>NC_041382.1:758791400-758946079 GCF_002162155.2 Triticum dicoccoides
CCGCCGCCCTGCTAACGCCCCGCCACCGCCGGCAACCACCGCCCCCATCCTGAACCCTAAGATAGATAGTGGGGTACCTCTCCGGCGAGCCCCCCTCCCCGCTGCGGCTGGTTCTTCCTTCACCCCGGCGGCATCAGAGTGAAGTGTAGCTAAATCGGAGCAGCATCGCAAGCAAGAGCAAGAGCGAGAGCAGCAGCACGAGCAAGAGCAATAGCAAGAGCAGAGCAGCAGCACGAGCGAGAGCTAAAGCAGCAGCATGTCCTACTGATGTGAACGTCGCCACCGAGGGAGCGACACCGTGGAGGAAGTGGCCGGCGACACTGCCGTGGATGGAGCCGCGTCGTGTCGGCTCGGGACCGAGCGCCGGCAACACCGTGAGATCAAATCAAGAAGAAAATGCGGCGATTAGTGTACAACCTCTTTAGTGGCGCCGATTAGGCCACAGCTTCATCCGAGGAAACGGTGATGATGATGCTCTTCCGGTGGTGCAGGTGAAGACGACGGTGTGGGAATGGAGGTGGCGCGAAAGACGAGGGGAACGTCGGGGCAGCTCCTTGGAGGTGGAGGACGGGGTGGCTGAACCGGCGGGATGATGAGATCGACGACGGATCCTCATCCGGTACGGTGGATGAGGGACGTCAAGTTGTTGCTGTGGACAGCGTCGTCGGGGAAGAGGCTCCGGCTGGGTGGCGGACGGAGCAGGGTGTGGGGTTTCGTCACGGGTTTTCGCGGCCTCGGTGTACGAATGGGTGGGCAGATGGGATGGCAGTGGGGAACCATGGCTTAGAGACGCGCTTGTCCGAAATGTGGGGTAAGTTACGAAAGTACTCCCACCGATTTGAGGCGGTTCTTTCGGTTCAGGGGTACCACGGGCATTTCACGTGTCGGGATTTCACAGGAGGTAGGAATTTTCGTGCACGTTGTAATTTCGGAATAGCAAGGCGCGGGTTGACATGGAGGGAGTTTTCGGAGCACAACGAGACAAAGATATATCTTAAATATTTCGGGCTAACAAGGCGCGGGTTGAAGTGGCGGGAGTTTTGCAGCACGATAGACAGAGATGCTAGCTTGGATTTTCGGCATCACAAGGCGTGGCTAGAAATTTCGGAAGAACAAGCTTAACGTGTACCCAAAAAAAGACAATTTGCACCTCAACACACACAACACACACACAAACACCATTTAGACTAGAGTATGGTACACGTGCATTGCACGCATAAGATTTGGCAACCAAATTATGAATAAATACCACATTATAGCATGCAAGCTTTGAGTCATATATGCATGATGTAGATGTTCGTTTAATTCTTATAGTTCATTTCATTCAAAATCATCTAGTTTTAATAAGAAAGCTAATCTATTTTAAGATTCATGGAATTGTGCGTCGTAAGACATAAAGTAAAAACAAATAATGGCAAATCATGTAGAAAAATATTTGGGCAATTCTGATACAGAAGATTCTAGAACAAATAAGAAGTGCTTGTGTTTTGATGTTTGTGCATTATGCTTAAGTGCAACCATGGAGTCCTCTAGATTATACATGTGGCGAAATCTGGTGGAATCTAGATGATATCCAACGGCCAGTAGTGCTCAAATTTGCCATCTTTGGACCATCCGATTCGCCTCATCCAACGACCATCTTTCAAAGTTAAAGTTACCCGCACACAATAAAAATAATATAATATATATAGGGGTATAGATATAGATATGTGATGCAAAAGCCGCCCATCATCTCCAATTAGAATAGTGTGTCCATGCACGGATGCGACATGGCCAAATGATGTCTGCCATCGGTATCTCAAATTCAAATCAGTCTGACCTTGTTCAATGTGTATACATTAGAACATGCTCGTTTCCAAACCACACCGCGTAGATCTCCGTTATATTCATGCATTCATGGGTTTCAAACATCAGGATCTCTTATTCAAATATTTGAATTCAACTTTACATTGATTGTGACCTCACCTATTCAGCTATTCCTTTACACCCACACAGTAGTCTTCTCTTTATAATTGTACCACTAACTTTCTCTCGTTCATGCATGCACACACACTACCAGTCGGCATTATCCATCGCACGCATGCAATCTTTTTCTTCAGGTCGGTCTCCCATGAAGTCACACACAAACACACATCCCCCTCTCGATCATATCGGGCATTCTTTATCTCTCACGCGTCCATGCGCAACGATCAATGTTCCTCTATGTATGTGTGTATATAGCTAGTCTTTCATAGTTTTCCACACAAACTGATCAATCGATATATCCAGTGAGGTCTCACCCTCTTTCCCACGTCCACATCGATCAATCTATGCCTCTCTATATAGGATTAACATATATAGCTAATACACCCACATTAATTATGTATCCAACGTCCCCCTCTCATCATCCATGCCTTCCGCTTCATCTCTCAGATGCATGCACAATGGCGAAGACAGGGGCATTAAGGGCCCTGCCCCCTCCCCCCTAACATCACTATATATCAAGGCTAATATGAATGTGATCATTAGACAATTGCTGCTAAAAATGGTTTAAGTTCATGAATTGACCCTCCTCGTAAAGGATTAGCAATGCTTGGCCCCCTAGCTCATTTGTTTTTCATGGCTCCGCCACTACGCGCATCAGCGCACGTGTTCGCCCCCTCTCTCTAAATATAGATCTCGCACTTGTGCATTCCTTCATAGTATCCCTCCACTCCGCCCCTCGCACCATCTTCTAGGCCCCACCGGATTTTGACACATGTACAATTTAGCAGACTCCGTGGTTGAACTTAAGCATAATGCACAAACCTCAAAACAACAGTGGTTCTCTTTTGTTCTAGAATCTTCCGTATCAGAACTGCACAAACTATTTTCTAGTTGAATTGCCATTATTTTTTTACTTTATGCTTTACAACGCACAATCCATGAATCATAAAATAGATTAAGGACTTCTTTGATTCAAAGGATTCTCAAAGGAATTTTGGAGGATTCTAATCATTAGGAATTTTTCCTATCTTGGTTGCTTGATTCATAGGATTGTAAACCATAGGAATTTTTCCATATAATTCATTTGCACTAGATTTCATAGGAAACATCCCATCCACTCAAACCTCTTTGAAAGAATTCTGCGTTTTTTCTATGCACAATCAAAAACTCGTACAATCCTGTAGGATTCAAGACGACATTCCACTATAATCCCATGTTTTTCCTATTCCCGCATTCTTAGCTTTTTTATAAAAACTAATTGATTTTGAATGAGATGAACTATAAGAATTAAATGAAGGGCTACATCAGGCATATATGACTCCGAGCTTACATGCTATAGTGTGGTATTTATTCATAATTTGGTTGCAAAATTTGATGCGTGCAATGCACGTGTACCTTACTAGTACTTCGAGTATGTGCAAAACACGTAAATTAGAATACCAATGGCACGCTACACGGTGTCTCTCTTACAGTTCATGAAGCCACGTGGCACATGTGTAGGCATTGTTGCGACCTCCTTGCGTGGATTGATCACAGTGACGTGCTGCTGGTTCCAAAAGAATGTACTCGTCCTCCCTGAGCCATACTGGCGGTACATGCATGAAGTGAAGATGTGCACGCACACCATGCACACTCTCATTCCTCGCACGCACACGTGGGTACACGGGCGGGCGCAATTTGGTACCAAGATCCACCCCATGTGATAATTTGACACGTGTAAAGTCGTTCACTTCATTGATGGTCAATTAATACAGCACATGCAAATTGAGTGGACGTGAGGGCGGAAGAAAGACATTATTACTCCACTGCGCGCATGCGAGTAGTTAAATCTTGGGTTGCTAGTAGTACTTCCATTGGTCTCCTTCGTATTTTGTGCCAATTTTTGATAGTAACATAATATTTACGCATTTGAGCAGTGTAGTACTTGAAATTTATGTTCCGCTAAACTCATCAGGAGCCGTTTCGGGCCTCGAAACCAAAACCATCAATTAATCTTTACCTTGTTCCCATCACATTTGAAAACCTGCTCACACCTACTAGTAGTACGTACCAAAGCTGAACCTGTTCCCACTATGCAGGTATTAGTACTAGTGCTAGTACTTAGGTTATAAAAAAGGGAACTACCTAACCGAAAATCACTCTACCTTTCCTCCTCATAAGTGCTTCTTCTTCGTCCATCGTTGCCATGGTCGGTGAGCAGAGCTCTAGGTCGAGAACTACTCGTAACAAGGGAGCGGCAACCAAGGCTGCGGAAAAAAAGAGAGGGCTCGCCGCCACGCAGAGACCTCGAAAGATCTCTCACGGGCAGGCGATGGCTCCCAGGAGCGCCCTAGCCGCGGAGGCGAACATGCCGAGCCGGTGGAGCTGGAGTCATTATCCCTCGACGGCATGCATGATCAGCTCAATAAGTAGAAGGAGTTCATCCAAGGCTTGATGGAGTTGCTGAAGGAGAGCCTCGACGACATGCCCGTTGAGCTCAATCAGCAGGGGGGGTTGACCACCGGCTTGGTGATGCTGTTGAAGAAGAACATTGCCTCGGAGAAGAAGGCGACCGGCGAAATCCTGCGACTTCGGGAGGACAATGCGAAGCTCTACCACAAGATCGACCTGTTGAAGGAGAAGAATGCCGGATGGAAGAAGCTGCATGAGAATAGTAGTTCCTCAATGAAGATGCTGCAGGCCCTCGCCATTGAACAGAAGGAAGAGTTGGCGAAGCTCCGCATCGAGCACCCGGCTGCTGTCAAGGTACGTAATATGGCCGTGGAACAGATGATGAAGGCTCATGTCGAGAAATGCCGCGTCATGGACACAATGATGAAGATGGTGGAGGAGACGCGCAAGGAGATGGAGGTCGTGGAGGCGATGAAGAAGCAGTTACGACTCCGCAGCGAATTAGATCATTTGGGGTGATAATCTTCCTTCTTCTTTTGCTCCTGTGTTTCATCTTTTGCTTCGGGTGTTTCACCACACGTGGCACGTTCTTTGCGAGGCATGAATAGAACAATGTTTTTTTGAGGGAATGAATAGAACAATGCTAACAATGAGATGACTAGCAAATTAGATCATTTTTATCGCCATATGCCACTGGGCTGCCGTGTTTCGTGCTCCTCCATCGCAGTACTACTCCAGTGGAAAACTTGAGTATACCACACGGTTCTTTGCTCCTCCTCGACCAGGCCGTCGGCGCATTTATACGAGCACTCAAATCACAAGGCCCCGCCTTCCAGAAGTAATGAGCCGTCAAATCACAAAGGCCCTCGGCTCTCGTGAAACCGACCAAGCTAGACTGCCCCGCCCTCTATCCTTTTAAAAAATGTATACTTTTGTACAGCAGTAGTTTCGATGGATTGCGCCATGGAGCAAAACTTGAAATTAAAAAAAGGTGGTACATATAGAGAGCGCTCGTCGCCAAATTATGCATATAGTACTATTAAGAAGGCTAGTCACAATAATGGTGTCCAGCACAACCCACCCCTCAAATAAACTAAGTGGGTGCTTGGATATGTTTTAGTCCCATGACTAAAAGTAGTGGGACTAAAACATGCTAGCCTCACCCATGCTTGGATCAAAATACTAAAAAGGCTAAAATCAAGTTAATGAGCATTTATTATCCTCCAAACCCTCCAATCAAGAACTCGCCTGTGTTAAAGGAGAGGAGTTAAATGAGTAGAGAGAGGACTAATCCACATTTTAGTAGGGGTACCTCTGACTAAAAATTTTTAGTCTCAAGACTAGTTTTAGCCCCTCTTTGATCAGGGGTGCTTGGAACTTTAGTCTCTTAAAGAGACTATTTTTAGTTAGACTAAAATAAGTCCCTTGGATCCAAGCACCCTCTAAGAATCCTAGAATTCTTTGACAAAACTAAGCACCCTGAAATTCTTTGACAACTAAACTGGTGGCTATATGATGTTGGCCATATATATTGTACGTATATAATGTGAAGAAATGAGTGGTAGTACTATACCAACTAAAAGATGAAATGTAAGAAATACTAGTATGTACGTACTGAAGAGTTAAAGTAACAAGAAGAAACATAACATAGTTCTGTCGGGGGCTCAGCACAACACACCCCTCAAATTAAATTAAGCAAACATGAAATTAAATTTTGCAACTATTCCGGTAGACACTACATTAGAACCACCATGAGCAACGACACTGCCACCTTACTCGGAGTCCTCGTCCACGTCCTCGACTTCGTCCTTGTCCCTCTTCCTCTTGGCCGACACTTCTTTGCTTGAACCGCACACTTGGCTGTTGCTCTTCATCCAACCCTTATAGATATTGAAGCGAAGGTAGCCATTCATTGTAGCGTAGTGGATGTGGTCTATATCTAGTACATTCCGCTGCCATGCATGATGATGAAACCTGTAATGAGGTTTCTCCACTTTACCGTACGAAGGATGAACTATGGCTCCTGCCAGGGTTAGCATTGAAGGCTGACGAGAGGACACCAGCCGATTCTTCTGGTGGTCGGAGGTGTTGCCTACAACGAGGCCTATCCAACGCAGGACTTCATTGTCGTTACCAAAGTCTACAGTAACGAATTTCACTGTTTTGTCCTTGAGGAAGTTCTTAAAATCCTGGCACTCAACGTCGGCATGGCATATGTGGTAGACCAAGCAAACGTTATGTACACAAACCTGGATCATGGCGGGCTTCTTCCTCTCTTCGTCCATTAGATCCTTCTCTCGTCCCAGGACTGTGGTGTACTCAACATCTAGCCCAGCGACCCACTCATCATCTGAGTTTTCGAACATGCGGCTGAAGCGAGAAAGGCATCCTTTCACCGTCGCGGAAGAACGGGTGTAGATGACGTCGAACTCATCGCCGGTGATGGTTCTAACCTTGTACTCACCACCGATCATGGAGATTTGGGACGCCATGGATTTGGGAGGAGGGTTAGGATTAATGGAACTGCCGTAATGTGAATGGACAGGACGACTAGGAGTGAACCGCCGTAGTATTGAAGGACGTGCGGGGGGTGAGTAGGAGCGAACTGCCAGCGTGCGAACGGCAGGGTAGTGGCTTTCCATTCTCCCATGATACGGGCTTCCGAGAGCCCTTGGATCTGAAATCGAACGGTTACATGGCGTGATTCTAGACCTATGGGTGAATATCCTATCCTGGAGGGTTATTCCAAGGGCTGCCAGCAGCCCGTATCATGGTCGCGCCTACCACGACCGTCGCGTCGCTCGCGCGGTCGCGCCCTTGGAGATTTAACACGGTGCGTTAGGCTATCTGATGTTGGCATGTCATACATAGTCATCACTTAGTCACTCATACTACAACAAGGTTGGCTATAAGTGTATTTTTTTTACTTCTCTCTGTCTCTTTCTTCGTACTCAAGGAAGAAATGGTGCTAAGCATGTGTATTTATTGCATCTGCCAAGGAGTGACCTCTTCCAATGAAATGGTGTTGCTAAGTTTGCTTCATTTAATTAGCTATAGACTCAAAATTGTCTTTTCACCTAGGTACACATGCTTAGCACGGTTTCTTCCTTGGGTCACCAAACTAGTCTCTCTCTTCTTGATTAACTTGCCACATCAGACTTTATGCCTATGTGGCAAGCTTAAGCACCTGTAGGAGCAAGTAAAAGTAAGTACAATAGTGCGCTTTACATGGCATTTTTGCATATGTGGAGGAAAGAGAGTCAAGGAAAAAGTGGAGAAGTGGGCTCTCATGCAAGAGCCAGCCTCTACTACATGGTGGAGCATTGGGAGAGGCACCTGTATGGAGGTGGTCAGGAATCTGGGAGACTCATGCCGGTCGTAGCGCCGCAGTTAAAATGATAATGGCAAGTCAAATCACGGGGCCCCACCTATCCAGCAGTAACTCGCTGTCAAATCACACAGCCCTACTTTTGTAGCAGCCTACTCCCTCGTCTTCTCGCGTCTCTGTCGAACTGACTAGGCGTAACTGCCCCGCCGCCTACCGCGTAGGAAAAGCCTCGCCCTCGACTTTTAAATAGTATACAGTATACTAATTTTGTATCCATGGATTGCGCCCACGCCATGGAGCAAAGCGTCTAGAAAACGGAGGAGAGACGGTGGTCTTGCAATAGAGAAGAGGGAGAGGCGAGACGGTGGTTTTCGAATGGAGATGATGGAGAGGAGGGGAGGTGGTTTTGCAATGGAGAAGAGGGAGAGGAGCGTGCGGCAGTGATTTAGGATTGGACGAGAGGGCCGGCGCGCTCTGACTGGATCAAAATCAAAACCAATTTACCCTTCAATTAAGAAAGCGACCCCACATTAACTAGTCTCCCTTTTATTCTGGGTCATAATTGACCATGATTTTCGCACATAAAATATATGTTATACGTTGTATACAAGGCCATTATCAAAATTACAATTTGCAACTATACAAGGCCACTAACATTAATCGAGGCAAAATTGATGGCGTTTGCCTCATACTAGAACCCGAGGACATTAATATCCCTTGCGTGCATGCGGGAGTGAGAAGGCTAGCTTGCATTCCCAACATTAATCAACCAATGAGGAGTAAGAGGGTTGGCTTGTTGTGCTTGGGAGAGAAAAACCACATTAATTAACATGACAATCAAGGTGACAAGCTAGCTTGCAACATTGACTTAAACATAGCATTGATTTTTACCTTGGTACCTGTAATATGAGTTTGTAGCCTTGTATACAAAAATGGAGGGAGTATAATTTGAAAGTACATTCAGATACAAACCAAACGATACAATTTTTGGTGACATTGATTCACATTTTGCTTGTCAAATACAGTACGTGGTCAAACTTTGACCCAAAATACGTGAAACAAAAAAAAAATACTTCCAAGACCAGCGCCGCTCTTCCGCTCTTCTCCTCTTAAACCACCGCCGCTCCTCTCCTGTTCCAATCTAAATGCAGCGCCGCTCCTCTCCTCTTCCATTTCAAAACCACCGCCCATCCTCTCTTGTTCTAGTCTAAAACCAGCATCGCTCCTCTCCCGTTCTAATCCAAAACCAGCGCTACTCCTCTCCTCTTCCATTCAAAAACCACCGCCGGCGAGTGAAGGTGCTGTGTAGAAGTAGATCGATGGAGGAGTACAACCGATACGTGAGGATCGCGGACGGTGACCCTGTGAAGCAAGCTAGGATGTTGGAGATACAGTCTTGGTTTGACAACAAGGACCAACTAGCGGCGACGGCGACATCCATGGCCAAATATCTGCAACAGAGCGAAAAGGCGGCGATACTCCCTGAGGGAGTCACGCCGGAGTACATAGAGCTGCTCCTCTGGGCCATGGAGCAAACAGATTCACCGAATCCGATCGTGAGGGAGCGGTGGTGGGAGTATCGATCCCAGATGGAGAATCCACCAGAGATTGAAGGATCGAGCATCTACAGGGTGCCGTTTGTGAGGGTGTCCTGCCAGAGCGAGCCGGTGGAGTCTTCGTCGACCGAACCCAACTGCAAGAGGAGAAAAGCAGTTGGCCCGACGACGCTTCCCCGCCATCGTCTCCCTCGCCATTCACATCGTCTCACGGGGTGGCTGTCTGTCGCCCCCCAGCCCAATAGTCGGGCAGGTTGTGAATTGTCAGGAGGAGCTTAGGGTTGTCAGTATTTGCAGGTTGTGAATTGTGTTTTGTGTTCTGTATTTTGAGAGTACTTTCAGATATGAATGTCTTTTGAATTTCAAATTTGCAGTATTGAGCATATAAAGTATTTTATGAATTCTAGACATCTATTTTTAGCACTTAAAAAATGTAGTTTCATAGGAGTATAAAAGTGCAGACAATGTGATTCTCAGAGAAGAAACTGCAACTTTCACAGGCAGAGCATTTATATTAACACGGCCTTTTCAAACAGGGTTAACATCATGTTGGAAGTTCTATTCATGGTCGAAAATGGAATTACCAGCCAGTTAACATCATGCTGATCAACATTCATGCATAGCACATCTTCATATGATGCATAGTCAAAATGCCCACACAATGTCGAGTGTGCGAAACACAGAGAAAACGAGCGACAAAGTTTTGGCAAGTGTTGGACGTGGTTTTGGGCTGCCCCGTCTAGGCTTTCATTTTTAACATGCGCAGCCCACGACCTCGGATGGGAGGTCCATACGCCTGTTTGTATTTTCTTAGGGCCGTCATGTATCGACCGGCCTATGGACCTCCCATCCGAGGTTTTATTTTTGGCAGCCCAATTTATGTATTTTTTGAAGAAAACGCAGAGGTCTGTTCTATTTTTCTATATACGAATAGGAACGCCAGGTCCAACTTATGTTTCCCTTCTAACTATATTATATATATTTAAATTATTTTATATGTTGATTGTTTAGTTGACATACTCCCTCCTTTTCGGTTTATAGGCTTATCTCAAAATTTTAGTTTTTCCATTTTATAAGACTCAATTTGGTTGTTTTCCATCACATGTTCAGATTCCAAGGTGCATTAAATCATTGCATGCAAGTATTTAGAGAAACTTGACCAATGCATTTACTTTATGCATGCATGCATTGCAATTTATGCATTGATAAACATAATTTTTTGAGGAAAACAAGTGCATTAATTAGGTGCTTTTGCAAACTACAAAAAGTATTCCACCATTCATCATATTCCTTGGTTGCTGAGATTTTTGAATTGAGCCCTATAAACCGAAAAGGAGGGAGTAATTGGCAAATAGATCTCGCCGCCACCCCCCGCCTCCCGACTCCGGGCGCGCCTGCCCCCCTCAGCAAGTTCGCTCGCGCGCCCCATGGAGTCGCCGACCATATCCACAGGGGAATGGTTGGAAGACAGGCAGATGTACAAGATGCATCTCCCACATGTCTACAAAGCCTTCCTGCGGATGCTCCAGCCGCTCGACTCTGTCGCGCCGGCGGTGCTGCGGGAGACTTGAGGAAGGAGATGGAGGGAGCGGGCGATGTGGATCAGCGACACGCTCTCTCCTGGACCCAGTGCACGCACGAATGGACGGAAGCAGAGGAGGAAGCTGCGAGGGAGGAAGCCGAGGAGGGACTGAATCCGTTCTCTCACTCGTGCAGGTATGCTCAGATGTGCAAGGATCATGTGGATTGGGAGCTGCTGAATCTAGCCCTGCGGATTTACTTCGAAGGAGATTTCTCGGAGAAGCACATGATGCCCCACCCTAGTGAGCCCCCGATTGTGTTCGTTCGATGGGCGAAAGAAGAAGTGAATTCAGGAGATCTACGCCGTGCTGCGAGATGGGAATGCTTGACTGGACTCCTGCCCACCAGCACGCCACCGGAGCCGGAGCAGGTGGATCCCCTACCTTACCTCTCCCACAAACATGCAGAAGATTGAAATTAGGCTTGCAATCTGCTTCAATTGAGCTGTCTGGTGGCTATTTCTACTTCCTGAGAGACAACATCTGGCTAGAGGATGAGAAGGAACCAGGAACTCAGATGAATTTCCCCTATCACAATGGGGGCGCGCGCTGGTTGGGCAGTGGTACGGCCCACCTCCGCCCCAAATGGGGGCAAAATCTGGGCAGGCTCCTGTAATTGCCCAAGATCAATCTTCTGGTGGTTCAGACTCTCAGATTAGTGGGAAATCTCAAGGCAAGAATCAGCAAAAGAAGAGATAGGACATCCAGAAAACTGCTCCTGCCCCTGCTTCGGGCCGTATGGTATACTCTGAGGTGATATGCTACAACTGTTGGGAACCAAGGCATCATTTGGATAAATGTGTCAAGCCCAAGAGTTGTTTTATCTGCAAAATGGGTACCCATAAAGTTGAGAATTGACCTGTCAGAAGGAAAACCCACAGTTCTGCTAGATATGTTGGAAGTGCTGCTCCAGGATTATGTCCACCATTGACAGAATTTTCTATGACACAGAATTAGATAGTTTCTTTCCCCTTTCTAGTTGTAGAGCTCTGCCCAGATGTGGTAGTGACCACACTCCTTTACTCTGGGACTCTGGTCTTAACCAAATCCAAAGAGCAATAGTTTTAAATTTGAAAAGTGGTGGTTGCTTAGAGAATATTTTACTGAGCTAGTCAGGAAAATCTGGAATGAGCCTACTGGGAGCAGCTGCCCCCTAGAAAATTGGCAGATCAAAATCAGGAGATTTAGAAGAACTACTAAAGGGTGGAACTCCAATGAGGAAGCTAATCTTAGAAGATACAAAAGGGTTCTTCTCCTTGAGTTTGATTCTCTAGATATTAAGGCAGAAACCACTTACCTCTCTGAGGCTGAGACTAATAAATTAAACTTTTTCCATGGAGAGCTCAAGAAAATTTGGCTTCAAGAAGAAATAAAAGCCAAACAAAGGTCTAGAGATACGAACATTAAGGAGGGTGATAGAAATACTGCTTACTTCCATGCAGTAGCTAACCAGAGGAGGAGGAAAACCCTCATTCACTCCCTTGATGGCCCTAATGGCCCTGTTACTGAGGTAGATGAGATGCTGAAAGTGGCTAGTGACTTCTACAAAGACCTGTTTAAGAAAAAAAAACCTTCTGGGTTCTCTCTACAAAACAATTTTTTCTCTGCTTCTGGAAAAGTCTCTCCTGCTGAAAATGAGCTGCTAGAAGCCCCTTTTTCAGAGACAGAGGTGAAGAAAGCCATTTTTAGCTCTTATCCTGATGGGGCTCCTAGTCCTGATGGATTCCCTTCTTGTTTTAGCAGCATTTTTGGGACTTGGTGAAAAATGATCTCTTAGATCTTTTCCAAGCCTTTCATAGAGGAGAGTTGGATCCAACAACTTACTCATGTGGGGTCTGTTGGGGTCAAGTTAAATAACTGTGAAAGTGATTTTTTCCTTGCTGGTAAAGGCCTTAGGCAATGTGACCCCATCTCCCCGCTTTTGTTTAATTTAGTAGTGGACGTTCTTACTAAAATGCTGAGCAAAGCTGCTGATCATAGTCTGATTGCAGGGCTCTGTCCTGAGGTTTGCCCTAGTGGCATCAGCTGCCTTCAATATGCAGATGATACCATCCTTTTCTTAGACAATGAATCCACACATGCTAGCAATCTGAAAACTGTTCTAACCTGGTTTGAACTCATCCTATCAACATGGATGATCAGGAGTTAGCTGACTTCCTCTCTATTCTAGTCTATAATAAAGGTAACTTCCCCATTAAGTACCTAGGTATCCCTCTCCACTATGATAAACTGAGGAGAGAGGATATCCAACCCTTCTGGATAAAATCATTAAAAGGATTGCTGGGTGGTGGGGCAAACTTCTCTCTTACAGAGGTAAATTGATCCTCATACAAGCTTGTTTGGCTAGCATTCCAGTGTATCTCCTCTCCTTCTTCAAGTTCCCTAAATGGGCAGTGAACCTCATCAATTCCTAGATGTCTCATTGCTTGTGGAATGATTTTGAGGGAAACAGGAAGCTACACCTTGCTAATTGGGCCCTAGTCTCTATGAAAAAAGATTTTGGAGGCCTAGGCATACCTAACCTCCAAGAAATTAACATCTGTCTTCTAGGGTCTTGGATTAAAAGATTCTATGAGGAAGACCTGAAACCCTGGAAGCTTCTTATTGCCCATAAATACCTAGGAAATAAACCTAACATTTTTGTCCCTTTCTCCAACCCTAAGACCTCTAGATTCTGGAAAGGATTAATATCTATTATGCATGCTGTGAAATTTGGCTACAGATGGAACATAGGGGATGTGAGCAGAACCAGGTTCTGGGAAGATACTTGGTTTGGCACATCCCCCCTAGCAGTCCAATTTTGGCCTATTTACTCTGTTCGCAATGAGCTTAACAAAAGTGTCAATGAAGTTTGGGACGGTCAATGCCTAAAACTCTTTTTTAGAAGGAACTTTAGTGATAGTCTCATGGAACAATGGTTCCAGTTGGAGGAAATTGCCAAAGAATTACCTTTACTGCCAAGCCGTATGCCCTGATTTGGCAGCTGGACAATAAGGGTAAGTATTCCTCCAGCTCCCTCTATCATGTTATCAACTTTAGAGAGGTTCAACCCATGTTTATCCCTGCTGTCTGGAAATTGAGAGTTCCCCTAAAATTCATGTATTTCTCTGCTTCTCTCCAAAAACAAATTGATGACTAGGGATAACCTTAGGAAGAGACACATCATCAAACCCCTTGATTGTGTTTACTGATTGGAACAAGAGTCTTGTTCTCACCTCTTTTTTGAATGTATAGTTGCTAAACAACTCTGGGACCACATTGAGGAGTATTTCTCTAGTCAGATTGGCTCATCCTTCGAATCTGTCGCCAGATTCTGGATTGCTACCAAAAAGTGCTCAGCTGTCCTTTGGTGCCTCTGGAAATATAGAAATGTTATGATTTTCAGTAAAACCTCCTGGATTTCCATTCCGTGGGTCTTCAGGTTGATCAGGAACATGGTGAGGAACTGGGTGATTCTCTCCTCCGGATCGGACAAGGATAAGTTGACGAGCTTCATGGAAACCCTAACAAGATCCCTCCAGAAACCATCGGCGATCACTTGTGGCTGAAGAAGGCTCGACCTGCTCTAGGGTTGGACCCGTGGGCTCGTCTCAAGATCTCTGATGAAGATGATGGGCACCTGGCGCCGAAAAAGAGGGACATCCACCATGCTACGCCTTCTAGCCTGGTGTCTCCGCTTGCTTACTGGTCGCCGCAGGCTGACACGGCCCCTCGGCTAATGACCATGAAGGCTTCGCTGGACCCTCCTTGTGTCATTTGAGTGCTCTATCCGCTCTGCCTTTGTCACCGCTCGGGTGATTTGTATTATTCAGAGAACTTGTTCATCCACCCCCCTAGTTTGTAGCTTTTCTACCTTTGCTTTCGAACTGCTCTTTGAGCGGCTGTATCAGAATATGTTGTGGTTTCGTTCTCAGCAATGGAACCGGGGAGATGCTCCCTGTTTTTCTTCAAAAAATTATTTTATATGTTATTATATATTATTTTTATTTTCATCATATATTTAACAGATACTTATATATGTAAGAAAACAATATCCCACATCTTATTAACTTATAAAAATAATTTCTTAACAAACAAAATCATGGATTGTTTTGGCATGAAAATCCTAGTGATTGTGTACAAAAGCTTGGTAAGATTTAAGGACGAATGTAATAATATCACTTATTATTTAAACATATTTATAACAAAATGCTCAGCCCCTTTTTATTTTTTGATAACATTGCTGCCCAACCCAACATTATAATTAGAATCAACCTAGCAAAATCGTGTATTTCGAGAAAGTGCAAATGGCCTGTAATTTTTTAGGAAATAAAATAAACGGGCCACATGGACGCTATATTATTTGTTCACCCAGCCCAACTAATGGCTGTAATTCAAAAAAAAGATCAAATTGACTGTAAATTGTACCGCGCAAAAAAGACTGTAAATTCTGAAAAAAATGGGTTGATTACGTGCCACATTTTTGGAGGCTGAAATGTGGGCCAATAGGTCAAAGCCAATGCAAGTCGTTGTCAATTTAGTCAACAAATTATTCTGACATGTTAGCCGTTGGATTTACATCCAACGACCAGCATCCATCTTCAATTTCTCGTCTTCTTCCTCCAGCGCCGCCGGGAACACCTCCCGCCTCCAGCTGCTAGCAACTCTGCTTAGCACGCTTCGCTATGAAGCGCTACTCCACCGTTGGCCAGGCCATCCCTCCACCCCTCCACACCTCCTGTTCTTCTCCACCGACTGTTGAACCACACCGCACTAGAACCAGTTAAACCTCATACACCTCTCTGTCTGCGACTCTACTCCCGCGTCTTCCCATCTCCGGCTCGTTGCTGTCCGGGGCCTCGCCGTCGTCCACCACCTTGGATGCGCTCGGCGCGGTGTGGTCAACGTGGTCAACGAACGACACCATCGGAAGTAGACTATGTGTGGAGAGGCTGACAGCTGGGTCCACGGCCGCACACAAGGAAATACCTCCTTATTATGCGCAAATAATGATTCCTCCACCTGACATCTGGGATCCACCGGAAGGGCCTCTGTATTTCGTGAAATAAAGTGCCCCCCGCTGACATGTCAGACCCACCAGCTATTTTCGCACGCAAGGAAGTGCCTCCTTATTACGCACAAAAAAATGAATATTCCCCCTGCCAGCTGGAACCCAGCATAGTGGGAGGCCAACTTGTGGGCCTACCAAGTTGACGAGGACGGAGGGCTTTGTCAACTTATTCAATATGAACGATTCTAGCTCCTGTTACCGTACGATGTTCATCCAACGACCGTAGTGCTTCTTCAACCTCTGGTCTTCTTGCTCCAGCCACCCAAACGAGCGCCGGTCGTGCCGCGTGCTCCTGCCTCCCGTGGCCGGCTGTGATGCCGCGGAGGACTCACCACCCCCTACTACTCCCACCGCTGGCCAGGCCATCCCTCTACTCACCCACACCCCCTATTATTCTGCGGCGACAGCAGCCTCACACCGCAGCCGAACCAGTGAACCCTCGTACTCCTCTTCGCCTTGGCATCCACTACTGCATCTTCCCCGGCTCCGAGTCGTCCCCTTCCTAGTCCTCGCCGTCGTCCACCGCCCTGGTTCTCTCGGCGCGGCGTGGTCAACGTGGTCAACAACCGACTTCCATCGGAAGAGTACTGTACGTGGAGAGGCTGACATCTGGGTCCACGGCAGCCGCAAGGAAGTGCCTCCTTATTACGCAGAAAATAATTATTCCTCCAGCTGACAGCGGGGACCCACCGGACGGGCCACTAGTATTTTTGCGAAAAATCATTTCTCCCCGACTGCTGGGACCCACCGGACGGGCCGCCGTATTTCGCGAAAAAAACGTTCCCCCCGCTGTCAGCTCGGACCCACCGGAAGTGCCTCCTTATTACGCACAAAGAAATGAATACTCCCCCGACTAGCTGGGACCCACCTTGCAGGGAGGCTGACTTGTGGGCCTACTAAGTTGACGGGGACGAAGGGCGTTGTCAACTTAGTCAATATGAACGATTCTAGCTCCAGTGACCGTACGATGTCCATCCAACGGCCGTAGTGCTTCTTCAACCTCTGGTCTTCTTGCTCCAGCCGCCCAAAGCAGCGCTGGTCATGCCGCATGCTCCTGCCTCCCGTGGCCGGCTGTGGTGCCACAGAGGCCTCACCGCCCCCTACTATTCCTACCGCTGGCCAGGCCCTGCGGCGACAGCAGCCTCACACCACAGCCGAACCAGTGAACCCTCATAGTCCTCTCCGCGCGGGCTTCCACTGCCGCGTCGTCCCCTTCCTAGGCCTTGCCGTCGTCCACCGCCATGGTGCTCTCGGCGCAGCGTGGTCAACGTGGTCATGGAACGACTTCCATCGGAAGAGTACTGTACGTGAAGATGCTGACAGCTAGGTCCACGGCCACAGCCCAATTTTTTTGTGATTTGCCAAGTAAGTCGCTTTGTCAGGCCTGTTGGGCTGCAAATCTGTCAAGACGAGGAGAGCTTTCATTCGGCTGGCCGAGAAAATGGCCCATCAGTAATGAGAAATGGGTTGTACATTTTTAAAACACATCAAACCAGCAATTAGTTTCAAATATCTTTTTTTTCATTTCAAGATTTTAAATTACATTAATTTTTATGCATGGAGAATTTGTTGGATTTCATATTGATATACATTTATTATTAAAATCAGTTTGAATATGAGTCGAAATTTCGGGATTAAAAATAGTTCGGACCGCTCCGAAATATGCAAAATTTCATATAATTTTTTAACCGTTGCCACAATATGGGCTGTAATGCTAACAAAAAGAATATGGGCTCCAAAAAAACCTTAAGAATTAGCAAATGGGCTGTAAATTATTAGAAATAATGGCAGATGGGTTGTATGCTGTTTTCCACTGATTTGAGGCTTTCCTAAAAAAGGTTGACGCACAAGCACTGACTGTTGGATGTCCATCCAACGGCCGTCGTGCTTCTTCAATCTCTGTTGTTCCTGCTTTAGCCGCTCAAACAAGCGCCGACGGGACTGCTTGCTCCCTCCTCCTCGTGGCAGGCTGTGCTGCCGCGTAGGCCTCACCGCCCGACCGTACTCCCATCGCTGGCCTAGCCATCCCTCTACTCACCCACACCTGCTATTATTCTCCAGCGATGGTAGACGAACCAGTAAACCCTCGTACAGTCATACTCCCCTCCGCGTGGGAAACAACTGCCGAGTCTTCCATGCCTCCGTGTCGTCCCCTTCCTAGGCCTCGCCGTCGTCCACCGCCCTGGTGCTCTCGGCGCGGCGTGGTCAACGTGGTCAAGGAACCACTTCCATCGGACGTGGACTGTACATGGAGAGGCTGACAGCTAGGTCCACAGCCGCAGCAAGGAAGTGCCTCCTTATTACGTGGAAAATAATGATTCCTCCACCTGACAGCTGGGACCCACCGGACGGGCCACTATATTTCGCAAAAAAAACATTTCCCCCTAACTGCTGGGACCCACCAGCTACATCTTCGCACGCAAGGAAGTGCATCCGAAAAAAATGATTCGCCCCCTGACTGCGGGGACCGACCAGCTACATCTTCGCAGGCAAGGAAGTGCTTGACAGTCGGTACCCACCTGGTCGAAGCGTACGTAGCATTGTCATTCTGGTCGCGAACGTGTACGTACATACTGGTCGATGTAGAGGCGCGCACGTGTCGTAGTAGAGGCGCGCATGTAGCATTTACACGTACGTACAGCGGCCAGGGTGCAAGAAAGAAAATACGGCCACGTATGTGTCCATACGGGCGGGGTCTCGAACGCCTACTCGTGCATACGTACGGCCAGGGCTCGTGTACATGGCTGGGTCGGAACGGAGAAATAGCGTCGTCATCGTGTTCCTGGGGAGGCAACGGAATGTGTCATGTTCATGGGGAGGCAACGGAATGCTTCGTGTTCATGGGGAGGCAACGGAATGTGTTGTGTTCATCAAGAGGGATTGGACGGAACATGCGATGCAAAAGAGGCCTGGCGTACCGCAGAACGGAGGAAACGGCCTTGTGTTCGACCGGCCACGTTCGAAACGGGATCCTGTTCATCGGGAGGGGTCTAGCGTACCGCAAAATAGAGGAAACGGACCTCCTTCGGTCGAAACGGGGGTCCTATTGATCGGGAGGGGTGTGGCGTACCACAAAATGGAGGAAACGGACTTGAGTTGGAGCGCTACGATCGAAACGGGGGTCCTATTCATCGGGAGGGGTGTGGCGTACCGCAAAATGGGACTCCATGGGATACTGTTCATCTCCACCATCGACCTCC
The DNA here is from genome assembly GCF_002162155.2 of Triticum dicoccoides. Lineage (NCBI taxonomy): Eukaryota > Viridiplantae > Streptophyta > Magnoliopsida > Poales > Poaceae > Triticum > Triticum dicoccoides. The sequence goes on from NC_041382.1 coordinate 758,810,471, forward strand.
TCCAGCCTCCACGGGCTCCTGTTCATCCGGCCTCCACGGGCTCCTGTTCATCTGGCCTCCACGGGCTCCTGTTCATCCAGCCTCCACCGCGCGCTACTCCACCGGCTACTGTTCAACCACCCCTCCATCGTCTACTGTTCATCTAGCCCTCCACACCACGGGGTCCTGTTCAACCACCCCTCCACGGGCACCCCTCCATCGTCTACTATTCATCCATCGCTCCACACCACGGGGTCCTGTTCAACCACCCCTCCACCGTCTACTGTTCATCCAGCCCTCCACATCACGGTGTCCTGTTCATCCACCCCTCCATGGGCACCCCTCCACCGTCTACTGTTTATCCAGCCCTCCACCACACCACGGAGTCCTGTTCATCCAGAGGCAACGCCACCGCTCCCTGTTCATCCAACCCCCCGCTACGCTCACTGTTCATCCCATCGATCGGCTTCAGTTAGCAGCAGTAGCAAAGGAATCGCTGGATAGGGTTCAGTTAACAGCATCAATCGATCGCTCGGGTTTAGTAACGCATAGCCTGTAGTGCAATCGCTCGGGTTCAATTAGAGCCCAACGCCTCGCTTGGGTTCAATTAGAGACAATGCATCGCACACACGCGCGTACGTGTATGAGAGAAACGTGCATCGCTCGACCCCCGACCTCCCACCGTAACTGGGAACTCCCCAAAATTTTCCTCGCCCTCGCTTCTACCATGGTTTTTTCCGTCATGGACGGCCCAAAGAATGTCATGCAGCTGCGTCTCCGGCCTACCCAGGATGAAAAGCCCATTTACTGTCATGATTTTTTGTCATAGAAGTAGGAGCCCACCAAATCTATGATGATACCAGGTTTTGTCACAATTATCGTCATAGAAGTGTCATATGTATGACAGAAAAAAAATTCGTTTGTCCCAAAATGTCACGGATGTGTCTTTTTTTGTAGTGTGTGTTGAATCAGTAAATTTGGGTTGAATACTTTACCATCAAAAACTGTTGCGATCCCCTATACTTGTGGGTTATTAGGGCATCGATCCTATCCCTCCAAATTTTCTGTTGACCCATAACCGAACCACCATGCTTCGGTTTTTTGTTGATGTGCATAGTTAGGATCATTGCAAGATCCTCCTCCTCTTCCATATCAAATTCTTCTTCGGAAGAATCATAAGACGAACTCGTCTACAATGTTCAATACTATGCTATTAAAACTACAATCAACATGCACCAAATTCATGAAGTCTGAGCAATACATACCTTGCAGGCGTTTTGTCAAACACCTGCGGGCGCCGAGCGGCAGCGAGCGCCCGGGCGCTGTTCGTCGGAGGACGGACCCGCGCGAGGGGCGGCGATGACTAGCGGGGGGTGGATGAAGCCGCCGCAGCGCGGAGATAGGCTGGGGAAGCGCCGGAACGGTCGCCGGGTGGCGCGGGCGGCGGCGGCGCCGCGGCTAGAGGGGGGGAGTTGCAAGCGAGCGCGCGAGAGTCCAGAGTGCGGGAGTGGGCACAGCAAATAAGCACCGCGCGATGAAGTTTCAGCCCACGCGCTGAACTACATATGTCGCGCGTGGTTTTTGTGCGCCTGCTAGAGCCACCATACCGGTTGCGCGCATGCTAAAATGGGAAATTTTGCGGTGCGACGCTTGTTTGGCGCAGCTGTTGGAGATGCTCTGAGAGCATCTCAATATAGCAAGCGTAAAGCTGCTTCCTCTTTCTCTCTCCAAGCGAATAGGTGATACGGAAGGAGAGCAGTTCTGCTTCCTAGGCCGTAGGTGAATAGCTCCTATGCGACATCTTCCGTGAGAATTGGATGGACTGCAACATTGTTTGGCAGAATGGCTTTGGGGCGACACTTTTGAGCGAGTAAATAGCCCACACATGACATGGCCCTTAAACTGAACCGATGCCCTCATTAGCTGTTATGGGCTGGACCCACAACTTATCAATGTAAGCGCGGGACCCACCACTTGTCTAATAAGCGCGGGACCCACCTCTTCGCCCATGCCCGTCCGCCCGCCGTCGGGACACACCTCTTCGCCCATGCCCGTCCGCCCGCCGCCGCCCATTGCTTCCCCTTTTCCCATTATTCCTCTTCTCCGGCGACCTAGTCCAGATGTCCACCTCCTCCGCCACGCACTCAAAATGATGTTAGTATGATCCAGTGCCGCTCACAAGGTGCCCGTCATGCCCACGCCCAGAGCCTCTGAAACGGTGGGTCAGTAGGACTGATGAGAATGGAAATCTTGGGCGGGAATTTCTGAAGTGCTTGAGCAAATCAATGGCAGGAAGGGATGGTGATACGTCTCCAACGTATCTACTTTTCCAAACACTTTTGCCCTTGTTTTGGACTCCAACTTGCATGATTTGAATGGAACTAACCCGGACTGACGCTATTTTCAGCAGAATTACCATCGTGTTATTTATGTGCAGAAACAAACATTCTCGGAATGACCTCAAACTTCAAGGAGCCACTTTTCAGAAAATATGAAAAATACCTGCAAAAGATGAAGGCCAGGGGGCCCACCACCTCTCCACGAGGGTGGGGCATGCGCCTGCCCCCCTAGGGCGCGCCCCCTACCTCGTGGGCCCCCTGTTGCCTCTCTGACTCCAACTCTAACTCCATATATTGTTTTTCGGGGAGAGAAAAATCAGGGAGAAGAAATCATCGCATTTTACGATATGAAGCCGCCGCCAAATCCTAAAACCTCTCGGGAGGGCTGATCTGGAGTCCGTTCGGGGCTCCGGAGAGGGGAATCTGCCGCCATCGTCATCATCAACCATCCTCCATCACCAATTTCATGATGCTCACTGCCATGCGTGAGTAATTCCATCATAGGCTTGCTGGACGGTGATGGGTTGGATGAGATCTATCATGTAATCAAGTTAGTTTTGTTAGGGTTTGATCCCTAGTATCCACTATGTTCTGAGATTGATGTTGCTATGACTTTGCTATGCTTAATGCTTGTCATTAGGGCCCGAGTACCATGATTTCAGATCTGAAGCTATTATGTTTTCATCAATATATGAGTGTTCTTGATCCTATCTTGCAAGTCTATAGTCAGCTATTATGTGTTATGATCCGTTAACCCCGAAGTGACAATAATCGGGATACTTACCGGTGATGATTGTAGTTTGAGGAGTTCATGTATTCACTATGTGTTAATGCTTTGTTCCGGTACTCTATTAAAAGGAGGCCTTAATATCCCTTAGTTTCCGTAAGAACCCCACTGCCACGGGAGGGTAGGATAAAAGATGCCATGCAAGTTCTTTTCCATAAGCACGTATGACTATATTCGGAATACATGCCTACATTACATTGATGAACTGGAGCTAGTTCTGTGTCACCCTAGGTTATGACTGTTACATGATGAACCGTATCTGGCACAATTCTCCATCACTGATCCATTGCCTATGAGCTTCCCATATATTGTTCTTCGCTTATTTACTTTCCCGTTGCTATTGCTATCATCACTACAAAACACAAAAACATTACTTTTACTACCGTTATCTTTTGCTACGGTTACCACTACTATCATATTACTTTGCTACTAAATACTTTGCTGCGGATATTAAGTTTCCAGGTGTGGTTGAATTGACAACTCAGCTAATACTTGAGAGTATTCTTTGGCTCCCCTTGTGTCGAATCAATAAATTTGGGTTGAATACTTTACCCTCGAAAACTGTTGCGATCCCCTATACTTGTGGGTTATCAAGACTATTTTCTGGCGGCGTTGCCGGGGAGCATAGCTCTATTCTTTGAGTCATTTGGGATATATATCTACTTATCATTATGAAGAACTTAAGAGATCCAAAAACCAAGATCTATCCCTCAACTACGAGGGGATGTAAGGAACTGCCATGTAGCTCTGCACTTGATTCACCTTTTGTTATGAGTAAGCTTGCGACACGTACACCTGCTTCTGCTATTCCTTCTGATATGTCGCTTGTTATTGATGATGCCACTTCTGCTATGCATGCTACTTATGATGAAACTACCTCTATGCCTGATACTACTGTGCCACTTAGTGATTTCCTTGATGAACAAATTGCTAGGGCTAGAGAAATTGAAAATATTTAATCTAATGATACTGATGAAAGTGATGATGAAGAATCACTTGTTATTCCTAAGGGTTATGTTTTTGATCAAGAAGCTTCTTTCGCTATTTTAGCTTGAAAAAATAGAAATGAACTCAAAAGGTTATGTCGGGGTTAGGTGTGACATATGCCAAAGGATGGCTTATCATGGTGGGGGCGAGTAGAACGTCGCCGGTGCCTGGAAACGGGATGAGGCGAAGACATGCACGCCGGCGAATCATACCCAGCTTCAGGGCTCTCTGGGAGATAATACCCCTACTGCTGCTCTGCGGGGTCTCCGCATGATCACTATGGCAAAGTGTTTACACGGTTGCTCCTTGAGCTGTTTCCTGGAGGTAGGAGAGGGCAAGGCTAGCTCTCTCCCTCCTATATGATCTGGTATAGAGCTAATGGGTTCCAACCCTTTGCATGGGTGCCCTGGGGGTTTATATAGGCCTACCCCCCGGGGGTACAATGGTAATCTGGCTGGACGCGGGCCCAGCCGTCAGCGCCTCCAGCCTCCGTCTTCCTCGCCGACCGCTGGGGCCCGCCGACTTGTGGGCCCCGCCGACTGGCCTGGTACGGAGCCGACAAGCCGCGTCCGCCGTGGGCGGGTCTTGCCAGCTGCTGATTACTGTAGCCATGCTTCTGATGACGCGTGCTTGATCATGGGGTCGTGGCAACAGCCCCGCCGCCGGGCGGGCGATCACTATTGCCACTCTCCATCACATCTTGATTAATGGTGCGTGGGCCCCGAGGGAGGGCTAGGCCGACTCCCCGGGGCCAACTCCCGACGGGTCCGATCGGTGGTCTTCTTGCCGTATCCTAGGGTCTCACTGACTGGTGGGACCCGCTGCCTCTGGGCCATACCGATGAGCCGTCATGGGTGCAGGATTCGGTCCTGCGGTGGTGACGTCAGGGCCGACATGGCAACAGTGCCACGCCGCACGGAGATCTTCCAGGCCACGGCGTGCCGTGGCCATGCCTGCCCTCGGTAAGGGGCGGGAGTGGGCTTCATTGTTGCCACTCCCCTGCCCCGTCCCACTTGATGAGGTCATGGGGTTTGTTGGAGTCGCAGGCCGACTCCCCATAGCCGGCTTCTCTGGAAGTCGCCAGTCAGGAGTCGGCTTTCCTTGAAGTCGTCCCTGGGACTCGGCCGTGAGTGGTCAGTCGGCCATCTTGCCATCGATTTCTCGAAGGCGGCTTTTTGTCCTGGGGTCTTGAGGGGCGCAGCCTGCCCAGATGTCTTGAAAGGTTCTGGGCCTCGGGTCGGCCTACCCGTGGCCCATTACTCCGACAGTAGTCCCCGAAGCTGGTGAGGCGCCGCAGACGATCGGCCGAGAAGCCTCAGCAGTTTCTCTCTCCGGGTGCTCAACACATGGCTCTTGGTTGACTTCCGCCGGGCCGGCTAGAAGGAGCCGGACTCGCCCAACTCTGACTTGCACAATATTTCGAACGTCGCGGCGAGATCCAAGTAGCATGCTTGCTAAGCCTCCGGGCCACCGCCCGCTCTAGGCCTGTCATGCGATGAGACGTGGCTGGGCCATTCTACCAGCATACGCGTGCGACGGGATAGGCCCATAGGCGAGGCCCGCCACTACCGCGCCTCGGCGCCCGAGCGGATCCGCTGCGGCCCCGGCGGACGGTTGGGATTCCCATGGAGTTACTGCGTGCAGTAACTTTGTCGTGGAACGTGGGGGTCATGGGGCCGTGGGCGTAGTAAATCCCGCGACCGCCCCCTCGGCTTCGGAGCCCACGAGGCTATAAGTAGGGGAAAGAGGGGGGCACGCGCGCTCCTCCTTCCCACCACTCCTCGCTCTCCTTCTCACTGCTCCTCGCTCTCCTCCTTCTCACTGCTCCTCGCTCTCCTCCTCCTTCTTCTTCTTCTTCTTCGTGCCGCCGCAAGCCCAAGCTTCGGCGAACGCCGCGGCGATCAGCTCGCGATGAGCTCTCCCTCTGCCGCCGCGCCTCCCCCGGTGCGCTCCGGCACCTGGGACGGCTCCAAAGTTCACGACGACCACATCGAGTTCCTCTGACGTACTCGTCGGCTCCCCGGCGAGGATCACGTGCAGGTGCGTCTTGCGCTAAAGGGGGAGATTTCCCCCGCGCCGCTGGAGGGCGAGCGGGTCATCTTCCGCTCGCACTGCTTGCGCGGGTTGGGGCTGCAGGCGAGCAGTTTCTTCCGATCCTTCCTAGAGTTCTACAGCCTCCAGCCGCACCACCTCACCCCCAACATGGTGGTGCTGTTGTCCGCCTTCGTGTCCTTGTGCGAAGGCTTCCTCGGAGTCCTTCCCACCCTCGAGTTCTGGGGGGAGTTCTTCTTCTCCAAGCTCGGCACCCAGGCTGCAGGCGTGCCGGCTCAATGCGGCGCTTTCATCGCCGTGCGAAGGTCGGGGGCCGACAACCCCTTCCCCTCCATCTCGCTGATAAAGTCGGTGAAGATGTGGCATTGATCAAACTTCTACGTCAGGAGCGTCTCCATGAGGGGCGACAGGGTCAACCTGCCGGCTTTCGAAGCCGGCCCGCCGGCTGGGAGACTGCCCAACTGGTCGTACCGGGCCAAGTCGCTGACGCCTGCGGGAGCCAGCGCCATCGCGCGACTCCGAGTGCTGACGCAGTCGGAAGGCTTGACTGGTCCAGACCTGCTGGCCGCCTTCGTGGCGCGCCGAGTTCTCGTGCTCCAAGGCTGCCCCCTAATGATATGCCAAATGAGCGGGCACCGCGACCTGAGTCGGAAGTGCACCAAGGACATGCCTCACAAGGAGGTGGCCTTCATGGTGAACTACCTCTCAGACAGCAAGCTCCTGGAGGATTGGCGGTTCGGCAAGGAGCCATACTCCCGCGTCAACCCCCCACCCGTGGTGAGTTGCCTTTCCTTTCTTTCTTTGGATTGTCTTCTTTTTCGCCGAGTTTGTTTTGACCAGTCGGCTTTGGTCAGAACCCCTTCCTCCACCCGCCAGCCGGCACCTCGGGGCCGGCACGCAAGTTCCTCGCCGACCGGGCGGAGAGCGACGTGGACGACCCCGATCTGGGGGCGGCGGCTCTGGAGGACGACGCAGAGGGAGGAGGAGGAGCAGCAGGCGACTTCAGGCCTTCGGCCACCTTCGCCGACTGGCCTAACGACGATGCCGAGGGAGAAGTCACCCCCCGCCATCGGCCAAGAGCCAGTCAGCCTGGCGCGGCCTCTTCTGCTACGCCGGGTGCTCCAGGCGGCGGGAAGAAGCGCAGGGCCGTGCCGAACTTGTTCAGCAGTCGGCCGAAGAAACCCAAGGGTTCAGCTGCGGCGACCCGGCGGCACGAGGCGGCTGCGAAGGCCATCCGCTTCCGTAAGGAAGTGAAGAAGCCGCCATTGGTTTCCGCGTGAGTATTCTGTCTCAATGCGTTATTCTTTCTTTGTGGTGTTGCCTAAGTCTTTTGCTTGCTTCCCTTGCTTCAGGGCTCCCCTCACTCTTGAGAGGGTCACCGCCGCCTCCGTCATGGGGTCAGCGGAGACGTCTGCCACCACTCGGCGGATTGACCCTGCTGCTGACCTCCGGGAGGCGACAGAGTGGAATGCACAAGAGAAGCGCAACAAAGAAGAGGCCGCTCGCCTGGAGAAGGCAGAGGCCGATAGGGCGGAGGCCTCCGCGAAGAAAAAACTGGCGAAGGCCAAAGCCGCCGCCGCGACGAAGCGGCAGGCTGAGGAGGCCGCAAGCCACCAATCGGCGGTGTTTGTCACCCCGTTGAACTCTGCGCCGCCGCCTTCTGAGTTCACGGGGCAGACTGGGGAAGCCCGGCGGCGAGAACCCTATCATGGAGAGGGAAGGCGGCGACCCCTCTACGCCGGGCGTGATTGTTCCGCCGCCGCCTCCGCCGCCGTCTGAGAGAGCGCAAGGCAAGCAGCCAGCGGACCCTCCAGTGCCGCGACCGAAGATAAGGCCGTGGCGAGGTTACTCCTCCAAGTCGGCTCGCCGACGCGCCGCCGTCTAGAGAAGGCGACTTCGGCACCCCGCCCCCTGGAGGCCGGCACTGCCAGCTCGGCGATCCCAGACGCCGAAGTGACGAGCACCGCGCCCATTAGGTGGGTGCGAGGAGGCGGCATAGGGCCGCTAAACCAGGCGCTTCTGGACGTCTAGGCGAAGCTTCGTGTTGAGGGCGACGCTCTCCAGAATTGCACCAAGGCGTACCTAGCGTCGCGGGCAGCCGTCCGGGTATGTTTTTTTCCTTTGGTCCTTGTTTCCTTGTTCCTCTCTGTGGGGGCGCGCCAGCACACCCACTGGGTGTAGTCCCCGAGTTTCGGGCTGGCTGCTGTGCAGGCGGCCCGGAACTCCAATTGATGAACTCTGGGCATTAACTTTTTGTCTGAAACGCTTGACGCAGGATTACCACAACCTCCGCGTCACTGCCTTCAACCGTAATGTTGAAGAGCTGGGCAAGCGGACCGCCGATTTGTCAGAGAGCCAGAGTAAGTCCTTTTTCTTCTTTGCGGGGGCGCACTGGCGCACCCACGAGCTGTAGTCCCCGAGATTCAGGCTGACTGCTGAGCAGTCGGGCCGGATCTCCCCGGCGATCTTCTTTGTTGATGACTTAACGCCTTCTTTCTTCCTTCTTTTCAGGAGCCAAAGCTGCTCTTCAACAGCAGCTGAGCGAAGCCAACTCCGCATTGCGCGCCAAAGGGAAGGAGTGCAGCAAGCTCGCCACGGCTCAATGCGGCGCTTTCATCGCCGTGCGAAGGTCGGGGGCCGACAACCCCTTCCCCTCCATCTCGCTGATAAAGTCGGTGAAGATGTGGCAGAGATCGTACTTCTACGTCAGGAGCGTCTCCACGAGGGGCGACTGGGTCAACCTGCTGGCTTTTGAAGCCGGCCCACTGGCTGGGAGACTGCCCAACTGGTCGTACCGGGCCAAGTCGCTGACGCCTGCGGGAGCCGGCGCCATCGCGCGACTCCGAGTGCTGACGCAGTCGGAGGGCTTGACTGGTCCAGACCTGCTGGCCGCCTTCGTGGCGCGCCGAGTTCTCCCGCTCCAAGGCCGCCCCCATATGTTATGCCAAATGAGCGGGCACCGCGACCCGAGTCAGATGTGCACCAAGGACATGCCTCACGAGGAGGTGGCCTTCACGGTGAACTACCTCTCGGACAGCAAGCTCCTGGAGGATTGGCGGTTCAGCAAGGAGCCGTACTCCCGCGTCAACCCCCCGCCTGTGGTGAGTTGCCTTTCCTTTCTTTCTTTGGATTGTCTTCTTTTTCGCCGAGTTTGTTTTGACCGGTCAGCTTTGGTCAGAACCCCCTCCTCCACCCTCCAGCCAGCACCTCGGGGGCGGCCCGCGAGTTCCTCGCCGACCGGGCGGAGAGCGACATCGACGACCCAGATCTGGGGGCGGCGGCTCTGGAGGACGACACAGAGGGAGGAGGAGCAGCAGCAGGCGACTTCAGGCCTTCGGCCACCTTCGCCGACTGGCCTGACGACGCCGCCGAGGGAGAAGTCGCCCCCCGCCATCGGCCAGGAGCCAGCTAGCCTGGCGCGGGCTCTTCTGCCGCGCCGGGTGCTCCAGGCGGCGGGAAGAAGCGCAGGGCCGTGCCGACCTTGTTCGGCAGTCGGCCGAAGAAACCCAAGGGTTTGGCTGCGGTGACCCGGCGGGACGAGGCGACTGCGAAGGCCATCCGCTTCCGTAAGGAAGTGAAAAAGCTGCCATTGGTTTCCGTGTGTGTATTCTGTCTCAATGCTTTATTCTTTCTTTGTGGCGTTGCCTAAGTTTGCTTGCTTCTCTTGCTTCAGGGCTCCCCTCACTCTTGAGAGGGTCACCGCCGCCTCCGTCATGGGGTCAGCGGAGACGTCCGCCACCACTCGGCGGATTGACCCCGCTGCTGACCTCCGGGAGGCGACAGAGCAGAATGCGCAGGAGAAGCGCAACAAAGAAGAGGCCGCTCGCCTGGAGAAGGCGGTGGCCGAAGCCGCCGTCACGACGAAGCGGCAGGCTGAGGAGGCCGCACGCCGCCAATCGGCGGTGTTCGTTACCCCGTTGAACTCTGCGCTGCCGCCTCCGGAGTTCACGGGGCAGACTGGGGAAGCCGGCGGCGAGAACCCCCTCGTGGAGAGGGAAGCTGACGAGCCCTCTACGCTGGAAGTGATCGTTCCGCCGTCGTCTGAGAGAGCGCAAGGCAAGCAGCCAACGGACCCTCTGGTGCCACCGACCGAAGACGAGGCCGTGGCGAGGTTACTCCTCCAAGTCGGCTCGCCGACGCGCCGCCGTCTGGAGAAGGTGACTCCGGCACCCCGCCCCCTGGAGGCCGGCACCGCCAGCTCGGCGATTCCAAATGCCGAAGCGACGAGCGCCGCGCCCATTGGGTGGGTGCGAGGAGGCGGCATAGGGCCGCTGAACCAGGCGCTTCTGGACGTCTAGGCGAAGCTTCATGCTGAGGGCGACGCTCTCCAGAATTGCACCAAGGCGTACCTGGCGTCGCGGGCAGCCGTCCGGGTATGTTTTTTTCCTTTGGTCCTTGTTTCCTTGTTCCTCTCTGTGGGGGCGCGCCAGCGCACCCACTGGGTGTAGTCCCCGAGTTTCGGGCTGGCTGCTGAGCAGGCGGCCCGGAACTCCAATTGATGAACTCTGGGCATTAACTTTTTGTCTGAAAAGCTTGATGTAGGATTACCACAACCTCCGCTTCACTGCCTTCAACCATAACATTGAAGAGCTGGGCAAGCGGACCACCGATTTGTCGGAGAGCCAGAGTAAGTCCTTTTTCTTCTTTGCGGGGGTGCGCTGGCGCACCCGCGGGCTGTAGTCACCGAGATTCGGGCCGACTGCTGAGCAGTCGGGCCGGATCTCCCCGGCAATCTTCTTTATTGATGACTTAACACCTTCTTTCTTCCTTCTTTTCAGGAGCCAACGCTGCTCTTCAACAGCAGCTGAGCGAAGCCAACTCCGCATTGCGCGCCAAAGGGGAGGAGTGCAGCAAGGCGGGTCGGCCGAGTAGCGCATGGTATGGGCTCTTGAGGTCCACCACCTCAAACCAAACAGACTCTCGGTGGAAGTGATCTTTGTCTCCAAAGAGGACGTCCATCAGGATCTTGCCAATTGGTGAGCAGGAAAGCCCATGAACAATGCCGTGGAACACAGTCCGGCTGCTCTGAAGCTGTCTTTGCTTGATTCCTAACTTCTCCATGGTGTCCTTGTACAGGATATTGATGCTGCTGTCTCCGTCTATCAGAACCCGCGAGAAACGCGCGGCTCGTCTATCCGTAGCAAAGGTGGCGTCCAAGACCAAGGCATAGGAGCCCGGACTTGGCATCACCTCTGGGTGGTCAGCCCTGCTCCAGTTGATGGGCTTCTCGGACCTGTGCATGAACTCTGGCGTTTCTGATGCAACCGCATTCACCTCTTGTCGCTGCAGCCGCCTACTGCGTCGATCATCAGCCATACTGGTAAACACCACGTAGGCTCCGTCTTCTTCAGGGTATTCGTCTTGTACTGCGCCGACTGGCCTGACAGCCGGCTGCTAGGGCGAAGGCGGAGGCGGCTGCCTAGCAGGCGGGGGAGGAAGGAGGCCGTCTCCCTTGGCAATCCTGTTGAGCCAGTTGCACTTCCGGGTGGTGCGATTCGATGGCTTCGCACCGCTATGGAACTTGCAAGGTCCATCCAGGGTCTGCTCGTAGGAGAAGGCCGGCAACCAGTTTGGCTTGCCGCCTTTCTGTCGCTTGGGCAGAGGCTGCCCATCCGGCTGCTGGGCTTCAACGATCACGACCTACCAGCTGCTGGAAGCCGGCTGCGGGGCCTTGCGCTTGTGGTCGCCCTGCTGTTGTCGCCGGTTGGCGTCTCCCGCCGGAGTTCTTGGAGCTTGAGGGGCCACTTTGCCAGTCGTGCTGATTTGAATCTCCGCCTTCATGGAGGAGTCAGCCGTGGCGTACTTGTCCGCGATGATCAGCAGCTCGTCGAGGGTTTCTGGCTCGTCGCAGAGGAGCTTGTGCTTGAGGAGGGTGCCTTCTCTGCACCTGGCTATGAAGTACTCGATGGCCTGCACCTCGTGCACGCCCTCGCAGGAGTTCCGAAGCTCGGCCCAACGCGTGAGGTAATCACGAGTCGACTCGTCGAGGCCTTGCACGCACAAGGAGAGCTGACGAGGCTTGGGAGGACACTTGTACGTGCTGGTGAAGTTGCGGACGAACGCTTCGGTGAAGTCGACCCAGCTGCTGATGCTGCGGGGCTTCAGGCTGTTCAGCCATGTCCGGGCCGTGCCCTGGAGCATGAGCGGAACGTACTTTACGGCGACACGCTTGTTGCCGTTTGCTATGCTGACAGCCGTGGAGTAGTCGACTAGCCAGTCTTCCGGCTTCATGGAGCCGGTATACTAGGGCGTGTCTCTTGGGAGCGTGAACCCTCTGGGAAAGGGATCGTCTCGAATGCGGGGCCCGAAACAAGGCGGACCCAACTCATCTTCTTCTTCCAGCGCTAGGGATCGGTGAAGTCGGTCGATCCGGTGGCGGGCGTCATTTTCTTCGACTCCCACTCGGCGGCCAAGGCTGTCGCCGAGAGTCGGATGGTCAACAGGCGGCGGGGAGACTCGCCTCTCCTTGCGAGGAGGGGAAGGCGGACAGTCGTCCTGTCGTTCCACTGCTCTCGGGCGTCCGTCTTGGTCGCGCTCTATGGTAATGCGACTCCGACTGTGGCTGACTGCCGGATCCTTGTCTCTTCTTCCTCGGGCGCCGCCAGTCGGCATCTGAGACGTCGTGCCTTGATCTCGACGAAGGTCGTCGTTTTGCCACTGCGGCGCCTCCGTGCAGCAGCCAGCCTCATTCGGCGCGGCGGCCGCGTCGAGGAGCCGCTGGACTCGCTCCATCATGAGGCGACGTTCTTCGCCCTCGAAATTGTCTAGCTCATCCGCCGCTGCCTGGGCGGCTCGGATGTTCTCCGCTGGTGTAGCGTACACAGGGCGGCTTGCCCCAAACAGGTTGGCGATGGCTATGCCGCGCTGCTAGACCGTGCCAAGGCGGCCGGCGAGCCGCCGACGCCGCTGGTACGCTTCTGACAAGCGTCTCATGCTGGCCAGCTTCTTCGCGCCTTCAACGAGCTGAAGGCGGTGCGCCTCCAACATCTCTGCGTCAACGTCTTTCGGGATGGGCGCAGTTAGGTCTTGTAGCACCATGCCGAGTGAGTCATGTGCTCCTCCGTCGGGGAGCTCGTCATGACTGATGACGAGCACCTCGGTGACGGTGCTTCCGTCGCTCTCCGCGCGAGGGAGAGGTTCGTCATAGACCACCACATTAGTGGGGAACGCGTCGAGCGACGCGGTGTCGGAGTCGACCAGCATCGGGTCGGTGGATCCTACAGACTCCAAGTCTACGGCAGGCTCGCCGGAAACGTGGAGTTGATCGAGGAGGCCCGCAAGGAGGCTCTCGGAGCCGCCCGTGCCTGCATTGGATGCAGGTTCATCAGAGAGGCGAACCTCGTCGACAAGTTCGGCCATGCAGCTGGCTGCGCAGGCGATCTCAACGCCGCGCAGCGCGTTGGTGCAAACTCCATCTGGCATGCCTGGCTGGCTGCGCTCGCCAGGGAGGAAAAGGGTTCCCGTCCAGAACAGGTCTCTGGACGGCGGTGCACTAGGCCCCACGGTGGGCGCCAAATGTCGGGGGTTCGGTGCGACATATGCCAAAGGATGGCTTATCATGGTGGGGGCGAGTAGAACGTCGTCGGTGCCTGGAAACGGGATGAGGCGAAGACATGCATGCCGGCGAATCTTACCCAGCTTTAGGGCTCTCCGGGGAGATAATATCCCTACTACTGCTCTGCGGGGTCTCCGCATGATCACTATGGCAAAGTGTTTACACGATTGCTCCTTGAGCTATTTCCTAGAGGTAGGAGAGGGCAAGGCTAGCTCTCTCCCTCCTATATGATCTGGTCTAGAGCTAATGGGTTCCAACCCTTTCCATGGGTGCCCTGGGGGGTTTATATAGGCCTACCCCCCGGGGGTACAATGGTAATCCGGCTGGACGCGGGCCCAGCCGTCAGCACCTCCGGCCTCCGTCTTCCTCGCCGACCGCTGGGGCCCGCCGACTGGTGGGCCCCGCCGACTGGCCTGGTACGGAGCCGACAGGCCGCATCCGCCGCGGGCGGGTCTTGTCGGCTGCTGATTACTATAGTCGTGCTTCTGATGACGCGTGCTTGATCATGGCGTCGTGGCAACAGCCCCGCCGCCGGGCGAGCGATCACTATTGCCACTCTCCATCACATCTTGATTAATGGCGCGTGGGCCCCGAGGGAGGGCTCGGCCTACTCCCCGGGGCCGACTCCCGACGGGTCTGACCGGTGGTCTTCTTGCCGTCTCCTGGGGTCTCACTGACTGGTGGGACCCACTGCCTCTGGGCCGTACTGACGAGCCGTCGTGGGTGCAGGATTCGGTCCTGCGGTGCTGACGTCAGGGCCGGCATGGCAATAGTGCCACGCCGCACGGAGATCTTCCGAGCCACGGCGTGCCGTGGCCATGCCTGCCCTCGGTAAGGGGCGGGTGTGGGCTTCATTGTTGCCACTCCCCTGCCCCGTCCCACTTGATGAGGTCGTTGGGTTTGTTGGAGTCGCAGGCCGACTCCCCATAGCCGGCTTCTTTGGAAGTCGCCAGTCAGGAGTCGGCTTTCCCTGAAGTCGTCCCTGGGACTCGACCGTGAGTGGTCAGTCGGCCATCTTGCCGTTGACTTCTCGAAGACGGCTCTTTGTCCTGGGGTCTTGAGGGGCATAGCCTTCCCCGATGTCCTGAAAGGTTCTGGGCCTCGGGTCGGCCTACCCGTGGCCCATTACTCCGACAGGTTATTAGCTAAATGGAGTACGCAATCTCTAAATGCTAGAATGAAACCTGACCCTGCTTTTGCTACTTCACCTTTCTTTGTTACTGATAAGGATTATGAATTCTCTGTTGATCCTGATATAATTACTTTGGTTGAATCTGATCCTTTTCATGGTTATGAATCTGAAATTGTTGTGGCACATCTTACTAAATTGAATGATATAGCCATCCTGTTCACTAAAGATGAGAGAACTTATTACTTTTACATCCTCAAAATATTTCCGTTCTCATTAAAGGGTGATGCTAAGATATGGTTTAATTCTCTTGATTCTGGTTGTGTGTGTAGCCCCCAGGATATGATTTATTGCTTCTCTGCTAAATATTTCCCTGCTCATAAGAAACAAGCTGCTTTAAGGGATATATATAATTTTGTGCAAATTGAAGAAGAGAGTCTCCCACAAGCTTGGGGGAGGCTTCTCCAATTACTTAATGCTTTGCCTGATCATCCTCTTAGGAAAAATGAAATACTTGATATCTTCTATAATGGACTAACCGATGCCTCCAGAGATTACCTGGATAGTTGTGCTGGTTCTGTTTTCAGGGAAAGAACACCAGATGAAGCTGAAATTATATTGAATAATAGGTTGACAAATGAAAATAATTGGACACCTCCAGAGCCAATTCCTGAGCCTATTCCTAAACCAACTCGGAAGAAGAGGGGTATTCTATTTCTCAGTCCTGAAGATATGCAAGAGGCAAAGAAATCTATGAAAGAAAAGGGTATTAAAGCTGAAGATGTTAAGAATTTACCTCCTATTGAAAAAATACATGTTCTTAATTTACCGCCTGTTGAAGAATCATATAATCCAAATCCTCCTCCTATTGAAGAAACTCATGGTCTTGATAACCCAACACAGGTAGTAAAGGTAAATTCTCTCTATAGATATGATAAAGCTAAAATCCCATTTACTAAGTTTGCTAGCCCATTCTTAGATGAGTTTGATAAATTTATGGCTGAGCAAGAAGATTTTAATGCTTATTTTGGTAGACAATTGAAATACAATTCTAATATCCTTGAACACTTGGGTGATTATATGGCTAATGTTAAAGGTGAACTTAAACTTATTAGTAAACATGCTTTTATGGTTACCACCCAAGTAGAATAAGCACTTAAAGCTCAAAATGATTTTCTCAATGAATTGAATAAGAAGAATAATGATAATGCTGTTAGAGTGGCTACTAGAACTGGTAGAATGACTCAGGAACCTTTGTATCCTGAAGGCCATCCTAAGAGAGTTGAGCAAGATTCTCAGAGAATTAATATAGATGTACCTGGTTCTTCTAAAAGGAAGAAAAAGAAAAATGATAGGACTTTGCATGCTTCTAGTGAACCTGTTATCAAAACACCTGAGAATCCAAATGATATTTCTATTTCTGATGCTGAAACACAATCTGGTAATGAACCTGAAACTAGTAATAATGTTAATGATAATGTTCATAATGATGCTCAACCTAGTAATGATAATGATGTAGAAATTGAACCTGCTGTTGATCTTGATAACCCACAATCATAGAATCAACGTTATGATAATAAGACTTTGTTGCTAGGAAACATGGTAAAGAAAGAGAGCCTTGGGTTCAGAAACCCATGCCTTTTCCTCCCAAGCCATCTAAGAAAAAGGATGATGAGGATTTTGAACGCTTTGCTGAAATGATTAGACCTATCTTTTTGCGTATGCGATTAACTGATATGCTCAAAACCAATCCTTATGCTAAGTACATGAAAGATATTATTACAAATAAAAGAAAGATACCAGAAGCTGAAATTTCCACCATGCTTGCTAATTATACTTTTAAGGGTGGAATACCAAAGAAACTTGGAGATCCCGGTGTACCAACTATACCATGCTCCATTAAAAGAAATTAAGTTAAAAATGCTTTATGTGATCTTGGAGCCGGTATTACTGTTATGCCTCTCTCTTTATATTGTAGACTTGATTTGAATAAGTTGACACATATTGAAATATCTTTGCAAATGGCTGATAAATCAACTGCTATAACTGTTGGTATTTGTGAGGATGTGCCTGTTGTAGTTGCAAACGTTACTATTTTAACGGACTATCAGGACCCCGATTCTAAGTCACACCGATCTAGCATGTAACACCTCATATCACTTTGCGGCCTCATGCATGGTATTCCCACGGGTGTCGCTTTACCATGGCCCGGGACCGTTTGCGCCTTTTGGCTCACGTATATGATAGTATCGCTAGCATCCATATGACAGAGAACCCGGGCCGACATTACTAGTCGTGAACCCAAAGTGGCACTAACTTATGGGGATAGGTGTCGGGGATATACCCCGTGGCTTAAACCGGCCGGGAGTATAAACCAGCCGGACTGGATGATTCACTGGTAACCCGCCCGGAGCTTGGCGGTTCACGGGCTACCCGCCCGGTCTTGGCGGTTCATTAGTAACCCGGTGGGCAGGTTAGATGGATGACGAGGCCCAAGGCCCAGAAGGCCGGTTCACGTTTAATGGTGGGCCGGTTTATGAGGAAAGCGTAAGGACTATTCTCCTACAAAGGAAGCAAGACTAGGACTCCACTTGTAATAGAGTAATCCTAATCCAAATAGGACTAGTCATGTAAACCGCCCCTTCAACATATATAAGGAGGGGCAGGGCTCCCCAAAGTGGGACAGGCTACAAGCAAGAAGAAACAATCTTAGGGCTAGACACAAAGAGGAGAGCCGGTTTAGGGTGACTCCCTCGTGATGATAATGAGACCCAGCCTCAAACAGCATGTAGGGTTTTACCGGATGATATTTCCCGGGGCCCGAAGCTGTCTAAACCCTTGTCTTGCGTGTTGATCCGCCCTGTGTCTCTCGATTCCGCTCAACCCCTCTCAAGCTACCACATAGATGCGTTGGCCTCGCGACTAAGTCCTTACACTAGGACATCTGACGTGACAAATCCACGACAGTTGGCGCCCACCGTGGGGCCTGCGCACGGTGGTGTTAAGTTCTTGGAGGGATCTCTTTCCAGGGACCGAGACTCTTATGATTGGTTAGATGAGGAAAAGATTGTTTGATGGTCAACATCGTGGTTAATTTTGGAGTTTACAGCACGATGGTTTGAAATCCAGAGGTTAGAGTTTCGTCGTCTGCGCTGCCGGACGTGATGAGACGATCTGCCAAAACCGTTTCTACGTCGAAAGTCCGAGGTTAACAAGGAGTTGATCTGCTGTATGCGTACAAATCATTCTGGGTCACGGTCGGATCGCCAAGTTCCCTTGCCGCTGGCTTCAAGTCCCAAGAAAGACACCTGATTTTCAAGTGAACCGGTACAACTACTATTCCCGTGATATGACAAGGTCCTACTGCTGCCGCTACTTCCCACCAGGCCATGATCAATCGAAAGAAAAAAGTACTATTCCTCACGTAGCGGTCAAGGCTGGTCTGCAAGATTAGATTTTTTGTCTCCGGGTTGCACGGTACGAGATGCTGGTGCTAATACAGTACAGATCGGATTTCCTTTGGTCTTCAATCGCTACACACTGTCGGAAACATCAATACAAGGTTACAGCATGCAAATTGTGCGAATCAGTCAAACCAATCACAACCCGGATGGGGTTTGGAGGTAGCCGCGGACTCATGTTGCCTTCGGGCTAGCTTTGCCTCTGAACCGCCATGCTAGCTGCCGCGTGCCGAAGCTGCCAGGGCCCGTCGTCGCTTCCAAAACCACCGGTTCGTCTGCTGCGCTCTCTGCTGTAACTCGGTCGTTTGCAAAGCCTCCACCTTCGTCGTTGTCTACCTCATCGCGAGTCGCCGACCCGCTTCGCGCCCGCTGCGAGTTGCCTGCTACCTTATCATGAGCCGCCGCCCCGCGGCCACGGCCTGCCTCCAAGTTGCATTGCGCTGCTATACCACCTCAATCTGCTGCAGCCCAGTCCGCGTCGCGCGTAGCACATGCGCTTGAATCAAGCAAATTCCAAGGAAGTATAACTACTGTATATACATGGAGAGAGTATAATCACTGGTTGCAGTGTGAGCCAGTTGAAAAAGTTATCTACGGGTGCTGCCTACGGATCATCAGTCGTCTGAACAAAATCAGGTGATATCCATCTAAAAGTATATTATATTAAGCACCTCTTGTTTTTGTCAAAAGAGCAAATACTTCGGCGTGCCATACTTTTTACGCAGGACAATTGCTCACCTCAGATGAGGCGTTATACTGCGGGAAAATGACTACATTGTTTTCAAGAGAGAGGGTCAAGCTACTTGTTTGACTCCCATGCACATGCATGGAGGAAAAATCAGTTAGTATTACAAAGTACTACTACGACCCACGCGGAGATCAAATGAAAAAGAAGATCGGCAGCGTCGACACAAATATGCTTTGGATACATATATGGATCAAAGGGGATTCAGTAACAATACTAAAAAAATTATCTATGGGCAGATGACCTGCAAAAAAAATCAGGTGATATCCGTCTAAATCTATTTTGTTTGCATAATATTATTTTCGTCAAAGAAACAATTACTCTGGCCTATATCTTTTTATACAGGACAAGTGCTCACTATAAAAGTGATGCCCTACTGCGGACGGCGCGCGCTAGTTGTTTTACACCGGCATCTGTGCATCACACTGATGAACCGGAACACAAACCGCCGCCCCTTCAGTCCGGACAACATCAACAATGCCGCGGCCGACTCTCTTGTCTGTGCTGGCTTATAACCCCGCGGTGGATATTAACTGGTCTGACATATCAGGTGAAGACCATCCATTATATTTTTATATTAGATATCGCTTTCTTTAAAAAGAGCAATTACTCTGGTTTGCAAAATTATCTAATGCAGGACCCTAAACCGCCATATTGGTGCAAAATTTAAAAGGCCATCAGAAAATTTCCGGCTCACAGTGGTGCTTCCGGTTTATAATCCGGTTTAAGAGGAAACTATCTCTTGCAAAGCTCTGACGCTCTCAATATCCGGTTTAATGTCCGGTTCAAGAAGGATTTATCTCTTGCAATAAGTTAAAAAGGTGCCAAAGAGAACCTGCTGCCATGATGCGCGGTTCAAACATGGGTATCCTGCTTTATTGGCCTAACATATTATTGATCACATGAGGGCTTCTGCTTCATAAAGCGGGGTCTCTGTCTTTCTTATCATGCGAGGTTACACGAAGTGGTTCTGTTTAAAGCGGCCTCCGGTTTACCCCTTGACATTTGTTTTTTATATATCACTGGGGGCCTTGGTCGTGTCCGAACCAACGAACACCCTTTGATAGGCGACAGCCACCAGATCATTTGGGGACATGGTCAAGTCTGAACCAGTCACGCCTCTTGGTCGGCCTAAGGCCACAAAATCACTTGGGGGCATGGTCGAACCCGAACCATTGCCACGCCTCTTGATCTGGCATATATGCCACGAATCATTTGGGGACCTGGTTGACTTGAATCATTGTCACTCCTATTGGGGGCCTTGATCCTGTCCGACCATGGTAATACCATCTGATCAGCTCAATATAGCATATTTTTGCAAATGGTTTTTATCATTGCCTTTGCTTCCATATTTTTTTTCATAACTGTTATTTGATTTTTGTTGCGTTTTTTAAACCGACAACATTTTAATCTGGCTTGACTTTCAATTACAAATTGACGGAACACGGTCAAATCTTAATCCGGAGGCCATCTGCCCGGTTTGATTTTCTGTTACCATCCTATTATGGAGTAAACCGGTGTTTATCAACCCGGCTTGACTTTCAATTACAAGTTGTCAATACAGGATCAAGTTATAATCCGGAGACTATCAGCCCGGTCTGGTTTGACTACGAGTCGCCAATATTATATATGGTTAAACCGGTGTTTATCACAAACCGGTACGGTTTATCATCAACCGGCACAGTATGAAAGGAGTTATCATTACTCAAAATTGGGGTTATCACTCTTACTACAAAAAATTGGTAAACCAATGACGTGATTCAATATCACAGGTATGATATATTTCATTGATTATTCTTAAGTGCAGCCTTGGTTATAAACCTGGGTTATATGTTGGGCATTATGACCCGTCCGGCGGTAAACCGCCAGGACACTTTAAACTTGTTGTATGCAGAGACAGGTTGAATAAAGCATGATGATCCGGTGTTTATTAAACCGGCCTGGCTTTAAGACGATAAGTCGCCAGTATATGATGGGAAATTATCCGGAGTTTATTAAACCGGCCTGGCTTTGGACTATACGTCGCCAGTATATATTTGAATTGCGCCATTGGAATCATGCGCTTATAAATGATTGGGTTATATTATTCAAATAGCCAAATTTGGCTGAATTTTCATTATGATGATTATATTATCTTGAATAGCCAACATGGCTGGATTTTTATGGTTATTAGTAACCGGTATTATTGAGTTTTCAAAGTCGCTTTAGCGCAACAGATATTATTTTATCAAAGGATATGGTTTATTCTACAATTGAAGAAATAGTCCCGAGTCGCTGCAGGCTTACGACCCGGCACTTGGGGGCTACATTATTCAAATTAAGGTTATATGCAAGTCTCATGTCGCTGCAAGCATGCACCATGACACTTGGGGGCTAATGTAAAGTCATTTTTTGCTCATATTATTGAAGACCCGACTCATCACATTATAATGAGCCGGCCCTTGGGGGCTACCAATTGCTCCTGTCAACATTTCAAGGTACAAAGCTTTTTATCCATCATATTGAAGGGTACATTGCTCAGTTGGTAAAGCACAAGGCTCTTAACCTTGTGGACGTGGATTCAAGCCCCATGATGGGGGTTACATCATATGATGTTATTTTCATTGAAGTATATATCAAGTCTCAGCTCAATATTATCTTACTGAGCCAGCCCTTGGGGGCTACACGTTGCTGTTCAAAGTTTACAAGATTATATTTACAAAGTCCCTGCTCATTATTGCATAATGACCCGGCCCTTGGGGGCTACACTGGTTGAAGTTTTTATGAGCATCAGGCAATTACAAGTCCCAGGTTGCTGCAAGCATGACAACCCGGCACTTGGGGGCTACATATGGGGAATACTCAATTCTGACTAGTGATTGAGATGAACAACCTGGATTTCTTCAAGATTGTGATATTTATATTGAAGCAAGTCTTAAGCTATTGCTATGCTACCTTCTTAAGACTTGAGGGCTACAAGTGATAGTCTTATAAGAGGTATATTTTCAAGCTGGAGGTCAATTACAAGTATGAACCGGTACTATCAATATTTATAAACCGACGGAAGATCAGATGAGGATTTCAAGGACCATTATTTTTGATAAGCATTGGGAGCTGAATCAAAGGAGTTATTCTTTACAATATTTTTTCTACGAGCAAATTGATTATGAAGCTAGTCTATTGACTTGGATTTTCTAGAAGGAGGAAATGACAAGGACTTAAGGACGATCAGGTGCCGGTCTACAAGAATTCTTAACCCGGAGCACAACCTGTCAAATTTGTTCTTGTGTTTATTTTTACAGGATCAGTTTAACATGGATAAATCCAAATTAAACTGGGGGCTAATGTCGGGGATATACCCCGTGGCGTAAACCGGCCGGGAGTATAAACCGGCCGGACTGGATGATTCACTGGTAACCCGCCCGGAGCTTGGCGGTTCACGGGCTACCCGCCCGGTCTTGGCGGTTCATTAGTAACCCGGTGGGCGGGTTAGATGGATGACGAGGCCCAAGGCCCAGAAGGCCGGTTCACGTTTAATGGTGGGCCGGTTTATGAGGAAAGCATAAGGACTATTCTCCTACAAAGGAAGCAAGACTAGGACTCCACTTGTAATAGAGTAATCCTAATCCAAATAGGACTAGTCATGTAAACCGCCCCTTCAACATATATAAGGAGGGGCAGGGCTCCCCAAAGAGGGACAGGCTACAAGCAAGAAGAAACAATCTTAGGGCTAGACACAAAGAGGAGAGCCGGTTTACGGCGACTCCCTCGTGATGATAATGAGACCCAGCCTCAAACAGCATGTAGGGTTTTACCGGATGATATTTCCCGGGGCCCGAAGCTGTCTAAACCCTTGTCTTGCGTGTTGATCCGCCCTGCGTCTCTCGATTCCGCTCAACCCCTCTCAAGCTACCACATAGATGCGTTGGCCTCGCGACTAAGTCCTTACACTAGGACATCTGATGTGCCTGTCGTAGTTGCAAACGTTACTATTTTAACGGACTATCAGGACCCCGATTCTAAGACACACCGATCTAGCATGTAACACCTCATATCACTTTGCGGCCTCATGCATGGTATTCCCACGGGTGTCGCTTTACCATGGCCCGGGACCGTTTGCGCCTTTTGGCTCACGTATATGATAGTATCGCTAGCATCCATATGACAGAGAACCCGGGCCGACATGACTAGTCGTGAACCCGAAGTGGCACTAACTTATGAGGATAGGCATACATGAATCAACATCGAGCATGAAGGTCAGCAGCGTGCGAATCTAGGCTATAGCACTGGGCTAAAAGGACTCCGGTGAACCGGGCTGTAGCACGCTAGGCAGGACTCCGGATGTCACCGCGTGACATTTCCCCGAAGGGACAGACACATGAACGAAGTGAATCACATGTCGGCCAGTCTAAGTGTTCCGGAGCAGTAGTGCTGGGCTAGCAGGACTCCGGTGAACCGGGCTGTAGCAGACTACCATGGCTCAGTGGAAGCACTAGACTACATTTCCCCATAAGAGAGGCTACCAAGGATAAACAACTAGGTTGTCGGATCCCACACATAGCAGTACACGTCACACGTACGCATAACATGCAAGTATGTGTTGTACAACATGGCATCACAACATAACTCAAACTCATATATATAAAGGCCCAGAAGAGCCACATAGCATTAAATACAAACAGGGGTCACATGACCCATCATTCAGAACATACAAGCAACGGAAGCATTACATGTCTGAGTACAAACAACTACAAAAGAAAAAGGCTGAGAAGCCTGACTATCTACAAGTCCCTCCCAAGGGTACAAGATCGTAGTTGAGGTAACAAGCTACTCGTCGAAGTCCAAGCGGTACTACTAGTGAGATAGATGTCTCACCTACAAAACATAAATAAAGCAAACGTGAGTACATAGGAACTCAGCAAGACTTACATCAGATCCTATCATACATGCATTTGTATCAAGAACGTAATGTGGGGTTTAGTTGCAGCAAGCCAGCTTTGACTCAGTGGCTATCCTGTCCTACGACAACGAGAAACTTCTTTGAGGTGAGGCAGCGCACAAGAGTCCACTAATCACCACATCAATACACTACTATGGATTCATCCTCGTCTCCTAATGAGACGGCCATCCATAAAACTCACACTTGTCTTGAGCATTTTAGAGTATCCACTTTAGTTGTCTATGTACCACGTAAGTATCCAAGAAGTGCATAACCGAGGACACGGCTATTCGAATAGATCATGATAACCCTGCAAGGGTGTACTTCTTCACACACGCTCTCACCACTTATCACCATATACACGTCATGTATCTCGGCAACCTTCAAGCGGAAGCCTGGCGAGGGTGTCGGCCACGACCTGACTAACCACACAAGACACTAGTCTAGGTTTATCGCCTATTCGGGTTCCATCCGCAAGGAGATCCGGCCGGGGTTTCGCTCACGGCCCCAAATGATGTGTACAGGGTTCCCGAGCCCACCATCCGGGTGCCACTCGGTACGCCGGGCCACGCGTGCCTAGTCTGTCCCAAGCCCACCCTACCGGGTGCCACTCGATATAAAAATAGCACTACCTATAAACACGAGAAACTATTTGCATCTCCTGGACAGAGATCAAGTTGGCTAATAAGTCGAGAGGGGTCGAGTTACCGGAACCCAATGTGTGGTAGTAGCTAATCCTTGGACAACATACACAAAACTCAGTACTTAGGGACGGTTCCAGTGAGACAACCCACCATGTACTCCTACATGGCCTCTCACCGCTACCTTTACCAAATCGTGTTCACACACTTAACTCTCAACATCAGAACATAGCACTGTACTCCAATTCATTTCCAATGAATCAGACCTGACACAACTCTAAGCAATAGCAGGCATGGCGTGGTAGGAACACAACATGGCTCAAACAACTCCTACACATGCTAGTTGGTTTTAACTATTTACTGTGGCAATGACAGGTCATGCAGAGGAATGGGTTCAACTACCGCAGCATAAAGTAGCAGTTGAATCGTTGTTGTCTTAATGCAATAAATGAGAGCAGGAGCGAGAGAGTAGGATTGTATCGGAATGAACAAGGGGTTTTGCTTGCCTGGTAGATCAACAGGGGGCACTGCTCCACTAACAGGTACACTGGATCGGTCTCTAGAGCAGGACCTATCGAGAAGGAATAGTGTCGAAAATCAAACACAAGCATATGCAACAATATGATGCATGAACATGGCATGAGTATGTGATGTTGGCTGAGTTAATGCATCTAGCATTTATTTACTTGAGGTCCATTTGAACCAAGGGTTCAAATGCAACTCCAAATTAAGCTCTTAAATATGCCATTTATATGTTTTCATATATACAGCATGTATAGGTTGCTTTGTCATGCATGAAAATGGTACAGATGGATAGATTGAATTTTTCTGATCATTTTTCATATATAAATTATTTCAATCTGAGCTATGGTTGAATTTCTATGAATTTTTGAAGTTTTGGCTAATTTCTGGAATTTCCTGTTTTAGAATAATTCCAGAAATCATTTATTGCGTCAGCTTGAGGTCAGCACTGCGTCAACAGTCAACCCGGGTCAAACCTGACGTGTGGGGGGCACACGTCAATGTCATAACTAGTTTAACAGAGGGGTTATTTCTAATCTAATTTAGATTAGTGGCGTTGGGGCCCAGTGTCAGTGTCTCTAGGGGGGTAGTTAGTGCCTAACTAAGATGCCACGTCAGCCCGCCGGAGTTCTGGCCGGCGGCGACCAATAGCGCGGCGGCGAGACGCCGGACTTGCGCTACGAGCGGCGTTTGGACGCACGAAGACCACCGGGGC
Source organism: Triticum dicoccoides (assembly GCF_002162155.2). Lineage (NCBI taxonomy): Eukaryota > Viridiplantae > Streptophyta > Magnoliopsida > Poales > Poaceae > Triticum > Triticum dicoccoides. The sequence goes on from NC_041382.1 coordinate 758,836,301, forward strand.
ATAGCCCGTCGTCGTCCACATCCAGGGGAGCTGGTGGGAGGCTGCGAGGGCGCCGGAGCTCGCCGGAGCGGGGCTAGAGGCGGCGGCCAGAGTTCGGGATGGCGCGGGCGCGGGGCTGCAGTGCTCGGGTGAGCCAGCGGAGTGGCTAGCCAGCCTCCTGGAGGTGCCAGGAGCATATCAGTACCCCTGGAGTGAGCAGGAGAAGCTCGGGAGCATGGGCTCGCCAGTCATGGCGGACGGCGGCCTCGGGTGATCTCGGGGCTGCGGCTAGAGGGCAAAAATGACGCGGGGAAGAGAGGGGAAGAGAGGGGGAAAGCGGCGGAGCTCACAGGGAGGCCGATGAGCAGATCAATGGGCTTAGGGGCTACCGGAGCAAGGCGAATCGACGAATGGCGTCCGGCGGGTACCGAGGTTGAAGACGACCAGATGGCGGCGATGCAGGCCTCTGGCGAAGCGTGGCTCGGTGGGGAGGGCGAGGGCGTTGCGGCGGAGGTCTTGGACGGCACGGGGAGGCGAGGGGAGAACGGTGGACGCAGTCGCAGTGAACGGCGGCGACGGCATGTTCGGGCGTGCGTGAGAGAGAGCAGTGGAGGGGGAGGGGGTCCAGAGCAAGAGGTGAGAGACGTAGGGGGCCGAGGGCGTCTCCGTGGCGTCGTCTAGGTGCACCAGGGAGGAGCCAGGCAGGCAGGGAGGGAGGAGGTGGCCGGCGCGTGCACGCGCGCGTCGGGCACACGCGCGCTGTCCTCCTGGCAGAAGGTAGGCGATGACTTGGCGTGGGCCAACAGTGCTGGGCCGGCACAGGTAAGGCCCAGGTGAGTCATTCTCTCTCTATCCTCTCTAATTCTTTTTGTTTTCTAATTTCTGTCATTTGTTTTGACTTAGTAATAATACAAAACCATTTTATTTAATTCTGTCAAATTTTGCAGGGACCTAAGGGATTAATCCAAAGCCCCTCACCAAATTTCAGAATTTTTGGACATATATTAAAATATATACCCAAAGCAAATAATTACTGGATTAATTCCAAATGCCCAAAATAAATACTTATGAGCTCTTAAAAATATCGATTTGATTTTTATCTCTGTCCAATATTTTCAGAGAGCAACATGAGCATTTTCTTGGACCCTTTTGGAGCAATTCTTACTTGGGTCATTTTCAGAAATGATTCTGAGGGTTTCACAAATCCCCATTTCAAATTTAAATGGAATTTAAACATGATGCAAACATGAAGGCTAGCCTAGGTCATACCAGAACTAGGGATGTGACAACTCGCCCCCACTCGAAAGAATATAGTCCCGAGATTTAGGAGTTGGCCGAAAGAATGTGGGGTACTCAAGTCGAAGATGATCTTCACGCTCCCAGGTAGCTTCTCTCTCGGAATGATGAGACCATTGAACCTTGAGAAACTTGATGTTATGACGCCGAGTGACACGCTCTGCTTGATCAAGAATGTGAATAGGGTATTCTCGATAAGTGAGGTTATCTTGGAGATCAAGCGTTTCGTGGTCCACTCCGCGGATGGGATCTGAGAAGCAACGCCTGAGTTGAGAGAGGTGGAAGACATCATGAACTCGAGAAAGATGTGGCGGTAGTTCCAAGTGGTAGGCAACCTCTGCTCATTTAGCGAGAATGCGAAAAGGACCAATGTAACGAGGAGCCAACTTGCCCTTGATACCGAAACGATGGGTACCCTTCAAGGGAGTAGCCCAAAGGTAAGCCTTGTCATGAACTTCATAAGCCACTTCCTTATGACGACGGTCATACTGGCTCTTGTGATGAGGTTGGGCTGTTTTCAAATTCTCACGAATGATGCGAACTTGCTCTTCTGCCTCCTGGATCATGTCCGGTCCAAAGAATTGTCTTTCACCGGTTTCTGACCAGTTCAAAGGTGTTCGACATCTTCGTCCATACAGAACCTCAAAAGGAGCTTTCTTGAGGCTGGATTGGTAGCTATTGTTATAAGCAAACTCGGCGAAGGGAAGACACTTCTCCCAATCCATACCGAATGAGATAAAACAAGCTCTAAGCATGTCTTCGAGAATTTGGTTGACCCGTTCCACCTGACCACTTGATTGAGGGTGGAAAGCGGTATTGAAGGAAAGATGGGTGCCCATGGCAGTTTGGAAACTCTCCCAGAAATGAGAAGTGAAAAGACTACCACGGTCTGAATTGATCTCTAGTGGGACACCATGAAGTGACACTATTTGAGAAATATATAAGTCAGCGAGCTGACTAGCGGTGATACTCTCTCGAACAGGTACGAAGTGAGCCACTTTGGAAAGACGATCAATGACTACGAAGATAGCATTATTCCCTTTCTTGGTCCTGGGAAAGCCGGTGATGAAGTCCATACCAACTTTATCCCATTTCCACTCAGGAATAGCTAAAGGCTGAAGGGTGCCAGCAGGTCTTTGATGCTCTACCTTAACGCGACGACAAACGTGGCAGTTAGCAATAAACTGAGCAATTTCTCTCTTCATCCTAGTCCACCAGAACCTCTGGCGTAGGTCCTGATACATCTTAGTACTACCGAGATGAATCGTGAGAGGAGATTCATGAGCCTCCTTACGGATTAATTGCCAAAGATGTTGCTTCTTGGGAACCACCAGGCGATTCCCGAAGAAAACAACACCTCGATCATCTATAGAGAAACTACCAGCAATGCCCTTGGCAATGTTTCTCTTGATCCGGGTAATCCCCGCATCATGCTTCTGGGCTTCTATGATATGATCCACAAGAGTAGGTTTCGCCACCAAGGTAGAAAGGAACCTGTGAGGAGCAATGTGAAGGTTAAGTTTACATAATTCCTCATGGAGAAGTGGTTGGCCCTGCTGCAACATGAGATTGTTGCAATAGGACTTACGACTTAGTGCATCAGCCATGACATTCCCCTTGCCTGGGGTGTAGGTAATCCCTAAGTCGTAATCTGAGATCAACTCCAACCAACGTCTTTGCCTAAGGTTCAAATCTGGTTGGGTGAAGATATACTTGAGACTCTGGTGGTCGGTGTAAATCTCGCAACGTTTATCGAGAAGGTAATGTCGCCATGTCTTAAGTGCATAGACTATGGCAGCAAGCTCTAAATCATGTGCAGGATAATTCTCCTCATGTGGATGCAACTGTCGAGATGCATAGGCAATCACATGGCGATCTTGCATAAGAATGCAACCTAGTCCCTGTCGTGAGGCATCGCAGTAGATAACAAAGTCTTTAGTGAAATCCGGTGGCACAAGTATGGGAGCAGAAGTCAGGTGTCTTTTCAGTTCCTGAACACTCAACTCACACTGTGGGGACCACTCAAACTTTTTATCTTTCTTGAGAAGTTCCGTGAGAGGTTTGGCCACTTTGGAGAAGTTTTCAACAAAGCGTCGATAGTAACTGGCTAGGCTAAGGAAACTCCTAACTTGCTTAACTGTTTCAGGCGGAGTCCAATCAAGAACGGCTTGAACTCTCTCGGGATTGACAGCAATGCCCTTAATAGAGATCACGTGGCCTAGGTAGGTCACTTCTGGCAACCAAAATTCGCACTTGGAGAACTTGGCATAAAGGCGGTGCTCTCTGAGTTTTTCTAGCACAAGTCTAAGATGTTCGGCATGCTCTTCCTCATTCTTCGAGTAAATAATAATATCATCGAGGTAAACCACGACGAACTTATCTAAGTACTCCATGAAGATTGAGTTCATCAAGTGGGAGAAGGTAGCTGTAGCATTGGTTAGACCAAAGGACATGACGGTGTACTCATACTGGCCATAACGAGTGACGAAAGCCGTCTTAGTTATGTCCCCGTTTCTAATCTTGATTTGATGGTAGCCTAACCTCAAATCCATCTTGGAAAAGACTGAGGATCCAGCGAGCTGATCATACAGGTCGTTGATCCTGGGGAGCGCATGCTTGTTCTTTATCGTGACCAAATTAACGGGACGATAATCTACAACCATCCGGTCCGTACCATCCTTCTTCTTGACGAAGAGGACGGGGCAAGCCCAAGGAGAAGAACTAGGACGAATGAAACCCTTTTGAAAGGACTCATCAAGTTGTTTCTTAAGCTCAGCTAGCTCTAAGGGTGCCATCTTGTAAGGTCTCCTAGAAATTGGAGCGGTTCCTAGGATAAGATCTATGACAAACTCTACATCTCTGTCAGGTGGAACACCTGGCAGTTCCTCTGGAAAGACATCCGAAAAGTCACGGACTATCGGGATATCTTCAAGGTCAGGAAGAGGGTTGGCATTAAGAGAATAGAGTTGGCGTTTTGCAACTCTAGTGGAGACAGTTACTATCTTGCCAGATGGGTGTGTAAGCTGAACAGACCTTGTGTAACAATCAATCTTGGCATAATGAGCTTTCATCCAGTCCATACCCAAGATGATGTTGATATCTGTAGACTTGAGGGCTATAAGTGATGCAAGGAATACAAGTCTGTCAACAAGGATTTCATTACCATGGCTTATTCTGGTAGTTTGCCATCTAGGCCCTGGAGTTTGGATTTCAAGTGAAGTTGGCATATCACAAAATGTCAAGTCGTGCAAACGAGCATAGCCTTCAGAAATGAAGGAGTGAGATGCTCCGGTATCGAACAGAACCGAAGCTGGATGACAGTTGACAAGGAGTGTACCAAGAACGACATCCGGATCATCATGAGCATCTTTAGATGAGACAGGATGCACACATCCACGTTCAGTGGGAGCTGACTTGACACTGATCATCTTGCGTGATGGCTTACCACCGCTAACAGACTTATCAGGCTGGGGTGGAGCATAATTGGTTTGAGAGCAGTCACGTGCATAGTGTCCTGGCTCTCTGCATGTGAAGCAAGTCCCTGAAGTAGGACGTGGACCCGCATTGACAAGCGGTCTACCGATAGGCCTGGGTGGAGCATACAGTTGAGGTAGGTGAGGTGCCACACAAGATGGCCTTGGTGTATAACCGGGTAGAAGAGCAGAGTTCAAAACCCAAATCCGACGCTTCTGCGAACTAGAACCGGAGGAGGAACCCAAATCACGGGTGTGCTTACGAGACTCCTCGTAAGTGAGTTGAGCTGTCTCTACAATAATGTCCTTGTTCACAAGAGCCTGGAACATATTGCAATGATGCAAGTGGAGATCACGACGCAACTTGGGGTTGAGACCCTTCCGGAACCTAGCCTGCTTCTTGGCGTCCGTGGACACCTCTTCTGTAGCATAGCGGGCAAGGTTCTCAAACTCTCTACTGTAAGCATCAACAACCATCTTACTCTGGGTGAAACTACAGAACTCTTCTCTCTTGCGGTCGATGAGAGCCTGAGGAATATGATGCTCGTGCAAAGCCTTGGTGAAATCTCTCCAGGTGGTTATCTGGCCAGCTGGAAGCATAGCCTCATAGTTCTGCCACCAAATACTAGCAGGACCTTCTAGGTGATATGCAGCATAGGTGACCTTGTCACCTTCAGCTACGTTCGCAGAATGCGGCTTGTGTGTGATACTACGGAGCCAGTCATCTGCATCAAGTGGTTCGATGGAATGATGGAAGGTAGGTGGTTTCAGACCAATGAAATCATAGATGGACACTGACTCTTTGTGCTGATGGGAGGTGTTCTCCTCAATACGTGCTAACAAGCGGTTAGAATCTCGCTTGTTCTTCTCCATCTCTAACATGAACTCTGCCAACGAAGGCTGGTCGGGAGGATCCTCATCCCTACCATCTCCGTGGTTCCGGCTACGAGCAACAGAACTTCGGTTAACTGACAACATCCTGAAGAACCAACCAAGGAAACAAAGGATGGATTCAACATCATCATAAGGATGTATAATATAGTACGAGGAAAAATACTATCTCTTGAAATCCTAGGACAATTCCGGCAGCATAACAGCAGTAAAATGCTCGAAATGAGACATTCTGCAAAAGATGGGGTAGCACCATACTCAACATCATCATTCAAGGTTCTAAGATATTACTAACCAGGCTACACCAGAGATATTACTCAGATCAACCAATCCTAAGAGACTACGGAATAGTAACACGTGATCCTGATAGAAAGAAGAGAAAGCCTAGTTCCTTAACCCCGTAGGAAAGATAGGATGACTCAGATCAGAAGGCATGAGGTATAAGGAGTAAAAAGAGCCTTGTTCCCTTCCACAATCAATTCCCCTATATAGCTAAAGAATTTCTAGATCCAACTTCGACCAAGTTGGCTTGGTAATCCTACAGGCAGTCAGGCTCTGATACCAAGGCTGTCGGGACCCTGATTCTAAGTCATACCGATCTAGCATGTAACACCTCATATCACTTTGCGGCCTCACGCATGGTATTCCCACGGGTGTCGCCTTACCATGGCCCGGGACCGTTAGTGCCTTTTGGCTCACGTATATGATCGTATCGCTAGCATCCATATGACAGAGAACCCGGGCTGACATGAATAGTCGTGAACCCAAAGTGGCACTAACTTACGGGGATAGGCATGCATGAATCAACATCGAGCATGTCGGTCAGCAGCGTGCGAATCCGGGCTGTAGCACTAGGCTAACAGGACTGCGGTGAACCGGGCTGTAGCAGGCTAGGCAGGACTTCGGATGTCACCGCGTGACATTTCCCTGAAGGGACAGACACATGAACGAAGTGAATCACATGCCGGCCAGTCTAAGTGTTCCGGAGCAGTAGTGCTGGGCTAGCAGGACTCCGGTGAACCGGGCTGTAGCAGACTACCATGGCTCAGTGGAAGCACTAGACTACATTTCCCCATAAGAGAGGCTACCAAGGATAAAAAACTAGGTTGTCGGATCCCACACATAGCAGTACACGTCACACGTACGCATAACATGCAAGTATGTGTTGTACAACATGGCATCACAACATAACTCAAACTCATATAGATAAAGGCCCAGAAGAGCCACATAGCATTAAATACAAACAGGGGTCACATGACCCATCATTCAGAACATACAAGCAACGGAAGCATTACATGTATGAGTACAGACAACTACAAAAGAAAAAGACTGAGAAGCCTGACTATCTACAAGTCCCTCCCAAGGGTACAAGATCTTAGCTGAGGTAACAAGCTACTCATCGAAGTCCAAGCGGTACTACTAGTGAGACAGATGTCTCACCTGCAAAACATAAATAAAGCAAACATGAGTACAAAGGTACTCAACAAGACTTACATCAGATCCTATCATACATGCATTTGTATCAAGAAGGTAATGTGGGGTTTATTTGCAGCAAGCCAGCTTTGACTCAGTGGCTATCCTGTCCTACGACAACGAGAAACTTCTTTGAGGTGAGGCAGCGCACACGAGTCCACTAATCACCACATCAATACACTACTATGGATTCATCCTCGTCTCCTGAAGAGAAGGCCATCCATAGCACTCACACTTGTCTTGAGCATTTTAGAGTATCCACTTTAGTTGTCTATGTACCATGTAAGCATCCAAGAAGTCCATAACCAAGGACACGGCTATTCGAATAGATCATGATAACCGTGTAGGGGTGTACTTCTTCACACACGCTCTCACCACTTATCACCATATACACGTCATGTATCTCGGCAACTTTCAAGCGGAAGCCTGGCGAGGGTGTCGGCCACGACCTGACTAACCACACAAGACACTAGTCTAGGTTTATCGCCTATTCGGGTTCCATCCGCAAGGAGATCCGGCCGGGGTTTCGCTCACGGCCCCAAATGATGTGTACAGGGTTCCCGAGCCCACCATCCGGGTGCCACTCGGTACGCCGGGCCACGCGTGCCTAGTCTGTCCCAAGCCCACCCTACCGGGTGCCACTCGATATAAAAATAGCACTACCTATAAACATGAGAAACTATTTGCATCTCCTGGACAGAGATCAAGTTGGCTAATAAGTCGAGAGGGGTCGAGTTACCTGAACCCAATGTGTGGTAGTAGCTAATCCTTGGACAACATACACAAAACTCAGTACTTAGGGACGGTTCCAGTGAGACAACCCACCATGTACTCCTACATGGCCTCTCACCGCTACCTTTACCAAATCGTGTTCACACACTTAACTCTCAACATCAGAACATAGCACTGTACTCCAATTCATTTCCAATGAATCAGACCTGACACAACTCTAAGCAATAGCAGGCATGGCGTGGTAGGAACACAACATGGCTCAAACAACTCCTACACATGCTAGTTGGTTTTAACTATTTACTGTGGCAATGACAGGTCATGCAGAGGAATGGGTTCAACTGCCGCAGCATAAAGTAGCAGTTGAATCGTTGTTGTCTTAATGCAATAAATGAGAGCAGGAGCGAGAGAGTAGGATTGTATCGGAATGAACAAGGGGTTTTGCTTGCCTGGTAGATCAACAGGGGGCACTGCTCCACTAACAGGTACACTGGATCGGTCTCTAGAGCAGGACCTATCGAGAAGGAATAGTGTCGAAAATCAAACACAAGCATATGCAACAATATGATGCATGAACATGGCATGAGTATGTGATGTTGGCTGAGTTAATGCATCTAGCATTTATTTACTTGAGGTCCATTTGAACCAAGGGTTAAAATGCAACTCCAAATTAAGCTCTTAAATATGCCATTTATATGTTTTCATATATACAGCATGTATAGGTTGGTTTTTCATGCATGAAAATGGTACATATGGATATATTGAATTTTTCTGATCATTTTTCATATATAAATTATTTCAATCTGAGCTACGGTTGAATTTCTATGAATTTTTGAAGTTTTGGCTAATTTCTAGAATTTCCTGTTTTAGAATAATTCCAGAAATCATTTATTGCATCAGCTTGAGGTCAGCACTGCGTCAACAGTCAACCCGGGTCAAACCTGACGTGTGGGGGGCACACGTCAGTGTCATAACAAGTTTAACAGAGGTGTTATTTCTAATCTAATTAAGATTAGTGGCGCTGGGGCCCAGTGTCAGTGTCTCTAGGGGGGTAGTTAGTGCCTAACTAAGATGCCATGTTAGCCCGCTGGAGTTCTGGCCGGTGGCGACCAATAGCACGGCGGCGACTCACCGGACTTGCGCTACGAGCGGTGTCTGGACGCGCGAAGACCATCGGGGCGTAGCCCGTTGTCGTCTGCATCCAGGGGAGTTGGTGGGAGGCTGCGGGGGCCCCGGAGCTCGCCGGAGCGGGGCTCGAGGCGGCGGCCGGAGTTCGGGATGGCGCAGGCGTGGGGCTGCAGTGCTCGGGCGAGCGAAAGGAGTGGCTAGGCAGCCTCCTTGAGGTGCTAGGAGCATATCAGTACCCCTGGAGCGAGCAGGAGAAGCTCAAGAGCATGGGCTCGCCAGTCATGGCGGACGGAGGCCTTGGGTGATCTCGGGGCTGCGGCTAGAGGGTGAAAATGACGCGGGGAAGAGAGGGGAAAAGTGGTGGAGCTCACAGGGAGGTCGATGAGCAGATCAGTGGGCTCGGGGGCGACCGGAGTGAGGCGAATCGACGAACGGCGTCCGGCGGGTACCGAGGTTGAAGACGACCAGATGGCGGCGATGCAGGCCTCTGGCGAAGCGTGGCTCGGTGGGGAGGGCGAGGGCGTTGCGACGGAGGTCTTGGACAGCACGGGGAGGCGAGGGGAGAACGGTGGACACGGTGGCAGTGAACGGCGGCGACGGCGTGTTAGGGCGTGCATGAGACAAAGAGCAGAGGAGGGGGAGGGGGTCCAGAGCGAGAGGGGAGAGACGCAGGGGGTCGAGGGCGTCTCCGTGGCGTCGTCTAGGCGCACCGGGGAGGAGCCAGGCAGGCAGGGAGGGAGGAGGTGGTCGGCGCATGCACGCGCGCGTCGGGCACACGCAGACTGTCCTCCTGGCAGGAGGTAGGCGATGACTTGGCCTGGGCCAACAGTGCTGGGCCGGCACAGGTAAGGCCCAGGTGAGTCATTCTCTCTCTGTCCTCTCTAATTCTTTCTGTTTTCTAATTTCTGTCATTTGTTTTGACTTAGTAATAATACTAAACCATTTTATTTAATTCTGTCAAATTTTGCAGGGACCTAAGGGATTAATCCAAAGCCCCTCACCAAAATTCAGAATTTTTGGACATATATTATATATATAGCAAATATATATCCAAAGCAAATAATTACTGGATTAATTCCAAATGCCCAAAATAAATACTTATGAGCTCTTAAAAGTATTGATTTTATTTTTATCTCTATCCAATATTTTTAGAGAGCAATATGAGCATTTTCTTGGACTCTTTTGGAGCAATTTTTACTTGGGTCATTTTCAGAAATGATTCTTAGGGTTTCACAAATCCCCATTTCAAATTTAAATGGAATTTAAACATGATGCAAACATGAAGGCTAGCCTAGGTCATACAGAACTAGGGATGTGACACGGACTTTGTTATTCTTGATATTCCCGAGGACGATAGTATGTCTATTTTTCTTGGAAGACCCTTTTGAATACTGCAGGGGCTGTTATTGATTGCACTAAAGGCAATTTCACTTTTCCTATTAATGGTAATGGTAATGTCCTCAAGTTCATAGTATCAACTCTATTGGAAAAATTCCATCGATTATATTTGGAGGTTTTGAATTTCCTCTTCCTACTGTCAAGAAGAAATATGATATTCTTATTATCAGGGATGTGCATATCCCCGTTGAGGTAACAGAGTGTTATTCGAAATTTCTCCGGTTCCATGTTATTCGGAATGAGTTCGTTAACAAGACTTGATCAACCTTGTTAGTGGATTCCTTTTGATGACCATGAGATGGATGAAACTAGAAGGCACAACCTTCCGTACCCCACTTTTACTTTCTGTTATTTATATTAAATAAAATAAAAATAAATATTTTTTGTCTGTTATCTGACTATTCGTGCAATATAAAAATACCTCGAAAATAAAAGTTCTCCAAATGCCCTGAAATTTAAATATGATTTTTTTCTAGAATATTTGAGAATATTTGGCACTGAGAACACAGTAGGGGGGGGGGTCAACCAATTGCCCACGAGGGTGGAGGGCGCGCCCTGCCCCCCTGGCCCTCCTGGCCCTCCTCCACTTATCCATTCACCCATACACTTCTTCTTCCTCCCACAAACACGAATAGCCAGCTCAAACCCGAGTCCAAGCTCGTTTTGCTGCCATTTTTTATCTCCTTGCTCAAAGCACCTCTCACAAAACTACTTGGGGAGATTGTTCCTTGGTATGTGACTCCTCCATTGGTCCAATTAGTTTTTGTTCTATTGCTTTATTCATTGCAAAATTTTGCTGCTTAGGTGCCCCTGTTCTTGAGCTTGCATGTCAAATTTATATGGTCAAAAGTAGTTTTGATGCATGATATAGGCCCTAGGCACTTGTAGGAGTAGTTGCTATCAATATTATTGAGTTCAGTTTACTTTTATTTTGAAGTTGCTAAAAAATTTCAGAATTTTTCAGAGGAAGAAATATGCTTAGGAAAATGTTCCAAGGTGGTTCTTGAAGGAAGCAAGGACCCAGGCTTGCAATGCGTGATGCTGATGACGAGCCACCAAGAGACGCTCCAGTGCATCCTTGTGAATGGCCTTCTAAGAACTTTATGGATCGAGCAAGAATTAAGGAAGAATTCAACGCATATTTGCGTAATGCTAATCTTGTGAGCTTCGAGGAAGAGAAGTGCAGCCAGTATCACAACCTCACCAGTACCTTTGTGAGGAGGTTTGAATTTTCAACTTCACGTAATTCTCCAACTATCCTGTTTGATCTTTATGATAATTCTTACACTATGGATTTAGAGGATTTTACCACTGCATGCAAACTTCCACAATGGGGCAGTATAAGGGATCCTCGCAAATCTGAATTTAGAGATTTTCTTGCTAGCATAACTGTGGGAGAATCTAGAGATATTACACAAGCTACCATAGGGAGCATTCACTTTCCTCCTATACATTATTTTGCTCTCTTCATAGGTAGATGCATCAATGGTAAAGATGAGGCATGTCATCTGTGTGTCCCCGATCTCAGTATTCTTAGGAGTGCTGTGTTAGGAGACCAATCTTATAATTTGGGAGCCATTGTTGCACGTAGGTTGCATCTTAATAGATTTAATGGAGATTTCTTTGGAGGAATTTATGCAACCTGCATAGCTAATTTTCTTGGTGTAGCCATACGCAAAGATGATATTGAATTACCACTTGCTTACCTAGACTTTAATGCTATGGTTCACCAATAGTTTGTTGAGAGGAATGAATCACCTCTCCAGTATCGACTAATCTTTGACAGACGCTGTGCTGTCCATATTACTCTCCTTGCTCCTGCCTTCTTTGATCATCAGGCAAAAGGAAGATATACTATTACCAGCGAGGAGGCAAATGAGTACGAGAGGAGAGCGGAGGCCGCTCGTTGCCACACTGCAGCTCAGCAGGCGATAGCCGCTGCATCATAGTACGACCCCTATCGGGACCCTGATTCCAAGTCACATCGATCTATTCGGTAACACCTCATATCACTTTGTGGCCTCACGCATGGTATTCCCACGGGTGTCGCCTTACCATGGCCCGGGACCGTTTGTGCCTTTTGGCTCACGTATATGATAGTGTCGCTAGCATCCATATGACAGAGAACCCGGGCCGACATGGCTAGTCGTGAACCCAAAGCGGCACTAACCTATGGGGACAGGCATACATGAATCACATCGAGCATGTCGGCCATCAGCGCGTGAATCCGGGCTATAGCACTGGCTAACAGGACTCCGAGGAACCCGGGCTGTAGCAGGCCAGGCAGGACTCCGGATGTGACCGCATGACTTTTCCCCAAAAGGACAGACATAGGAACGAAGTGAAACACATGCCGGCCGGTCAAGTGTCCTGAGCAGTCGTGCTGGGCTAGCAGGACTCCGGTGAACTGGGCTGTAGCGGACTACTATGGCTCAAGGAGCACTAGACTACATTTCCCCATAAGAGAGGCTGCCAAGGATAAACAACTAGATTGTCAGATCCCACACATACCGAGCATTTCAGTCATTCACACAATATGCTCGATATGTGTAAATACAACATGGGATCACAACAAAACTCTACAACTCAAGTACTTTTTTTAAACGCTCTGGAGAGCCATACATAACATGTTCATACAGGTAGGGGTCACATGACCCGACACTCAAGTCATACAAGCATACAAGCACATGCGGAAGCAAATAGTCTGAGTACAAACACTAGAAAGAAAGAAGGCTTGTCGAAGCCTGTCTATCTACATAGGGCCCTCCATGGCCAGAATCACCACTTGGGTGGCAAGTTACTCATTGACGTCGAGGTCTACGTAAAACCCATCGGAGGAGGCGGTGTTGTCATATGAAAGCAGTAATTAAAGCAACATGAGTACAAAGGTACTCATCAAGTCTTACAACAGATCCTACTATACATGCTTGTTCTCAAGAAGGTGGTGGAGTTATTGCAGCAAGCCAGCTTTGACTCTTAGCTAGGATATCCTACGAGTCACCACTATTAAATAGTTTTCGCACACGAGTCCACTAATCACCAACGCAATACTCCATCGGGGATCCTTCCTCGTCATCCTACGAGAGGGCCATCCTCGGTACTCACACTTATCTTGAGTCTTTTAGTAGTAACCATTAACTTGTCTATGAACTGTATAGGCAACCAAGTAGTCCTTTATCGCGGACGCGGCTATTCGAATAGATGATGTTAACCCTGCAGGGGTGTACTTCATACACGCTCTCACCACTTATCGTCGTTTACACGACATGTACTAGGCAACCTTCAGCCGGAAGCCCAACGAGGGTGTCGGCCACGGCCTACTTAAACACTCAAGTCTCTAGTCCAGGTTTCGCCTATCCAGGTTCCATCCGCAGGGAGTCCGGCCGAGGTTTCCACATACGGCCCCGAATGATGTGAACAGGGTTCCCGAGGCACCAAACAGGTGACTCGGTACACCGTGCCACGGTGTATCTACCGCATCATAGCCCACCCCTAGGGTCAGCGCTATGCACGACCGCCAACACATAACCTCCAAACACCAGAAACTAGTTGCAACTCCTGAACAGAAAACTAGGGTGGTTAAGAAGCTGAGAGGGTCAATTAAGGATCCCAATGCAAGGTAGTAACTGATTCTTGAATCACACATACAGATCTTAGTTCTTAAGGACATCCTCAATGAAACAACCCACCATATACTCCTACATGGCCTCTCATCGATACCTTTACCAAATCATGTTCAACACATCCCTCACATTATCGACATAATCCTTTCACTCTAGCCCATCACCCAGATGAACTAGACCAGACACAACTCTAAGCATAGCAGGCATAGCAAGGTAGGAAACACATACATGGCTCAATCAACTCCTACACATGCTAGTGGGTTTCATCTAGTTACCGTGGCAATGACAGGTCATGCAGAGGATAAGGGTTCAACTACCGCAGCACACAGCGGTTTGAGACGTTGTTGTCTTAATGCAGTAAATGAGAGCAGAAGCGAGAAAATGGGATTGTATCGAGATGATCAATGGGGCTGCTTGCCTGATGGAGTAGTAGTAGGGTATTGCCCTTCAGTTGGATACTCGGAAATATCCTCGGAGGTAGAACCTACCACGAAAGTCACCACAGAACACAATCATCACATGGCTATAAGCAACAATATGATGAATGCTATGACATGGCAATATGACGTGTCCTAACTAATGCAATGTGAAACAAGTTGGTTTGGGTCCATTTGAATCAAAGATTCAAATGGAAGCTTATGTTCTTAAGCCTTATAAGTGTGTTAGCTTGTTTCACCTAAACAGCAAGGTTAAAGTGTTTTGTCATGCATGAAACCATTACAGATGGAAAGATTTAATTTTTCTGATCAAATTTCATATATAAATCTTTGCATTTGGAGTTACAGATAAAAAGTTATGAATTTTTGAAGTTTGTAATATTTTTTGGAATTTCTTGTATAAGAATAATTCCAGTAATTGAGTTATTGCATCAGCATTGCGTCAGGGTGACGTCAGCAGGTCAAAGGCGCTAGCCCAGGTCAAACCTGACCGGTGGGCCCCGTCTGTCAGTGTAACAACTAACTAACAGAGTTAGTTAGTGTTACGTTAGCACTAAACTAGGTTAGTTAGGGCCTGGGCCCACATGTCAGTGGGTCAACCTATTAACTAAAGTAATTAGCATTAACTAATCTAATTCTAAATTAAACAGGGGCATGGCCCACATGTCAGTGACTTAGGGGAGGTCAACCTGGGCCCACACGGGGTCAAACAGGGTCAAACTCGCCTGCGTTTAACCGCCGGCGAGGCCAGACGGGGCGGGGCAGTGCGGGTTTTGCACTCCGGTGACCAAATGGACGGCGGAGACCTCCTACGTGTAGCTGGGAGAAAGCCGCGTCGAGTGGTGGCAAAGGTTGGGCTCAGGGTCGCCGGAAACGACACCGGCAACGAGCGTTGCGGCTGCCGGAGTTCGAGCGAGGTCGAACTAGCCGCTAGGAGGCACGGCGAGGAGCGTGCGGGGGTGCTACAGGCTCCTGTGAGTCTGGTGAAGGTGGTGATGTGCTCGGTTGCGAGCTAGCATCGCTGTGGCCACGACGGCGACGTGCGGTGGCGGCGGTGGGTGCAGTTGAGCTTGGTGCGGTCACTGCGGTGTTCGAGAAAGAAAACGGAGAGGATGGGGAGGTAGCTGAGCTCACGGGGGTCACGTCGAGGCAGACGGCGAAGTCGGGGACGAACTGGTGCTGCGGTGACGGTGAAGGGGATCTCCGGTGGCCGGAGTTGAGGAAGACGGGGTCGGGGCGATTCCAGAGCGGGCGAGGGCTTGGGGCTCGGCCTGCTCGACGTAGTCGACGACGGTGGAGCTCGTTGACACGGTGGCGCGGTGCAAGGACGACGAAGGGCACGGCTACATCGACGATGCAGCGGCAGGGGCGTCGGCCATGGTGGGAGAGGGAGAGGGAGAGAGACAGAGGGAGAATGGGTGTGGCTGCAGGGTCGGGGCGGCGAAGTGGAGCTCTCCCAAGGTCTCCCGGGCACGAGCGGCAAGCAGGTGGCACGGTGGCAAGCTCTCGCGCGCCGGCGTCACCTTCCTGCCTGCCTGGCGGGGACGAAGCAGCTGGCTGGCGTGGGCCAGCGCAGTGCTGGGCCGCCAGGTGGGCCGGCTGGTGGCGCTGCCAGGTTAGTTCCTTTCTCTCTCTTTTTATGTTTTCTATTTATTCTGTTTTGTGTTTTGAAATAGTAAAAATACTATTTCATTTAGGAAAACCCTGAAAATATTCAGAGGCACATTTGAAAATAGTCTCAACAGCCTAAAATTACTTTCAGGATTATTTGGGCATTTTAAAATATTTATAGGATTTAAATTGCCCAAATGCAATTAGTAATGAATTAATACAATGACCTTATGATGTCCTAGAAAAATGTGCACCATTTTTGTCAAAGGTTTTAACCCAAAACAAAAAGGGTGGACTTTTTAGAAGGGCATTTCAAGTTCATTGAAAAAGTTTTTAGTAAACCCTAGTTATTCCAAGGGGGTGCTGGGGGTTCTGTCATCCCCATTTCAGTTTTCTGGAAAAAATAAACTAGCTAGGGTGTGACAACTCACCCCCACTCAAAGAATCTCGTCGCGAGATTTAGGATCCGTTGGGAAGAAGGTGGGGTACTCAAGTCGAAGACGATCCTCCCTTTCCCAAGTAGCTTCTTTCTTGGAATGGTGTGACCATTGAACCTTGAGAAACTTGATGTTATGGCGTCGAGTGGTACGCTCGGCTTGATGAAGGATACGAACGGGATATTCCCGATATGTGAGATTATCTTGGAGATCAAGCGTTTCGTGGTCCAATCCATGGATTGGATCCACGAAGCAACGCCTGAGTTGAGAAACGTGGAAGACATCGTGAACTCTGGAAAGATGCGGAGGTAGTTCCAATTGGTAGGCAACTTCTCCTCGCTTGGCAAGAATGCGAAAGGGTCCAATGTAACGAGGAGCAAATTCGCCTTTGGTACCGAAACGATGGGTTCCCTTTAACGGAGTAACTTGAAGGTAAGCCTTCTCGCCGACTTCATAAGTCATGAGCTTATGTTTACGGTTTGGCTCTTTTGATGAGATTGGGCTGTTTTCAATTTCTCACGAATAACGCGAACCTGCTCTTCTGCTTCCTGAATCATATCCGGGCCAAAGAGTTGTCTTTCCCCGGTTTCTGACCAGTTAAGAGGTGTTCGACATTTTTGTCCATAGAGAACTTCGAAAGGAGCTTTGCCCAAGCTAGCTTGATAACTATTGTTATAAGCGAACTTTGTGAATGGAAGGCATTTCTCCCAATCCATTCCGAATGAGATGACCGAAGCTCGGAGCATATCCTCCAGGATTTGATTGACTCGCTCTACTTGACCACTTGATTGGGGGTGGAAGGCGGTGCTAAAAGAGAGACGAGTTCCCATAGCATTTTGGAAACTTTCCCAAAATCGAGAGGTGAAGAGACTCCCACGATCTGAGTTAATTTCCAATGGGACACCATGAAGAGACACTATTCGGGAGATGTATAAGTCAGCTAGCTGGCTAGTAGTGATACTCTCACGAACAGGTAGGAAGTGCGCTACTTTGGAAAGACGATCGATCACGACGAAGATAGCATTACTCCCTCTCTTGGTCCTAGGAAACCCGGTAATGAAATCCATATGGATTTTATCCCATTTCCATTCAGGAATATCCAAAGGTTGAAGGGTGCCAGTAGGACGTTGATACTCTGCTTTAACACGACGACAGACGTCGGAACTAGCAATGTATTGAGCAATTTCTCTCTTCATCCTAGTCCACCAAAACCTCTGGCGTAGGTCTTGATACATTTTAGTACTACCGGGATGAATGGTGAGAGAGGACTCATGTGCTTCCTTAAAAATCAACTGACGTAGATGTTGTTTCTTGGGAACCACCAAGCGGTTCTCGAAGAAGACAACACCTCGCTCATCCATGGAAAAACATTTAGCAACTCCACTAGCGATGTTTTCCTTAATCCAGGATATGCCCTTATCATACCGCTGGGCGGTTATGATCTGATCCATAAGGGCCGGTTTCACCACCAAGGTAGATAGGAATCCCTGAGGAACAATGTGAAGATTAAGTTTACGAAATTCCTCGTGGAGAAGTGGTTGACTTTGTTGTAACATCTGGTTGTTACAATAAGATTTACGACTTAGCGCATCAGCCATGACATTGGCTTTGCCCGGAGTGTAAGTTATTCCTAAGTCGTAATCCGAGATCAACTCGACCCAACGTCTTTGCCTGAGATTCAAATCCGGTTGGGTGGAAGATATATTTCAAACTTTGGTGATCAGTGAAGATCTCGCAACAATTACCGAGAAGGTAATGTCGCCAAGTATTAAGTGCATGGACTACAGCTGCAAGCTCTAGATCATGTGTGGGATAGTTTTCCTCATGGGGGTGTAATTGCCGTGAGGCATAGGCAATTACCTGATGATCTTGCATGAGTATGCAACCTAGTCCTTGTCGCGAGGCGTCGCAATAGATAATAAAGTCCTTGGAGAAATCTGGTGGTACCAGTACGGGAGCAGTTGTCAGGCGTCTTTTTAGTTCCTGAAAGCTGAACTCGCACTGTGGGGTCCACTCGAAATTTTTATCTTTCTTGAGGAGTTCAGTTAGAGGTTTAGCAACCTTGGAGAAATTCTCGACGAAGCGGCAACAATAGCTTGCTAAGCCAAGGAAGCTCCGAACTTGCTTGACCGTTTCAGGTGTAGTCCAATCAAGGACATCTTGAACTCACTCGGGATTGACAGCAATACCCTTACCAGAGATTACCTGGCCTAGAAAGGTCACTTCTCGCAACCAAAATTCACACTTGGAGAATTTGGCATAAAGGCGATGCTCTCAAAGTTTCGTCAATACCAGCCTTAGATGTCCGGCATGTTCTTCCTCACTCTTGGAGTAGATGAGTATATCATCGAGGTATACTACGACGAATTTATCCAAATACTCCATGAAGACCGAGTGCATTAACCGAGAGAAGGTGGCTGGGTCATTGGTTAAACCGAAGGACATAACGGTGTACTCGTATTGGCCATAGCGAGTAACAAAGGCCGTTTTTGGAATGTCCCCGTTTTTGATTTTGATTTGATGGTAGCCAAACCTCAAATCCATCTTGGAAAAGACTGAGGATCCAGCAAGCTGGTCATACAGATCGTTGATCCTGGGGAGCGGATACTTGTTCTTGATAGTGACCAAGTTGAAAGGTCGGTAACCTACAACCATCCGATCCGTTCCATCCTTCTTCTTGACGAAGAGGACGGGGCAAGCCCAAGGAGAAGAACTAGGACGGATGAAACCCTTTTTCAAGGACTCATCGGGTTGCTTCTTAAGCTCGGCTAGTTCTAAGGGTGCCATCTTATAGGGTCTTCTAGAAATTGGGATGGAATAAGGTCTATCACGAACTCGACATCCCTGTCAGGTGGAACACCTGGCAGATCTTCTAGAAAGACATCCAGGAAGTCTCGGACTACCGGAATATCTTCAAGGTCTGGAAGAGGGTTGGCATTTAGGGAGTAAAGCTGGCGCTTGGCCACTCGAGTTAAGACATTGACTGTCTTGCCCGATGGGTGAGTAAGTTGAACAGTTCTAGTAGAGCAATCAATCTTAGCATAATGAGCTGACATCCAGTCCATAACCAAGATGATGTTTATGTCCGAGGACTTGAGAGCTATTAAGGATGCAAGGAAGACAAGTCTATCGACAAGAATTTCATTCCCATGGCTTACTCTAGAAGTTTGCCATTTGGAACCCGGAGTTTGAATTACCATGGAAGTGGGCATGTCACCGAATGTCGTTTTATGCAATCGAGCATAGCTCTCAGATATGAATGAATGAGATGCTCTAGTATCAAAAAGAATGGATGCCGGATGGCAATTAACAAGGAGCGTACCAAGGACGATGTTAGGATCATCATGAGCCTCCTCAGCTAAGACATAGTTGACATGGCCACGTGCAGTGGTGGCTGGCTTGGCGTGGAATGTCTTTCCCGCTGGCTTACCACGACCAACGGACTTTCCAGACTGGTTGGGGTTGTTGTTCTGGGGACACTCTCGACTGTAGTGACCCGGCTCCCCAAACTTGAAACATGTCACAACATTGGGGCGTGGAGCAGCATTAGTAGCGGGGCCTCCATAGGTCTTAGGCGGTGTAAACCGCTGGTTGGGGCGAGGCGCCTCTAAGGATGGCCTCGGAATGAACCTGGGTGGCAACGCTGTGCTTGGAATCCACACCCGGCGCTTCTGAGATCCAGAGCCGGATGAAGAACCAAAATCACGAGAGTGCTTGCATGAAGCGTCATAGTCAGTCTGACCTGTCTCAGCACTGATGGCCTTATTGACCAACTTCTGGAAGGATGTACACTCGTGCAGACAAAAATTGTGACGAAGCTCGGGGCTAAGTCCCTTGCGGAACCTTGCCTGCTTCTTAGCGTCGGTGGATACCTCTTCAGGAGCATAACGTGCCAGGTTTCCAAACTCATGGCTATATGCATCCACAGTCAGTCTGCCTTGGGTGAAATTGCAAAACTCTTCCCTCTTACGATCTATGAGACCTTCCGGGATGTGATGCTCACGGAAAGCCTCATTGAATTCAGCCCAAGTAGTGATTTGGCCGACCGGGCGCATAGCCTCAAAGTTTTCCCACCAAAGGCTAGCAGGGCCTTCGAGGTGATAGGCAGCACAGGTAACCTTATCAGCTTCGGCTACGTTGGCAGAACGTAGCTTGTGGGTGATGCTGCGAAGCCAGTCATCCGCGTCGAGGGGCTCGTCGGAATGATTAAACTTTGGTGCGTACAACTTGATAAAGTCATTGATTGACACCAGATCGTTTCGCTGATGACGTGTAGTGTTCTGCTCAATCCGCTCCAGCAAGCGGTTAGTCTCATGCTTGTTTCTTTCTGCCTCCAGCATAACTTCGGCCAGAAAAGGCGGGTGAGGCAGATTCTCACCCCTAGCTGCACTGGCTTCCCCCTGCTCTGGGGCAGCAGTGTTGCTGCGGGTGTTGACCATCCTAGGAAAAACAAGACAATGGTTTAGACAAGGATGGCACAATCTTGGCAAGGAAGTGCAGAATGTAATGGATAACATGGAATGCTGAGGTGTTCATTGCATGACATGGTAATATAGAAACTGCCATATATATACCATTGGTCATACACACCATACATAGTTTAGTACAAGCCTAGGCTAGAGTACAACTACGGCGAAATAAATTACATCTCATCGGAGGCATTCCAAGCTCCAATACATTATTTTTCTACACCTCCGGAGCGTGATACACACCAAGTCATATCCCACGGGTCACGCAGGACCGTGGAGAATACAACTATTACAGTACTAGTGAAACTACTACTAGCTCAGACGACTCTATAGTAATCCTCATAAAAGTCACCACCAAAGCCTGGAAGCGGAACATGATCATCTGGGAACAGACGGTCCTGCGGAGCTTGCGGACCATAGGGACTCGGGTGTGGCCTTGGTCCCACAAACGATGGCAGACGGGGACCACGAGGAGGGGTGATGCCTCCTACCTCACGCCACTCCATACAATCTGGCAATCCAGACCGCACAGGGTACATGTCCCTCATGTCCATGTATCCTGCCTGCACAGCAGGTGCAAACCGAGTCAAAGTGGCCTAGTGATCAGAACGAGTGTTGAAAAGCACCATCCGCAAGGCCCGATTTTCACGGTCCTTGTCCTCGAGCATCTCGGCAGTGGTGCGGAGTAGTGACTCCTCATGTGTAGAGTCATACTACAAAGCCTGATAGTATCCCTGTGCTCCAGGGAGTGAGGCTGGCATGTAGCGAAAATCGGTGGTCTGGAGCAAGGCAGTTCTGGTTCGAATGATAGTCATCATTGAATAAGCTGCATCCTGCACAGACATCTCAATAGTAACCCCAAGCCCATAAGAGCAGTGGAGGGGTTCAGTGGCTCCAAGGTACGAGGGATATATCCTGACGGTACAAAGGTACTGGCTCTGGTTGAAGTCTCAGAACTGCTCCTCGACGGTATATTCCAGATATCATCGATAGCCTGTCTCGACCATCACTCGAACCAACATGGTCGTATGACCGGGTACATCGAGGCACCGGGTCAGATGAACCACTTGGTTCTGGGAACGGGTCGCCATATGAAAGCACAGAATAATGCAAAGGCATTAGAATTTCCTAGGAGAAATCGGATAGCATAACGGCTGTAAATGCTCAGAAAAAGATTTGAGACATTCACAACAGTTTGCAAAACCACTCAACAACATCATATCAAGGTTCTGGTTCAACTGACAACATACTAAAGTAGTAGAAACTGTACTAAGGATTGTAACAACAATCCTATAAGCTACTACAGATTAGTAACACGTGAACCTGATAGAAAGAAGAGAGCCTAGTCCTTAACCCACCTAGAATGAGAAGAGAATTACTCAGATCAGAGGGCATAAGGTAAAGGAGTGAAAGAGCCTTACGTTCCCTTCCACAATCAATTCCCCTACATATAACTAAAGCATTTCTAGACCCAACTTCGACCAGGTTGGCTTGGTAATCCTACAGGTAGTCCGGCTCTGATGCCAACGCTGCCAGGACCCCGATTCCATGTCACATCAATCTAGCCGGTAACACCTCATATCACTTTGCGGCCTCACGCATGGTATTCCCACGGGTGTTGCCTTACCATGGCCCGGGACCGTTTGCGCCTTTTGGCTCACGTATATGATAGTGTCGCTAGCATCCATATGACAGAGAAACCAGGCCGACATGGCTAGTCGTGAACCCAAAGCGGCACTAACCTATGGGGACATGCATACATGAATCACATCGAGCATATCGGTCATCAGCGCGTGAATCCGGGCTGTAGCACTGGGCTAACAGGACTCCGGGGAACCCGGGCTGTAGCGGGCTAGGCAGGACTCTGGATGTCACCGCGTGACATTTCCCCGAAGGGACAGACATAGGAACAAAGTGAAACACATGCCGGCCAGTCAAGTGTCCTGAGCAGTAGTGCTGGGCTAGCAGGACTTCGGTGAACTGGGCTGTAGCGGACTACTATGGCTCAAGGAGCACTAGACTACATTTCCCCATAAGAGAGGCTTCCAAGGATAAACAACTAGATTGTCGGAACCCAGACATACCAAGCATTTCAATCATACACACAATATGCTCAATATGTGTAAATGCAACATGGCATCACCACAAAACTCTACAACTCAAGTACTTTATTTAAAGGCTCCGGAGAGCCATACATAACATGTTCATATAGGTAGGGGTCATATGACCCGACACTCAAGTCATACAAGCATACAAGCACATGCGGAAGCAAATAGTTTGAGTACAGACACTAGAAAGAAAGATGGCTTGTCGAAGCCTGTCTATCTACATAGGGCCCTCCATGGCCAGAATCACCACCTGGGTGGCAAGTTACTCATCGAGTCGAGGTCTACGTAAAAACCATCGGAGGGGGCGGTGTTGTCGTCTGAAAATAGTAATTAAAGCAACATGAGTACAAAGGTACTCAGCAAGTCTTACAACAGATCCTACTATACATGCTTGTTCTCAAGAAGGTGGTGGAGTTATTGCAGCAAGCCAGCTTTGACTCTTAGCTAAGCTATCCTACGAGTCACCACTGTAAAATAGTTTTCGCACACGAGTCCACTAATCACCAACACAATACTCCACCGGGGATCCTCCCTCGTCATCCTACGAGAGGGCCATCCTCGGTACTCACACTTATCTTGAGTCTTTTAGTAGTAACCATTAACTGGTCTATGAACTGTATAGGCAACCAAGTAGTCCCTTACCGCGGACGCGGCTATTCGAATAGATGATGTTAACCCTGCAGGGGTGTACTTCATACACGCTCTCACCACTTACCGTCGTTTACACGACATGTACTCGGCAACCTTCAACCGGAAGCCCAACGAGGGTGTCGACCACAGCCTACCTAAACACTAAAGTCTCTAGTCCAGGTTTATCGCCTATCCAGGTTCCATCTGCAGGGAGTCTGGCCGAGGTTTCCACATACGGCCCCGAACGATGTGAACAGGGTTGCCGAGGCACCAAACAGGTGACTCGGTACACCGTGCCATGGTGTATGTACCGCATCATAGCCCACCCCTAGGGTCAGCGCTACGCACGGCAGCCAACACATAACCTACAAACACTAGAAACTAGTTGCAACTCCTGGACAAAGAACTAGGGTGGTTAAGAAGCCGAGAGGGTCAATTAAGGATCCCAATGCATGGTAGTAACTGATTCTTGAATCACACATACAGATCTCAGTTCTTAAGGATGGCCTCAATGAAACAACCCACCATGTACTCCTACATGGCCTCTCATCGATACCTTTACCAAATCATGTTCAACACATCCCTCACATTATCGACATAATCCTTTCACTCTAGCCCATCACACAGATGAACCAGACCAGACACAACTCTAAGCATAGTAGGCATAGTAAGGTAGGAAACACATACATGGCTCAATCAACTCCTACACATGCTAGTGGGTTTCATCTAGTTACTGTGGCAATGACAGGTCATGCAGAGGATAAGAGTTCAACTACCGCAACACACAGCAGTTTGAAAGATTGTTGTCTTAATGCAGTAAATGAGAGCAGAAGCGACAACATGGGATTGTATCGATATGATGAATGGGGCTGCTTGCCTGATGGAGTAGTAGTAGGGTACTGCCCTTCAGTTGGATACTCCGAAATATCCTCGGAGGCAGAACCTACCACAAAAGTCACCACAGAACACAATCATCACATGGCAATAAGCAACAATATGATGAATGCTATGACATGGCAATATGAGGTGTCCTATCTAATGCAATGTGAAACAAGTTGGTTTGGGTCCATTTGAATCAAAGATTCAAATGGAAGCCTATGTTCTTAAGCCTTATAAGTGTGTTAGCTTGTTTCAACTAAACAGCAAGGTTAAAGTGTTTTGTCAAGCATGAAACCATTACAGATGGAAAGATTGAATTTTTCTGATCAAATTTCATATATATATCTTTGCATTTGGAGTTACATATAAAAGTTATGAATTTTTGAAGTTTGTAATATTTTCTGGAATTTCCTGTATAAGAATAATTCTAGTAATTGAGTTATTGCGTCAGCATTGCGTCAGGGTGACATCAGCAGGTCAAAGGCGCCAGCATAGGTCAAACCTAACCGGTGGGCCCGGTCTGTCAGTGTAACAACTAACTAACGGAGTTAGTTAGTGTTACGTTAGCACTAAACTAGGTTAGTTAGGGCCTGGGCCCACATGTCAGTGGGTCAACCTATTAACTAAAGTAATTAGCGTTAACTAATCTGATTCTAAATTAAACAGGGGCATGGCCCACACGTCAGTGACTCAGGGGAGGTCAACCTGGTCCCACACGGGGCCAAACAAGGTCAAACTCGCCGGCGTTTAGCCGCCGGCAGGGCCAGACACGGCGGGGCATTGCGGGTTTTGCACTCCGGTGACCAAATGGACGGCGGAGACCTCCTAGGCGTAGCTGGGAGCAAGCCGCGTCGAGTGGTGGCAAAGGTTGGGCTTAGGGTCGCCGGAAACAACGTCGGCGACGAGCGTTGCGGCTGCCGGAGTTCGAGCGAGGTCGAACTAGCCGCTAGGAGGCACGGCGAGGAGCGTGCGGGGGTGCTACGGGCTCCTGCGAGTGTGGTGAAGGTGATGACGTGCTCATTTGCGAGCTAGCGTGGCTGTGGCCACCACGGCGACGTGCGGTGGCGCCGGTGGGTGCGGCCGAGCTTGGTGCGGTCGCGGCGGTGCTCGAGAAAGAAAACGGAGAGGATGGGGAGGTAGCTGAGCTCTCGGGGGTCACATCGAGGCAGACAGCGAGGTCGGGGATGAACTGGTGTTGCGGTGAAGGCGAAGGGGATCTCCGGTGGCCAGAGTTGAGGAAGACGGGGTCGGGGCGACTCCAGAGCGGGCGAGGGCTCGAGGCTCGGCCTGCTCGACGTAGTCGACGATGGCGGAGCTCGTGGACATGGTGGCGCGGCGCGAGGACGACGGAGGGCGCGGCTACGTCGATGATCCGGCGGCAGGGGCGTCGGCCATGGTGGGAGAGGGCGAGGGAGAGAGACAGAGGGAGAATGGGTGTGTCTGCAGGGTCGGGGCGGCGACGTGGAGCTCGCCCAAGGTCCCACGGGCGCGAGCGGCAAGCAGGTGGCGTAGTGGCGAGGTCTCACGTGCCGGCGTCACCTCCCTGCCTGCCTAGCGGGGACGAAGCAGCTGGCAGGCGCGGGCCAGCACAGTGCTGGGCCGCCAGGTGGGCCGGCTGGTGGCTTTGCCACGTTAGTTCCTTTCTCTCTCTTTTTCTGTTTTCTATTTATTCTGTTTTGTGTTTTGAAATAGTAAAAATACTATTTCATTTAGGAAAACCCTGAAAATATTCTGAGGCACATTTGAAAATAGTCTCAACAGCCTAAATTTACTTTCAGGATTATTTGGGCATTTTAAAATATTTATAGGATTCAAATTGCCCAAATGCAATTAGTAATGAATTAACCCAAAACAAAAAGGGTGGACTTTTTAGAAGGGCATTTCAGGTTCATTGAAAAAGTTTTTAGTAAACCCTAGTTGTTCCAGGGGGTGCTGGGGGTTATGTCATCCCCATTTCAGTTTTCTGGAAAAAAATAAACATGATGCAACACTCTAATGCATGAACTAGCTAGGGTGTGACAACCCCAGCTACTATTATGGATATCCGCCAGGCCAGCCGTGGCCATAGACCAACTTAGGCCAAAAGCCTAAGCTTGGGGGAGTACGTATTTCTCACCGACATTACATTTATGTTCACACACTCATTGCTAGATGTCGGTGCTCATACTTTTTCATTATATCATCCATGCTAGTTTAATTTCCTTTTTATGCTTTCTTCTTGTGTGTTTAATAAACCTTAAGAAAAACCAAAAAAATTAGTTGTAGCTTTTAATCAGTTTAATATCCATGCTTGTAGTAGTAATTAAAAAGAAACCCAAAAAGATTTCATGTTCTTCTTTTGCTTGTTGGGACCTTTTCCGTGTAAATAGTTTTATTTATTTTCTTTTCTTTGGGGGTCGATAGGAGAAGACCATGATTAAATTGTTGAAGTGGCTCTTATATGCATTATTGTTTATCTGACAAAAGAGCCCATATTGCCTTGTCTTCTCCTGTTTATTGAATGCTTGCAGATTCCAGCTTAGTCCAATTCCCTTGTCGGTCATGCAAGTGAAAGGCAATTATGATGATATATGATGGACTGGCTGAGATGAGAAAAGCTGGTATGAACTCGACCTCTTTTGTTTTTGTAAATATGATTAGTTCATCGTTCCTGATTCAACCTATTATGAATAAACATGTTTGCAATGACAACTAGAGATCATAGTTTCTTGTGCCATGCTTGATTAGCTATGAGTTATAATGGTTTACCTTGCGTGCCAACATGCTATTGAGATAGTTATGATGTGGTATGATAGGTTGGTATCCTTCTCTGAATGATTTAAGTGACTTGACTTGGCACATGTTCACGCATGTAGTTGAAACAAAATCAACATAGCCTTCACGATATTTATGTTCATGGTGGATTATATCCTACTCATGCTTGCATTCGGTGTTGATTAATCTTAATGCATGTTCATGATTGTTGTCGCTCTCTAGCTTATCGCTTCCCAGTCTTTTGCTAGCCTTCACCTGTACTAAGCGGGAATACTACTTGTGCATCCAAACTCCATAAACCCCAAAGTTATTCCATATGAGTCCATCATACCTACCTATATACGTTATCTACCTGCCGTTCCAAGTAAATTTGTATGTGCCAAACTCTAAACCTTCAAATAAATATCCTGTTTTGTATGCTCGAATAGCTCATGTATCAACTAGGGTTGTCTGTATCTTCCATGTTAGGCGGGTTATTCTCAAGAGGAGTGGACTCCGCTCCTCACTCACGAGATAAATGTCTGGTCACCGGGATGCCCAGTCACATGCTTTATGCAAACTAAATCAAAATAATTGCAAACAAAACTCCCCCTGGGACTCTTGTTAGTTGGAGGCACTCGTTGTTTCGAGAAAGCCATGGATTGATGCTTGTTGGTGGAAGGGGGAGTATAAACTTTACCATTCTGTTTGGGAACCGCCTATAATGTGTGTAGCATGGAAGATATCGCCATCTCTTGGTTGTTTTGTTGACAATGAAAGTACAACGCTCAAAATATTATTCACCTCTGTTTCAAAACCGAGCTCTGGCACCTCTACAAATCCCTGCTTCCCTCTGCGAAGGGCCTATCTATTTTTTTATGCTGAGTCATCATCCTCTTATTAAAAAGCACTAGTTGGAGAGCACCGCTGTCATTTTCATTCATTACTGTTAGTTTACATTGAGTATGACTTGACTGGATCTCTTTTACCATGAATTACAATGTCTAGTCGGTCCTTGGTCTTTAAAGGTGCTCTGCATTTATGTTTTGTGGTCTCAGAAAGGGCTAGCGAGATACCATCTTGTTATATCATATTATGATTGTTTTGAGAAAGTGTTGTCATCCAAGATTTATTATTATTGCTCGCTAGTTGATTACTTGAGACCTATGCGTTATTGTGAATGTGGTTAGTTATAATCTTTGCTGAAAACTTGAATGATGGCTCTACATATTTACAACAACAAGAGCAAACAGAGTTTGTAAATGTTTTTCTTTATCACTTTCAATTTGTTAACTAAATTGCTTGAGGACAAGCAAAGGTTTAAGCTTGGGGGAGTTGATACGTCTCCAACGTATCTACTTTTCGAAACACTTTTGCCCTTGTTTTGGACTCTAACTTGCATGATTTGAATGGAACTAACCCGGACTGACGTTGTTTTCAGCAGAATTACCATGGTGTTATTTATGTGCAGAAACAAACGTTCTCGGAATGACCTGAAACTTCATGGAGCCACTTTTCAGAAAATATGAAAAATACCTGCAAAAGATGAAGGCCAGGGGGCCCACCACCTCTCCACAAGGGTGGGGGGCGCGCCCCCTTCCTCGTGGGCCCCTGTTGCCTCTCTGACTCCAACTCCAACTCCATATATTGTGTTTCGGGGAGAGAAAAATCAAGCAGAAGAAATCATCGCGTTTTATGATGCCGCCGCCAAGCCCTAAAACCTCTCGGGAAGGCTGATCAAGAGTCCGTTCGGAGCTCCAGAGAGGGGAATCCGTCGCCATCGTCATCATCAACCATCCTCCATCACCAATTTCATGATGCTCACCGCCGTGAGTGAGTAATTCCATCGTAGGCTTGCTTGACGGTGATGGGTTGGATGGGATCTATAAGGTAATCGAGTTAGTTTTGTTAGGGTTTGATCCCTAGTATCCACTATGTTCTGAGATTGATGTTGCTATGACTTTGCTATGCTTAATGCTTGTCACTAGGGCCCGAGTGCCATGATTTCAGATCTGAACCTATTATGTTTTCATCAATATATGAGTGTTCTTGATCCTATCTTGTAAGTCTATAGTCACCTATTATGTGTTATGATCCGTTAACCCCGAAGTGACAATAATCGGGATACTTACCGGTGATGACCATAGTTTGAGGAGTTCATGTATTAATTATGTGTTAATGCTTCACTCCAGTACTCTATTAAAAGGAGGCCTTAATATCCCTTAGTTTCTGTAAGGACCCTGCTGCCAAGGGAGGGTAGGACAAAAGATGTCATGCAAGTTCTTTTCCATAAGCACGTATGCCTATATTCAGAATACATGCCTACATTACATTGATAAACTAGAGCTAGTTTTGTGTCACCCTAGGTTATGACTGTTACATGATGAACCGCATCTGGCATAATTCTCCATCACTGATCCATTGCCTACGAGCTCTCCATATATTGTTCTTCGCTTATTTACTTTTCCGTTGCTATTGCTATCATCACTACAAAACACCAAAAACATTACTTTTACTACTGTTACCTTTTGCTACCGTTACCACTACCATCATATTACTTTGCTACTAAATACTTTGCTACGGATATTAAGTTTCCAGGTGTGGTTGAATTGACAACTCAGCTGCTAATACTTGAGAGTATTCTTTGGCTCCCCTTGTGTCGAATCAATAAATTTGGGTTGAATACTTTACCCTCAAAAACTGTTGTGATCCCCTATACTTGTGGGTTATCAGATGGCAAGATTAGATCTCAGTTCTTAGCCTATTATTTCACTGTCGTTTGCTCTGATTTCTCCATATTTTATTTTTCCCTCGAATTTTGAATTTAGGGTTCATGTTGTTGTTTTCAGGTCCTGAAGAAATGCACACATTTCGAGTGGATGGATGATTATGTTGAGAGGATTCAGTTCGAGGGCTACATTGATTCGAGCGGGGCCGCAACCTAGGAGCTCGATTTGGGCGGGGTGCTGTAGATGGAGAATTTTGGGAGCTCGGACGGAGGGGCAGGAAGAGTCATGCCGATGGCGAGCTATGCGCGCAATGCTACCCATGTTGAACCGCACTTGGAGTCTCAACTGACCGAGGAACTGAAGAAGATCAAGCAAAATCAAATGGAGATGATCAATTTGCAGAAACAAGCAAATGTCATGGCAGGGTTTTTTATTGTTGTGTCATTGCTCCGTTTATGTTTTACTTGCTATTCATCCGTCATTAGAGGGGGCATTTTGGTCTATCAGGGTGAGGGAGTCCTGGATTAGGGGGTCTCTGGACAGCCGGACTATATCCTTTGGCCGGACTGTTGGACTATGAAGATACGATTGAAGACTTTGTCCCGTGTCCGGATGGGACTCTACTTGGCGTGGAAGGCAAGCTAGGCAATACCGATAGGC
Organism: Triticum dicoccoides; assembly: GCF_002162155.2. Taxonomy (NCBI): domain Eukaryota; kingdom Viridiplantae; phylum Streptophyta; class Magnoliopsida; order Poales; family Poaceae; genus Triticum; species Triticum dicoccoides. The sequence continues at coordinate 758,866,984 of NC_041382.1, forward strand.
ATATCTCCTCCTTTGTAACCAACCTTGTGTAACCCTAGCCTCCTCCAGTGTCTATATAAACCGGGGGGTTTTAGTCCGTAGGACAACATACAATCATAACATAGGCTAGCTTCTAGGGTTTAGCCTCTCTGATCTCGTGGTAGATCCACTCTTGTACTACTGATATTATCAAGAATAATCAAGCAGAACGTAGGGTTTTACCTCCATCAAGAGGGACCGAACCTGGGTAAAACATCGTGTCCCCTGCCTCCTGTTACCATCCGCCTTAGACGCACAGTTCAGGACCCCCTACCTGAGATCCGCTGGTTTTCACACAGACATTGGTGCTTTCATTGAGAGTTCCTCTGTGTCGTCACTGTTAGGCTTGATGGCTCCTTCGATCGTCGATAGCGATGCAATCTAGGGTGAGACTTTTCTTCCCGAATAGATCTTTGTATTCGGCGGCTTCGCACTGTGGGCCAACTCGCTTGGCCATTTGGAGCAGATCAAGAGTTACGCCCCTGGCCACCAGGTCAGGTTTGGAAGCTTAAGCTACACGGCCGACATCCATGGAGACTTGATCTTTGACGGATTCGAGCCCCTGCCGAGTGCGCCGCACGGTCACGATGAGCATGATCTAGCTCTACCATCGGACAGTGTTCAGGAGACCGCACCGGCAATTTCCCCGACCCACAATTCGGAGCCAATTGTGCCATCCATGGACGGGTGGATAGACCCCGCCACAGAGGTCGTATTCTCAGCAGCGATCGAGCCAATTACCGACCTTACCCTTCATGGGAGCCGTGACGCCGAACTGCCGGATTCTTCCCCGGCCACGGACCCTGAACCGCCTGCGCCCATGCCTATCGAATCCGACTAGGCGTCGATCATGGAGTTCACCTCCGCGAATATCTTTCAGCACTCGCCTTTCGGCGACATACTGTACTCATTAAGGTCTCTCTCCCTATCAGGAGAGTCCTGGTCGAACTATGTTCGGCAGGATTGGGATGCGGATGATGAAGAAATTCGCCGCCCACCCACCACCCACTTAGTAGCCACTGTCGACAATTTTACCAACATGCTCGACTTCGACTCCGAAGACATCGATAGTATGGATGACGATGTGGGAGATGAAGAGGAACCACTGCCCACAGGGCATTGTACAGCCACCTCATCATATGATATATACATGGTGGACACACCCAAAGAAGGCAATGGCGACAAGACAGTGGAGGATGACCCCTCCAAGAAGCAACCCAAGCGCCGACATTAGTGGCGCCGCTCTAAGTCTCGCCAAAGCAAAAGCGGTGACACCGGCATAGGAGATAATATCACTCCGGACAGTCCCGAAGACGACAACAGTCCCCTCCAGCAAGATTTAGAGCAGGAGGATGGAGAAGCCAGCCCTCCCAAGAGAGCGGCAGATGGAGAGGCGGAGGATGATAATTACATGCCTCCCTCCGAAGATGAGGCAATCCTCGATGATGACGAATTTGTCGTGCTGTAGGATCCCGCCGAGCAAGAGCGCTTCAAGCGCCAGTTTATAGCCACGGCAAATAGCCTTAAGAAAAAGGAGCAGCAACTTCAAGCTGATCAAGATTTGCTAGCTGACAAATGGACTGAAGTCCTTGAGGCCGAGGAATATGAACTCAAACGCCCCTCCAAGAGTTACCCAAAGCGCAGGTTGCTACCCCGACTGGAGGAGGAAGCATTAAAACCTACATCTCCAGCATATGACGCGGCTGATCGGCCACCCCGTGGCCGCGATAGAGAGGCATTTCAGCCAAAAACTCAGCCCGCACCCCGACGCCACTCAAATAAAAATGACAAGGCACAGGGAAACATGCTAGACCTGCCAGACGTATTGGAGGACAAAGCAAAACATGCAAGATCGATCTACGGATCACGAGGGCGCGCCACTACGCGAGACGATAACCGTCACACCAGATACAGTAAAAGTAAATCCGGCCGGGCCGAACACAGCGGACAAGACTCATTCGAGCTGCATCGTGACATAGCCCAGTACAGAGGCGCCGCACACCCCATATGCTTCACAGACGAAGTAATGGATCACCAAATCCCAGAGGGTTTCAAACCCGTAAATATCGAATCATACGACGGCACAACAGATCCTGTGGTATGGATCGAGCACTTCCTCCTGCACATCCACATGGCCCGCGGTGATGATCTACACGCCATCAAATACCCCCACTCAAGCTCAAAGGACCAGCTCGGCATTGGCCCAACAGCCTGCCAGCAGAATCCATTGGCTGTTGGGAAGATCTGGAAGTCGCATTCCTCAACAACTTCCAGGGCACTTATGTGCGACCACCAGATGCTGATGACTTGAGCCACATAATTCAGCAGCCAGAGGAATCGGCCAGGCAATTCTGGACACGGTTCCTAACAAAGAAAAATCAAATCGTCGACTGTCCGGATGCAGAGGCCCTAGCAGCTTTCAAGCACAACATCCGCGACAAGTGGCTCGCCCGGCACCTTGGCCAGGAAAAGCCGAAATCTATGGCAGCCCTCACGACACTCATGACCCGCTTTTGCGCGGGAGAATACAACTGGTTGGCTCGCAGCAATAACATGTCAAAGAACCATGGTACTTTAGATACCAAGGATAGCAATGGCAGGTCACGTCACAACAAGCATAAGCACCGCGTCAATAACAAAAATACCAAGGATATGGCAGTCAATGCCGGATTCAGAGGCTCTAAACCCAGTCAGCGGAAAAAGCCATTCAAAGGAAGCACTCCGGGCCCGTCCAGTTTGGACCGTATACTCGATCGCTCGTGCCAAATACATGGCACCCCGACAAGCCAACCAACCACACAAACAGGGAATGTTGGGTGTTCAAGCAGGCCGGCAAGTTAAATGCCGAAAACAAAGATAAGTGGCTACATAGCGATGACGAGGAAGAGCCCCGGCAGCCGAACACCGGGGGACAGAAGAGGTTCCCCCCACAAGTGCGGACGGTGAACATGATATACGCAACCCACATCCCCAAGAGGGAGCAGAAGTGTGCGTTAAGGGATGTATATGCGTTAGAGCCAGTCGCCCCAAAGTTCAACCCATGGTCCTCCTGTCCGATCACCTTCGATCGCAGGGACCATCCCACTAGTATCCATCATGGCGGATTCGCCGCACTAGTCCTAGACCCAATCATCAACGGATTTCACCCCACTCGAGTCCTTATGGATGGCGGCAGCAACCTGAACCTGCTTTATCAGGACACAGTGTGCAAAATGGGTATAGACCCCTCAAGGATCAAACCCACAAAAACGACCTTCAAAGGCATCATACTAGGTGTTGAGGCCCATTGTATAGGCTCAGTCACACTAGAAGTGGTCTTCGGATCCCCGGATAACTTCCGGAGCGAGGAGTTGATCTTCAATGTAGTCTCATTCTATAGCGGCTATCATGCACTGCTCGGGCGAACCGCATTTGCGAGATTCAATGCGGTACCACACTATGCATATCTTAAGCTCAAGATGCCAGGACCTCGGGGGGTCATCACAGTCAATGGAAACACAGAGCGCTCTCTCCGCACGGAGGAGCACACTGTGGCCCTCGCAGCAGAAGCACAAAGCAGCCTCTTAAGGCAATCCACCAGTTCGGCGATCAAAGACCCGGACACCTTCAAGCGCGCCCGGAGTAATCGGCAACAAGACCGCCTGGCACGTTCCGAGCTCGCATAGCAATGCGGCCCCCACCCCAGTACCAGCCAAATGGCGAAATCCGTGCCACGCGTACATAATTACGCATTAAAAATACCATGGGCACAGGTGGGGAGGGTGGCACGACTACGGCAGGCCCCAAGACATGGCTCAACCGCACTAGGGGCTTCCCGCTTTGTTATTTTTCTCTCTTTCAGGACGTTAATCTCTGGAAACCCAGTCCAGCTATACGATTGCCAGACACACAATGCAACAACCAAGGAGGCAGAAAGCTACGTCGCACCATGGAACTCCCAGGTGGTCTCTGATCACGAGTGAAATACATGCTTTAAATACCATCCCTCAGCTTGCCCTTGCAGGGGACATATCAAATAGTCCTACCTTTTTGCTTATCGCACTAATTGTATCATTCTACTTCGATGCACCTTTTTTTAATAAACAATGCATAGCACTAGTCTATTATAGCATTCTCTATTCTTTTATATATATATATATATATATGTTCATTCATGACATTCAGCACCCGTACACTCTGGTACGGCCAATACGCCAGGGGCTTAAGCGTACCCCATAATACGGCGTGAGAAGTCTGAACACTTTCCACAGTGTGGCACCCCGAGCTTATAGCATTATATGCATCAGCTCCGAATCATGTCTTGGGTCAATAGTTGGGTTTGCCCGGCTCCCATGTTTTGGTACCTTACGTTCCGCTATTCGGCTAAGGTAGCACTGGGAGAACTACTGCGATTATGCCCCGGTTCATCTGGGCTAAGCACCTCAGTAGAGAAAGCTAAAACTGACTGTCATGATAAGGCGAGAGCTGGTCGCTGTTCGAGAGGTCTCGAGTCCCTAAATACTCATGCCGCTTAGAGCGAGGAGTCGGCTTTGTCCGGCTTAAGGCGTGTATAGCGCCCCGAATTCGGCCTTCCGAATACTAGGGGCTTCCCCAAAATTTAAAATTGTAGACTTCTATGGCTAAGTGAGAGTGATAAAGCATTATAGTACGATTGCCTTGTTTGTTGTGCTGAGCGCCTCCCTCGAAGGCCCAGCAATGGGAAAAAGAGTGCTCAAGTTTATCCCGAACACCCCATCACTCGTGGCATGGGGGCAGAAGCCGACGACTGGCCATCTCCCAGATTTGATAAACGGCCGCACAGAAGGTAATCTTTTAAATTCAAACAAGCGTTGCATAGCGCACATGAACAAGTTTTCATAATACAGGATCACACGAGCAAGTTTATTCAAAAATTACATCATTCGCACACTCATCCGCTACAAGACAGGCACTCTTCAGGACACCCTCACAATACATCTCAGGGTGGCGATGCTCCTTGCCCTGCGGCGGCCCCTCCTTCACCAGCTTCTCGGTGTCCATCTTGGCATAGTGCACCTTCGCACGGGAAAAAGCCAGGCGTGCACCTTCAATGCAGACGGACCTCTTTATGACTTCTAGCCGTGGGCAGGCATCCACAAGCCGCCTCACCAGGCCGAAGTAGCTATTGGGAAGAGAATCGCCAGGCCACATCCAGACTATAAGGCCCATCATGGCCTGTTCGGACGCCTTGTGCAGCTCGACCAGTTGCTTCAGCTGGTCGCTCATCGGCATCGGGTGTTCGGTACCAGTATACTGAGACCAGAAGAAGTTCTCCTTCGAGCTTCCCTCCTCGGCCTGGTAGTACTTTGCGGCATCCGACATGCTGCGGGGCAAATCTGCGAATGCTCCTGGAGAGCTCCGGATTCGGGTAAGTAACAAGTAATTTACTTTCACATGCTTGCTTTGCATATTGAATGCCTTACCCTCCGCTATCTTCCTCATCGCCTCAATTTCCTGGAGGGCCTTTTGGGCTTCAGCCTTGGCATTCTTTGTGCCCTCGAGGGCCGCGGTAAGCTCGGACTCTCACGTCTTCGAGTCAAGCTCCAAAGCCTCGTGCTTCTTCACGAGAGCCTGGAGCTCTTGCTGCACCTCGCCCACCCGCGCCTCTTGTTTTCCCCGCTTGGTGCGCTCCTTGGCCGCGTTGTTTTCGGCCTCGAACAACGCTTGCTTCAGGGTCGCCACTTTGGTCGTGGCCCTGGTACATCCATGATGATCCTGTCATTTCACAACCACATTTTCTTTTTTGTATATAAGACAAGGTATTACTTACCTTTGTTCTCCTCGAGCTGCCTCTTGGCAAGGTCGAGCTCTTTCTCAGACCGCTCGAGGTTCTGCTTCAGTGCGGCGACGTCCGTAGTCAGTGCGGCAGAGGTCACCAGTGAAGCCTGCATACGCATACAGACATACTTATATTAGACTCCTGCAGATATTATTTGATCCTCTATTCGGCTTTTCTTTGTGAACACCAAATAGAGCATCAGGGGCTACTGTCTATGCGGTAATATTTTTCCTATATTTTAAATACTTACCTCAAAGCCTGTTAGAAGGCTGGTACAGACTTCATTCAGTCCGCTCTTGGCGGACTGAACCTTCTTGATCACCGCACTCATAATAGTGCGGTGCTCTTCGTCGATGGAAGGGCCGCGAAGCGCTCCCAGCAGGTTGTCCGGTGCCTCTGGTTGGATAGAGGTCACCGGCACGGGCGGCTTGCCCCTCTTGGAAGGGGGCCGCCTGCCTGAGTCCGGAACCATTGGAGGAACCGGTGCGGTGTTCGGCTGAGGGCCGAACTTGGAGCCCCTGGGAGCCTTGCTCCCTTGGCACCTGGAGTTCGGAAGGTCTCTGAGGGAGTCCTGGATTAGGGGGTCTCTGGACAGCCGGACTATCTCCATTGGTCGGATTGTTAGACTATGAAGATACAAGATTGAAGACTTCGTCTCGTGTCCGGATGGGACTCTACTTGGCGTGGAAGGAAAGCTAGGCAATACGGATATGGATATCTCCTCCTTTGTAACCGACCTTGTGTAACCCTAACCCTCTCCGGTGTCTATATAAACTGTTGGGGATATTACTGCTGGGCGTAAACCGGCCTATATGGGCTGGGTCAACTTCATCAGTAGTTCAAGAGTGCTAAAGCCTAAGAAGACAGACGAGGGCCTAAGGCCCATGGTCGGTTTTAGACTTGTAGCTGTAAACCGGCATTTGTATATAAACTTGTATTGTAAGTTAGGAATAAGGAGAGACCAACCCGGATACGAATATGGACCGGTGTTGGGACTCTGTGAACCGATGGGTGTCACCCGTGTATATAAGGGGACGACCCGGCGGCGGTTCAAAGATAGACAACAACTCGAGACATAGGCGAAGCTTGTTTGCTCCCTAGTCATCGAAACCCCATCAATTCCATCACAACTAGACGTAGGCTTTTACCTTCATCAAAGGGGCCGAACTAGTATAAACTCTCTTGCGTCCCTGTGTCCGCTTTAACCCCTTCAAGCTAACCCGTCGCGATGGCTCCACGACTAAGTCCTTTCTCTAGGACATCTGCCGTGACAAAACCACGACAATTGGCGCCCATCATGGGGCTATCGCACAATGGTTTCAGGTTCTTGGAGGGCCGCTTTGAAGGACTCGAGGGCTACGGTGTAGGCCGGATGACTAAGAGTCATCGCGGCAAGCTCTACATCGACGACGCAGGCTGGAGCCCCGAGGCCGGCTCAGTTGAGTACGGCTACCAGGTCCCCTTTGGTGGCATTCACGTTTTCATTGGCAAGATCGGTGAACCGGGCCCTGAGCCGGACATCTGCACCGACCTCATCGAGACGGCTCAGCATGCGCGATCCGCCCGGGTTAAACCGGCCCTAAAGCGTGCCTTCGTGGGAGTCATTCATGGAAGAAGTTATGAGGATGGATCGGAATCTCGCGGCGAGACCGTCGTTTGTTCCGATGACGAGTCACCGACCGGGGAAACCGAATCTCTTTATCAGCTACAGGATGGCCGCATTGGGGGCTGTTCCGATGGCGACAGTATTCCAGACCCCTCTGATATGCCCAACCGAGTCGGAATATTCATGGCCGGCACACAAGCAGCGCTTCATTCTTCGACCGCTGCGGCAACAACCTCCGGTTCAGCAGCGGCGACGGCGGCCAGGGCAGGAGGTCCTGTGCGCCCGCCGGCTCAAGTTCTATCAGAGCTATTTGATGCATTGGCTGTGCTTATGGCGAAAGCTAATCCGGCGGATCAGGACGTCCACAATGCGGAGATTGCAAAAGTAAAGGAACAGATCACCCAGGCCAAGGCAGATCTGGCAGCTGAGGACACCAGGATGGCCACAGAGCGGGCCGCTCTAGACGCACAAGCCTACAGGCAAATGCTGGACCAGAGTGCATCACATGAAGTCATGAGGAGGAACTACCGATCACGTTTTCCTCCGGTTTTCGAGGCTAGAGACCTTTTCAACACCCCGGGAGCAGGAGCCCGTAATCTACTGGAGGGAAACCGGGCGGAAGCTCCTGGGACCGGTGCACCGGTTCAGCCTCGTCGGATGGACCCGCCTCGTCAAAACACCATTATACCTCAGGCTGTTTTAACACCTCCGGGTCACTACTCCAACCCAATGGACAATCTCGTCACCGCTGCTGCACGGCTGGAGGCCATTCCAATTGAAGGTGACTCGCCGCAGGCAGTAGAGACGCAACGGGTCAAGGAGCTTCTGAGGACAATTTTGGTCCAACAGGAAGCATACTCGTACAGCCGCGACCGGATCCACTCAACCCCCCGTCCAAGTCGGAGCTATAGCAGACATATGGATGAACTGGCAGTGTCGAGTAATGAACGACGTGGACCACCCCGTGGCAACAACCCGGCGGGTGGTGCTGATAATGCTCAGGAAGTGGTGGACCGGGCCCGAGCGCGCAGGGAGGCCGAGTTGGCCGCACAGCATCAGGCTCGGCAGCTCACGCCGGTTCGTCCAGCTATCTCGATCGAACCTGGTGTTACTTCTAGTTCTTTGGGGGTGCCTTGCCTTGTCCCCGCTTTACGCAATGTGCGCCTACCCAAGGATTTCAATGGCCCGCGCAAAGTACCAAATTACACGGCGGATCAACCTCCAAAGACATGGGTGGAGAGCTATGAGATGGCCATGGAGATGCTTGATGTGGATGATGTGGCGTGTGCGAAATACTTCACCATGATGCTTGAAGGAACGGCCCGTACTTGGTTAAAAAGCTTGCCGGCTAATTCTATCAGTTCATGGGCCCAATTACAAGCCCGGTTTATCAGCAATTTCAAGGATACATGTAAACAGCCTATGTCGATAGTGGACTTAGCTGCCTGCGTCCAGGAGGAAGGAGAATCGACGACTCATTGGGTGCGCCGGGTTTCACAAGTGTTGCATTCATCAGACCGCATCAATGCTGACACCGCGGTATTAACCCTAGAAGGCAACTGCCGGTTTGGGCCCCTAAAGCTGAAGTTGGGACGGATGAAGCGTCATTGCACTGACATGGGGACCCTCATGGCTGCTTTGGTAAAGTATGTTGATTCTGATAGTACCAAGGATCCCGAATGTGATGATGACAAGGCAGGGAAGGGAAAGAGGAACAGCAACTCCAAAGGTCAGCAGCATCACTGGGCAGGCAATGGTGGTGGAGGCAAGCGTAAAGCGGATGGTAACATGGACTTTGTGGCTAGTACCAACATGCAGGACAATGGCCAGCGATGCAAGGGTAAACCGAAAAATTGCAATGGGGCACCCAACCCTAACCCGGACCGCCTAAACTATCTACTGAGCCAGCCCTGTCCAAGACATCGGACGAAGGAGGCGCCAGCAAACCACCTTTGGAAGGATTGCTTCATTATGTAGGAGTTCAAGAATTCTAATGATTTCTGGTATGATCACGGCTCCGGCGGTGGCTCAGGGTCCGGGCCGGGTTACGGTGGAGGAAATTCCGGTTCAGGATTTAATAGTAATCCGGGCAGACATAATGATCAAAATAGTCAGAACAACCAGGATGGTTACAACCAACAGCAGCAACAGTCAGGTTACCAGAGCAACCCAAAGCAGTTGAATAGTGGGCAGTACCATGTTTTCACCACTAGCTTGGACAAGCGAGACCGGAAGGTTCAGAGGCGGGCAGTTAACTCCGTGCAACCGGCCGTGCCCCATTATCTGCGCTGGTCTGAGCAGCCGATCATATGGAGCAGAGAGGATCACCCTCCCCAGGTTGATAATCCGGGTCAGTTGGCTCTGGTGGTGGCACCTCAAGTGGGAGGTTACAAGTTCACCAAAGTACTCATGGATGGAGGGAGCAGCATTAATATTTTATACTATGAGACCTTCCGTCGTATGGGACTAACAGATAAAAATCTCAAACCATCTAATACGGTATTCCATGGTGTAGTACCTGGCAAGTCAGCATATCCTGTTGGTAAGATAGCTCTGGAAGTGGCCTTTGGAGATGATCATGATTCCAGGTCGGAGACATTGACGTTTGAAATGGTGAAAATCCAAAGTCCATATCACGCCCTGTTTGGGCGACCAGCCTACGCCAAGTTTATGGCACGGCCCTGTTATGTGTATTTGCAGCTTAAGATGCCAGGTCACAAGGGGACAATAACGGTTCACGTAATCCGCAAAATTGCTTTGGAGTGCGAGGAAGGAGATGTGGCCTATGCAGAGTCGGTTTGTGCCACCAAGCAGCTGAAGTATTATAAGGACAATGTTGATTCGGCGGACATGACTCCATTAAAGAAGCCAACTACGGAGCATGATCCGGCCCTGAAGTTCAAATCGGCAGCAGAAACTAAGCTTGTTGACTTTGTACCTGGTGATTCATCCAAGCAGTTCAGCATCAGTGCCAACTTGGATCCGAAATAGGAAAGCGCGCTCATCGAGTTCATCCGTGAGAATCGGGATATTTTTGCATGGAAGCCCTCTGACATGCCAGGTGTACCGAGGCAACTCACTGAGCACACCCTTAATGTGGATCCTAAATACAAACCAGTGAAACAGTTCCTCCGCCGGTTTAACGAAGAAAGACGCAAGGCGATTGGAGAAAAGGTAGCCAGGCTCTTAGCAGCTGGCTTTATTGTTGAAGTTTTTCACCCTGAGTGGCTTGCCAATCCGGTACTGGTCCTTAAGAAAAATGGCACCTAGCACATGTGTGTGAATTACACAGATCTTAATAAGGCTTGCCCAGCAGATCCTTTTGCCCTCCCCCGTATTGATCAAATTATTGATGCTACGGCGGGTTGTGAGCGTTTAAGTTTTTTGGATGCATATTCTGGCTATCATCAGATCAAAATGGCAGTTAAGGACCAGGAGAAGACGGCATTCATAACTCCCTTTGGAGCCTTCTGCTATGTGTCTATGCCCTTTGGGCTCAAGAGTGCCCAGGCAACTTATCAACGGTGTGTGCAAAATTGTCTTCACAAGCAGATTGGCCGTAATGTACATGCTTACGTGGATGATATCGTGGTCAAATCCAGGGAGAAGGAGACTCTGATTGATGATTTGAAGCAAACCTTTGATAACCTGAGGACATACAAGATGATACTTAATCCGGACAAGTGTGTATTTGGTGTACCGGTGGGCAAGTTATTGGGTTTTCTGGTGTCCAATGTGGGAATTGAGGCTAATCCGGAGAAAGTCACAGCCATCACCTCCCTGGCTAAACCGAAGTGTATCAATGATGTTCAACACCTGGCAGGCCGGATTGCCGCGTTAAGCTGGTTTATCAGCCGTCTTGGTGAGAAGGCAATCCCTTTGTATCAGATGTTGAAGAAGACGGATCAGTTCATCTGGAGTTCTGCTGCTGATGAAGCATTTGAGGACTTAAAGCGGCAATTGGCCAACCTGCCTGTGCTCGCCGCTCCCATTGACAAGGAGCCGTTACTGCTATATGTGGCTGCTAATGCTCGTGCGGTCAGCGTGGCTATTGTGGTGGAGCGAAAGGAGGCAGGTAAGGAGCATTCGGTTCAACGTCCGGTCTATTATATCAGCGAGGTACTTATTGAGTCCAAGCAAAGGTATCCGCATTGGCAAAAGCTGGTGTACGGAGTTTTTATGGCAAGCCGGAAGCTTAAGCAATAATTCCAAGGGCACCCAATTAGAGTGGTCAGTTCTGCTCCTTTGGGGGATATCATCCAGAACCGGGAAGCGACTGGCCGGATTGCCAAGTGGGCTATAGAGCTTGGGCCGCACGGATTGAAGTATGTGCCTCGGACAGCAGTGAAGTCTCAAGCACTGGTTGATTTCATCAATGATTGGACGGAAATGCAAGCACCGGAGGAACAGCCGGATCACACATATTGGACCATCCATTTTAACGGATCCAGGCAACTGGAAGGCTCGGGGGCTGGAGTCATATTAACTTCCCCACGAGGTGATAAGTTTTGTTACGTTCTCCGCTTAATGTTTCCTTGTACTAACAATGCAGCTGAGTATGAAGCCTTGCTCCATGGTCTTCGGATGGCTAAGGAGATGAACCTAAGTCGAGTTAAGTTCTTCGGTGACTCGGACCTCGTGGCTCAGCAAGTGTCTGGCACTTGGGACTCCAAGGACCCACTCATGGAAGCGTATCGTCGTGAGGTGGACATTGTTGCAGGTCATTTTAAAGGATATCAGGTGGACCACGTGGACCGACGGAAGAATGAAGCGGCAGACGCTTTAAGCCGGCTGGGCTCTCAGCGCAAACCGGTCCCGCCCAATGTTTTTCTGGATGTGCTGCACAACCCGTCGGTCAAGATCCCTGGTGAAGCGGATTTGGCTATTCCTGATCCGGAGGCTCAATTGGTGGCAGCTCTTCATGTTATTCCGGATTGGACGCTTCCTTACCTGGCATACAAGAACCGGGGCGAGTTACCAGAGGATGAGACTCTGGCCCGACAGATAATCCGGTGATCCAAGTCCATGACTATTATCAACAGCGAGTTGCATCATTGCAGTGTGTCAGGAGCATTTCAACGCTGTGTGTCTCCTGAAGAAGGCCGTGAAATTTTGCGTGAGATCCACGAAGGAGATTGTGGTCACCACGCCGGTTCAAAATCTCTGGTGGCTAAAGCGTTTCGCCATGGCTTTTATTGGTTAACTGCTCATGCTGATGCGGAGGATCTGGTCAAACGATGTGATTGTTGCCAAAAGTTTTCTAGACGTGCTCATGTACCGACTCAAGAATTGGGAATGATTCCAATTACTTGGTCGTTTGCGACTTGGGGGCTGGATATGGTTGGGCCTTTCAAAAGGTCCAAAGATAAGAAGACCCACCTCCTGGTGGCGGTTGACAAGTTTACAAAGTGGGTGGAGGCAGAACCTGTTAGCAAGTGTGATGCGGCCATGGCGGTTCAGTTCATCAAAAAAGTGATTTTCTGGTTTGGCTTTCCACACAGTATCATCACAGATAATGGTACCAATTTGTCCAAAGGTGCCATGAAGGAGTTCTGCGAACGTGAGCACATCCGGCTCGACGTCTCATCAGTGGCACATCCACAGTCTAATGGTCAAGCAGAAAGGGCTAATCAAGAGATCTTGAGAGGCATCAAGCCCCGGCTTATGGTTCCTTTGTAGAGAACACCGGGTTGTTGGGTAGAAGAGTTACCATCTGTGTTATGGAGCATCAATACTACACCCAACAAATCAACAGGATACACACCGTTCTTCATGGTTTACGGAGCGGAGGCGGTTCTCCCCAGTGATATCCGTCATGATTCACCCCGTGTGGCGGGATATGTTGAAGCGGACAATGAGACAGCACGGCAAGACGCTTTGGACCTGTTGGATGAAGAACGTGACATAGCAGCTGCCCACTTGGCGATTTACCAACAGGATCTTCATCGTTATCACAGTCGCTGAGTCAGAACCAGACCCTTCAGGAAGCAGATTTGGTGCTTCGGCTCATCCAAGATCAGACTGATATGCATAAGCTATCCCCACCTTGGGAGGGGCCTTTCGTGGTCAGCAAGAATCTGCACAACGGGTCATACTATTTGATCGATATTCGAGAGCATAAGGACTCACGTACATCAGAGGAGGAGACCAACAGGCCGTGGAACATAGCTCATCTTCGGCCTTACTATACCTGAGTCATTGGCTCTACTTATGTACATATTACAATGATGTATATATTATGATTAAATATAATAAACCGGAACCTCAGCTAAAGCGGGGTATCTGTTTCTTTTACATCATGTGTGGTTACACGGAGTTGTTCTAAAGCGGCCTCCGGTTTACCCCTTGAGTTAGCTTTTTAAAAGCATCATGTTATATCACTTGGGTGTTTGGTCGTGTCCGAACCAATACAATACCTCTTGATAGGCGAGAGCCACCAGATCACTTGGGGACTTGGTCACGTCTGAACCAGTCATGCCTCTTGATTGGCCTAAGGCCACAGAATCACATGGGGGCTTGGTCGAACCCGAACCATTGCCATGCCACTTGATCGGCATAAATGCCATGGTTTCATTTGGGGACCTGGCTGACTAGAACCATAGTTACACCTATCGGGAGCTTGATCGTGTTCGGCCATGGTAACGCCATCTGATCAGCTCAAATAAGCCTTTTTTTGCAAACGGTTTGTCATTGCCTTTGCTTCACACTTTTCTTTGAAAGATTTTTCTTTATTTTTATTGCGTTTTTTAAACCGACAAAGTTTTCAACCGGTTCACACTGTCAATTGACGGAACACGGTCCATATTTAATCCAGCGACTATTTGCCCGGTTTGATTTTTTGTTAACATCCTATTATGGAGTAACACGGTGTTTATTATAACCCGGCACGGTTTACATGGAACCGGCATCATATATATATAGGAGCTGCTATTTCCTCCAACAATGTGGGTTTATAAAACTCTGCTTCAAGATTGGCCAAGCCAACTTCACGCTCAATGATGGCAGGTATTATGTATCTCAAAAATTTGGTCATATACTTTAAAATTTTCGGATGTTTAGATTTCATATATGCAGACATCATATTCCGCCTAACGGTACAACCGCGGTGGCACTTGAAGATTTTTTATTACAGAAAGTACTTTGGAAAGTTCATCACCCAAAGGAAGAGTAAGTGGCAGCGATTATGCACGAAGGCATATCAACATCAAAAATATCAGCTAGCCTATTACAAGGCAACACGGTGCCCACAATAAGATCATTGTTTTTCGCAAAGGAGAAGCAGTTTTAAATCGGCTTCCGGTTCAAGCTTGGTCACCAGACTGGCCTAATGGTTGTGGGTCATCCTGCGCCGCTTCAGCTTCAGTTTCTCTACCCAGCGGCTGGAAATCAACAGTTGTCCAGTCGATTCCCATTAATGCTTGAAAAACAGCTTCATCATGGATCAGCAACGACGGGTCAATATCGGGAGCGTAAGTATGCTTACGGATTGGAGGGATAAGATTTTCCGCTTCATGAATTGGTGCAACTATTCGCTTGTTTTGATTGTCATATTGGGCTTGATAATGAGACAAGTCTGCTTCTTCAGCTAATTGACAAGCTAGCGGACGCACCTCCCGGTTTATTGCTCGCAGATCTGCTTCACCAAACTCCGACCCGTCTTCCTTCAAGCTGGGATAGCCCTGAGCCACTTCAATAGGATCAAAATCCCGCACCCAAGCTTTTGCCCGGATTAAGGCATTGATCGCACCGGTTCGAGCAGCAGATTTCTTCAGCTCTTCAACCCGGGCAGGAAGCACCGACAGTTTCATCAGAGTGTCCTGAATCAAGGTGGGCGCCGACTTGTTGTGGGTTGCAGTACAGATGATCCGCTGTGCACCAGTGTACAGTTGTTCGACCAACGTATAGGCGGCTTTCAATTTTTTCCGCACATCTGACCCCAAGTGACCAATGTGTGTCCCTGAAATATCATAAAGGGTTAACAAACCGGAAGCTCTGTAAGACGGCAGAATCAGTTCGGAAGTCAAACCGGCTTACCAAAGATAGCAGTGGTCATGGCATGCACGTGCCGCTTTATGTTGGTCAGTTCATCCGCCACCGGTTTTAGTGCAGCCTTGGCATCTTCTGCTTGTTTGATTAAAGCGGATTTTCCAGTGGCCCAATCCCCCCGCTTCTTCTTGAAGTTCTCCTTAAGCTGTTCCATGGCGCTTAAAGCGCTGGTTAATTCCTCTTTTGCTTTGGAGGTTTCAGCTTGTTGGGATTTCAGAATATCTTGGAGATCGGCGACTTGGCTTTCTTTCGTCTTCAGCTCAGCCTGCATGCAGACAGTTATATGATTCAGCAAAATGGTACAAGGATTGAAGTACCAACCACATAACAAGTTATGCACTTGGCACTTGGGGGCTAATGCATATTTGATCTTCATCTTTCAATTGCTTACAAAGTCCCAAGATCAATACAAGTATTCAACTTGGCATTTGGGGGCTAATGGCTATTTGCTCGTATATATTCTGATGCGGCGATCTCAATTACTTAAAGTCCCGGTTTAACTATGCTAAGTTGAACCGGCCCTTGGGGACTACATCAGCAAATTTCAAAGCATTAAGATTTATATTAGTCAGTCCCGGTTTGAAAGAAGATTACAAACCGGCCCTCGGGGGCTAGGAGCGTCAACAAGAATTGAAATAGACAAGCAGGAAAGAGCATATGGAAGTTACCTCATATTTATCTTTCATCATATTAACCAGACCGGCTTCATAGTCACGACTGGTATACAGCCGGTTCAGGTAGCCGAAATGGATATCTTGGGCGTTCAGAGCAGCGTAAGTCGCCAGATCAGCATTCCACTCGCCTTTGCCAAAGGCAGCAAATTCTTCCTTGGCAGAATATTTGGACAAAGCGACAGGATTGCTTGGCTCTGTATGGCCAGTACCAGTAATGACAACCTCATCATCCTTGGTATCGCCGGTTTGCACTGGGGCTGTTGGCTTGTCAGTAGGCTTTGTTGGACCGGTGGATTTGTCAATCTGGATGGAGCTTGTGGGCTGATTGACAGGATTTGAGGTATCAATAGGTCTCTCTTCAGCAATAAGATCGTCGTCTTGCTGTGGTGGATCATTGGGTATATCCTCAGGAATAGCCGCTTCAAGATCTGGTGTTTTGCCCAGTTCAAGGACGGCATCCTCTTCGGCCGCTTTGTCCAGGCGAGCCTTCTTGCTTGTCCTAGGCTTGTCCCTGAAAGGAATAACAAAATCAAATATAGCATATGTTCCAAGGCGATGTGCTGCAAATATTATGATAAGTATAGCTTACCCAAGCACCGTTTTGAGCGGTGGCAGCTGAGTAGCCGATGACTCGCCAGAGGATGAGTCAGAAGTAACCTGGTAATCGGAGTCAGATGGATTAAGAGGTTGACGAAAGCAGCCCGCTCTAGGAAAAGCACTGACAAGCAAATTAGAGACCTCTGAACGGCGTTTCCGAACCGGACTGTTCGGTAAACCGGTGGAGGTAACTACCTGGCCGCTGTGCCGGGTTGTGCGACGAGCTTCGTGCTGTTGGGTCTTCATAAGAAATTTGGGATCCAAATAAGCAAGAGGATGAGAAAATTTAACTTTCCGGTTTGCCTGACGGATTTTTAGTGAAGGCAAAGGTTCTGAATCGGAAGAGAGAATAATTACCTCTAGCATCAGCATGGCTGGCTTCGGCATCGTCCTGACAAATATCATCATCAATAAGACGCATGAAAAATAAGCCAAGTGAGTCAAGCCCTACCTCAAGGTCTGGATTATCCACATCATCATCAAGGGCCGGATTAGAGGATGCAGTGGTTCTTTTCCTATGGGCAGTCTTCTTCAAAGCTTTAGTCTTTTGCCGGGTTGCCCTTTCCGATTTGTTTGGTTTTTCTGGTTTCTCCTGCGGCATTTTCTTGCTCCAAAACGGATCATTGCCCTAGTTACACAGACACTGATATTAAACAATGACAAGATATATCAACAGCAGATTCAGCAAAAAGAAAAATCAAACTCTTACAGCTGGCGGTTTGTTGGTGGCACAGAAGGGAAGCAGGCCGGTTTTAGCACAGATGTGTTCCGGTTCATTCAACATCTTATTCACAGCCTCTGTGATTTCTTCATCGGTGAGCTGGATGTTGGAATGTCGCAGTGGATCATAACACTGCCAGTATACTCGCAAATCAAACCGGAGCGTTGACTAAGGGGCAGTATGCTCCATGATATCCAACAGTGGGCAAGATCAACCCCTGTTAAACCGTTGGCCATAAAGGCTCTGAGCTTCGACAGTTGAGGAGCATATTTACTTCTCTCTTGGGCAGTCAACCTTTGCGGAAAGGGGTGTGTATTGCTGAGCCGCTCTGGATGAAAGCCAGGCAACGGATTTTCACCAGCAGGGGAGGTGTCTTTGCAATAGAACCATGTTTGATTCCACTCTTTGGGGTGGCTGTCCAGTTTGGCGTGAGGGTATGTGACATCTTTCCTTTTCTGAATCGCCACGCCACCCAACTCCGTATTGGAGCCATCAGTAAACTCAGTATGGCGGTTCAGATGGAAACATTCTCTGAACAATTCCACTGTGGGCTCCTCTTGAAAGAACGCCTCACAAAGCACTTGGAAGTGACACATGTTTGTAACAGAGTTGGGGCCAGTATCTTGTGGATGGAGTTGAAAATCGGCTAAAACGTCCCGGTAAAATTTAGAACCGGGCGGCTTAAAACCCCGGGCTAAGTGATCTACGAAAACGACGACCTCTCCTTCTTGAGGTGTGGGAGGGCATTCTTTGCTAGGAGCCCTCCAATGGATGGTATCTTTGCTGCCTAAGGCGCCGATCAGGACTAAATCGTCCAGTTGAGCCTCTGTGACGCGAGAAGGAACCCAGTTGCACTCATATACTTGCTTGGCCATGATGAAATCTACAAGGTAGATGATCCCGGTTCAAAAATGCATTGATTAAGGTACATTGGTATGTGCAATGTTAAACCGGAGACTGATCTATCTAAACCGGAGTTTTATGAAGCAACAACAACTGGCGGTTCAACAAGGGGACTAATGGTATATACCGGTTTGGCAATTTTTTCTACAAAGTTAAACCGCCTGATCTAAGCATTGAAACAGCTGAGATTGCGGATGGATAAGTATGCAGAAACAGATTTCACAAGATTTCTCTATAGCATTGGATCTGAAGCAAGTTCGGAAAATAAGAAAAATATTCAAAAGCTCAAAGCAGAACAGTATTGAATCAATGGGCAGAAATATATGTGAGATCTATGGTCTTGGGCATGAAACTAAAGGCGGATACTAAAAGCTACCGCTACACAGAGCAGGGGTTCACAGATGCATCCAGGAGCTAGTATATGAACACGAACAGGTGATGAACACTGCAAGAACATGAAACCCTAGAACAGATCTGTGTTGAGAAGAGCAGAAGGCTTACCAGAGTTGAGGAAGACGCGAAAGGTTGCCGCGGTGCTCTGGTGCGTTCAGGTTGATGCAGCGGCCAAGATTGGTGCAGAAGTTGACGGCGGCGGCGGAGCTCCGAGGCTGGCGACGCAAGGAAGACGAAGAAGAAAGGCATGAAGGGGAGAAAAGAAATGACCCTTCAGTCCTATTTATACGGCAAAAGGACATGTGTCAGGCGCGACAATCAAGGGGCCACGAAACAGAGTTGTCGCCTCCATTTCCGCAGATCTATTAAACAAGGAAGCATAATGAATAAGCTTCGTTATGACAGGTGACGTCACTCCGGTTTACAGCAATCAGAGAAGATGACATCATGGCGGTTTACCAATTTATGAGAAGATGTTGAAGATGAAGTTTTTACTAAAGGATTGACATGAACCCATTCAAATCAATCTAGGGCCTAATGTTGGGGATATTACTGCTGGGCGTAAACCGGCCTGTATGGGCTGGGTCAACTTCATCAGTAGTTCAAGAGTGCTAAATCCCAAGAAGACAGACGAGGGCCTAAGGCCCGTGGTCAGTTTTAGACTTGTAGCTGTAAACATTTGTATATAAACTTGTATTGTAAGTTAGGAATAAGGAGAGACCAACCCGGATACGAATATGGACCGGTGTTGGGACTTTGTGAACCGACGGGCGTCACCCGTGTATATAAGGGGATGACCCGGCGGCGGTTCAAAGATAGACAACAACTCGAGACATAGGCGAAGCTTGTTTGCTCCCTAGTCATGGAAACCCCATCAATTCCATCACAACTATACATGGGCTTTTACCTTCATCGAAGGGGCCGAACTAGTATAAACTCTCTTGCGTCCCTGTGTCCGCTTTAACCCCTTCAAGCTAACCCGTCGTGATGGCTCCACGACTAAGTCCTTTCTCTAGGACATCTGCAGTGACAAAACCACGACATAAACCGAAGGGTTTTAGTCCGTAGGACAACAACCATAACATACAATCATACCATAGGCTAGCTTCTAGGGTTTAGCCTCTCTGATCTCGTGGTAGATCTACTCTTGTACTACCCATATCATCAATATTAATCAAGCAGGATGTAGGGTTTTACCTCCATCAAGAGGGCCCGAACCTGGGTAAAACATCGTGTCCCCTGCCTCCTGTTACCATCCGGCCTAGACGCACAGTTCGGGACCCCCTACCCGAGATCCACCAGTTTTGACACCGACATTGGTGCTTTCATTGAGAGTCCCTCTGTGTCGTCATCGTTAGGCTTGATGGCTCCTACTATCATCGATAGCAATGCGGTCCAGGGTGAGACTTTTCTCCCCGGATAGATCTTCGTATCCGGCGGCTTTGCACTGCGAGCTAATTCGCTTGGCCATCTGGAGCAGATTGAAAGCTACGCCCCTGGCCATCAGGTCAGATTTGGAAGTTTGAACTACACGGCCGACATCCGCAGAGACTTGATCTTCGACGGATTCGAGCCACAGCCGGGCGCGCTACACTGTCGCGATGGGTATGACCTAGCTCTGGCGCCGAACAGTACCCCAGAAGCCGCGCCTGCATCAGCTCCAACCCTTAGTTCGGAGCCGACTGCGCCAATCGAGGATTAGTGGTTAGACACCGCCTCAGGGGATGCAGTCTCAACGGCGATCGAGCCGAACACCAGCATAACCCTCTGCGCAGCCCGTGACCCCAAGGTGTCGGACTCTTTTTCTGACTCCGAACCACCCGCACCCTTGCTAATCGAATCCAATTGGGCGCCGATCATGGAATTCACCGCCGCGGATATCTTTCAGCAATCGCCCTTCGGGGACATTCTGAATTCACTAAGGTCCCTCTCTTTGTCAGGAGAGCCCTGGCCGGATCATGGCCAACAGGATTGGGATGCGGACGACGAATAAATTCGACGCCCACCCACCACCCACTTAATAGCCACTGTCGATGACTCAACCGACATGCTCGACTTCGACTCCGAAGACATCGACGGTATGGACGATGATGCAGGAGGCGAAGAGGAACCACCGCCCATAGGGCGCTGGACGTCCACTTCATCAGATGACGTATACAAGGGGGAGGATACACCAAGCGAAGACGAGGATGAGCCTCTCAAGCAAGACACTGGGGAACAAAAGAAATTTCCACCAGAAGTCAAAACAGTAAACGTGTTACACGTGATTAAGGGAAGAAATAAAACGGCACTCCCAGAAAAATATGCCCAAGGGCCTATCACCGCGGAGTCCTGCCACTGGTCATCTCAACCGATCACTATCGACCATCGTGATTACTTAGCAAGTATCCGGCGTGCAGGATGGGCTGCCCTGGTATTAGACCCAATAATTGACGGGTATCACTTCACACGAGTCCTAATGGACGGTGGCAGCAGTCTAAACCTGATATATCAGGATACAATCCGCGAAATGGGGATAGACCCAACAAAAATTTGCCATAGCAATACTACCTTTAAAGGAGTAACGCCAGGCCCAGGGGCTCATTGCACGGGCTCTCTGCTGCTAAAAGTTATATTTGGTTCCCCCGATAACTTCCGTAGCGAACATTTAACCTTCCACATCGCTCCGTTCCAAAGTGGCTATCAAGCACTACTCGGACGCGAAGCTTTCGCTTGTTTTAATGCAATACCGCACTATGCTTCCCTCACACTCAAGATGCCCGGTTCATGTGGCATCATTATAGTAAACGGAAATATTAAGCGATCTTTGCGCGCCGAAGAGAGTGCGGCTGCCTAGGCAGCCGCACACTAAAAACGGACTCACCAACTAAAGCATTTAACAGGTCGTCAAGACCTCGGACACAGTTAGACGAGTCCGGCACAGCTATATGTAATTCATACCGGATCAATGGTCACACCCCTATACAAGGGGCTCAATGCGCGCAGACAAGTGGCAATTTTTTACTCATCTTGAATTATACTTGGTTCCCTTAAAAACTATCCTTTTGCACGACAACTTTTTCACCTAAGTTCCTCTCTTTTACAGATGATCATCGTGCTGCACCCGTCCAGGATATGGCACAACAGAGACACTGGCGCAAACGTGCAGCAGGGACTCGCTCCAAGGATTCTTTTTAGATTAAGACCCTGCGTAAACCTTTTTTACTGTCTCTTGTTGATACATATCCACTGAATTCTCAGCACAGTTGAGAACGATGCTGACGTCTTGGCATGTGGCCACGTCAGAATAATGCACATACCTGGACACAAGGGGCTTCTTACAAAGGGCACTATTTAGGCCCGGTTTATACCATATAGACCGAATACCTTAGGGAGTGTTCGGCATCGCGAGTTTGGCCTTATATGCATCAGCTCTGAATCATTGTCTTTGGTCAAATGTTGGTTTTGCCCGGCTCTTGTGTTTTGGTGCCTTACGTTCTGTTTTACCGGCTAAGGTAGCACCAGGAGAACTACTGCGATTGTGCCCTGGTTCATCTGGACGAGCACCTCGGTAGAGAAAGCCGAAAACTGACTATCATGATATAGCGTGAGACTGGTCAACCACTCGGTGACCTATCGGAATGTTAGAATTCCTCCGCCTTAACGAAGGGCCGTTTTCCGGCCAGGCATGTACACACCGCGCGATCGGGAGAGTGCGGAGCCATCAGGGGCTATCTAGTAGCCCCACTGTCAAACTCCTATGGCTAAGTGAAAGTGTTAAAGCATTATAGTCCGGTTGCCTCGCTCGCTACGCTATCACCTCCTTAATAGGACCAAGACGTTGGGTTAAGTGTGAACACGCATTTTTTGCAAGCACCTCCGCATTATATGCGTGGGGGTTGAAGCCGACGGCTGCAATCTTTCAGGTTATACACATGTATACATAAACAACCGCACAGGAGGCATCATACTACTTTCAAACAAAAGTATAAACATAACCTTATAAAAACTTCATAAAAGCATTGTGCTTACAATGAGAATACATATCACTCAAACATAATATTCTTCGAGCACTAGGCCTCTCACAAATGAGCACCCTCGAGAACCTCCTCAAAATAGTGCTCGGCAGCACCCGGCCTATGGCCGAACCCTGTGCCGCAACAGTGGTAGCGTCCATCTCCGCCCAGTATGCTTTAACACGGGCAAGGGCCATCCGCGAGCCTTCTATGCACGCCGACCTCTTCATCGCATTAATGCGCGGCACCGCATCAAGGAACTGCTGCACTAAGCTGAAATAGTTGTTTGGCTTTGGCCTTTCTGGCCATAGCTGATCCACAACAGACCTCATGGCGAGTCCGGACAACCTATTCAGTCCGGCCCATTCGGCTAGCTGGTCAGTCAACGAAAACGGATGCTCCGGAACGTGGCATTGCGTCCAGAACAGCTTGTCCACTTCACGATCTGTCTGACCTTGGAAGTACTTGGCCGCATCGGCAGCGCTCGCCGCCAAATCCATATACGCATCTGCCGAACTCCAGAGCCGATCCACAGGGGCATACCGTGGATCTCCGAACTTCCTCCGTAACATGAAGGGTTTCCTAGCTGCAATATCCCCGGCTTCCCGCAGCTCCTCCTTCTTCGCTCTGATAGCAGAACAGGTGTCTTTGTCTGCCGCAGCGGCCTTCTCAAGGTCCGTTGCCTTTGCTTGGTTTTCTTTTTCAAGGACTCGGCAACGGTCGGCAGTGTCTTTTAATTCTGCAGCCATCTTGGCCATCTTCTCCTGGCTCTCGCAATGTGCGGCCTTCTCGGCATTCAACTCTTTGGCCGCCTTCAAAGCAGCCGCATTACTAATCCTCGCTCGTTCCTTGGCTCGGGCAAGTTCTACCTGCAAGGCTTCTACGGTGGCAGCTCCATCTGCAGTAGCAACATATTAAAGATACTGGCATCATGCTGCTCTTACTATGCGGCGTTCACCGGATAATAACACTTACCATGTGCCTCATCAAGCCTCTTGTTAACAAGCTCGATGTCGGCGTCTGCCGCATCCAGTTGCCGTTTTAATTTGGCAAACTCACTAGTCCGGCTAGCCACCGGAGCTTCCACCACCTGCACATAGGGGCAGTCTGGTTATTGCCTGGGAATATGAACCTCTGTCCGCCGCCGTTCTCGACGACAACCAGAGTCTCAGGAGCTACTATCTACACAGGGCACACCTAACATGTGCAGTACTATCACATATTATCTCACGTACCTCAAAGCCTGTCAGTAGACTCATAAAGGCTTCATGTAATCCGCTTTCGGCGAACGAGATTCTCTCCATCACCGTACTCATCAGCATGCGGTGTTATTTGGAGATGGCCGCTCGCCCCACCAACTCCCTCAGAACGTTCGACCGCACACCAGACGGTGCCGGACTCTTTTGTCTGCTCTCTTCGGGAGCCGGACGCTGGGGACTTCGGGGGTCTACGGGATTGTCTTCTGGCCTCACCGAATCCGGAGAGGCCCTCCGTGACGACACTTCGGGGTCGCCCGCTTCTAGAGCGGAGGAGTCCGGGGGAGGCGTTTCGCTCTCCATCATCTCTGGAAGAAGATCCCCCGAAGCCGAGCTCATTTGAGAGGGGATAAGGCCCAAACTGCAAGATATATGCGGTGGTTATTTTCTCAGAGAAAAGAGATAGCATACCTTTACTATTAAAGTATTTTGGATCACTTACGACTCGTTGAAGGGCTGATCCCCCCGTGGACTTTGTCCGGCAAAAGCACCCACCGAGGCAGGACCCTCTGTGGGAGACTTCTTCTCCCGTTTGGAGGCTTCGGCTTCCAGATCCTCGGAAGCAGTCCTTTTCCTCCCCCGGTTGTCCTCCTTCGCGGAGACCATCGTTCCCTTGGTTGGAACGGGTAGCGATGGGGGCCCGCGTCCGCCCGTATTATCCCCCCCCCCCCCCTATCTTCCTTCAAGGGCTCCGGGCAAGGTGCGACCTTGAGCATCTTTTCCAATACTGGATTTTCCAAACCCTCGGGGAGGGGGGCCAAACACCGAATCATCTTCGCCTTTGTTAGCCAGTCCTGGTCAAAAAGCAAACTCTCATAATTAATTTCGAATAGAAGACAGTGTGTTCGGCTAGAGGATTTCTTACTTGTTTGGCGGCGCGGTTACTGCTCAGGCCCACGTCCTCGGTAATATCCGGACATTCTACTTGAGGTCCGAAGAATGACTTGTACATCTCCTCGTGCGTCAGGCCAAGGAAACTTTGAATGGCACGTGGTCCCTCTGGGTTGAACTTCCACAAGCGAAGGGGCCGGCGTTTGCAAGTATGGACTTGACGAACTAGCGTAACTTGTATTACCGCAACCAAATTAAAATCTCCCTGGAATAGATCTTAGATGCGGCTTTGCAGTATAGGCACGTCCTTGGCTGGACCCCAGCTCAGACCTCTACTAATCCATGACATCAGTTGTGGTGGGGGGCCCGAGCGGAAAGCGGGGGCAGCCGCCCACTTGGCACTTCTGGGAGCCGTGATGTAAAACCACTCCCGTTGCCATAATTCAGACACCTCTAGAAAGGAACCTTTCGGCCATGGAGCTCTTGCCATCTTGCCTATTGATGCACCTCCGCACGCTGCCTGTTGCCCCTCAATCATCATCCGCTTTACTTCAAAGGTCTTGAGCCACAGGCCTAAGTGAGGGGTAATGCGGAGGAAGGCCTCGCACACGACAATAAATGTCGAGATGTGGAGAAAGGAGTCCGGAGCTAGATCGTGGAAATCTAGCCCGTAATAGAACATCAAACCCCTGACAAAAGGATCCAGAGTGAGGCCTAGACCTCAGAGGAAGTGGGATACGAACGCAACGTTCTCGTTGGGTTCGGGAGTAGGGACGATCTGCCCTCGAGCAGGCAGCCGATGCGAAACCTCAGCGGTCAGGTATCTGGCCTCCCTCAACTTCTTAATGTCCTTTTCCGTAATGGAGGAGGGCATTTATCGGCCTTGAAGGCTGGATCCGGACATGATTGAAGGTCTGGAGCACCTAACCTAGGCTTTGGGTGTTAGAGCTCGAGACGGGGGAAGGGTTCGATTGAGCACGAGAGGGGAAAAGCGAAAACCTTGCCCCTTTATAAAGAGGGTGAATATCAAGCGTCCTCTCCGTAGCCGTTTAGGACTTGCCTATAATCTAGGAGTCCTGGACACGGTTGGGTTACCCACGACCGCATTAATGAGAATCCTGTAATTGAGGGAACACGATCTCCGCTTTGGCAAGACGTGTCAAGAAACCGCCTCGCGTTATGTGTGGAGTGGGTTAAAAGAAACGACTCGAATAATCATCGGGCCATGACATAACGTCGTGCTACCAAAACAAGCCAGAGTTAGATCTGCGAAAATATTATTCTCTCTGCGGTGGAATGTGGAACTTATTTTGCAGGGTCGGACACTATCCTCGTTTTCAAGTTCTTCTGTGATTTATTCGGAGAAGGAACCCGCCTCGCAATGTCGAAGACAATACTGCGCGCCGAACTCATCGTTATTGAAGCCTGGTTCAGGGGCTACTGAGGGAGTCCTGGATTAGGGGGTCTCCGGACAGCCGGACTATCTCCATCGGCTGGACTGTTAAACTATGAAGATACAAGATTGAAGACTTCGTCTCGTGTCCGGATGGGACTCTACTTGGCGTGGAAGGCAAGCTAGGCAATACGGATATGGATATCTCCTCCTTTGTAACCGACCTTATGTAACCCTAACCCTCTCCGGTGTCTATATAAACCAAAGGGTTTTAGTCCGTAGGACAACAACCATAACATATATACAATTATACCATAGGCTAGCTTCTAGGGTTTAGCCTCTCTGATCTCGTGGTAGGTCTACTCTTGTACTACCCATATCATCAATATTAATCAAGCAGGACGTAGGGTTTTACCTCCATCAAGAGGGCCCGAACCTGGGTAAAACATCGTGTCCCCTGCCTCCTATTACCATCCGGCCTAGACGCACAGTTCGGGACCCCCTACCCGAGATCCGCCGGTTTTGACACCGACAGTCTCCTTGAGGCGCCTCCAGGTCTACCTCCCCTTGGTTTAGTGCCCCTTGTGACAATACCTCGACATTGTCCGTAGGGCAAGGAGAGGAGGCGGATGGAAGTGGATCACTATCCATATCCGACGAGTCCAAGGAGCCGTCCGACGAGGATACGTCGATGCGGGCTCGGGGCGGACTACATGATCATATTCCACGTTAGGAGAAGCAGTGCAATAAAAGTATGCTATGAGTTACTCTGTTACCCGAATACTTACGACTTCGCCAGGGGCTTGGCCCTGAGTAACCACTCGTCTTCACCGTCAGCGGCGGTGGTGGAACAGTCCGGAAGGAGAGTCCTTCCTTTCTTGGACCCTTCGGCCTCCCCGGTTGGGGCGACCTTCCTTTTTTTGTCTCCCCCGGCTAGAGGGGGAGAATCTTCCTCTTCCTCATCCTCGTTCTCACGGGAGGAGGGCGTCTTGGAGTTATTGGACAATGAGTCTGATACCACCTGGCGCCAGGAACTCTTTCGGGTTCCCTTGGCCTTCTTCTTGGTCTTCTCCGGCACCTCATAAGGAGCCAGAGTCCACATCTCCGTCAGGAGAGCGTCCGCAGGGTCTTCGGGCAGAGGGGCCGGACAGGTAATCTGCTCTAATGTCTCCACCCAGTCCTGTCAAAGGCATGGGAGCTTAGACCCCGCACATGGTTAAGCTATGGGAAATAAATACCCTACAAAATGTACAGAACTTACCGGATTCGCAGCGCGCTTCACGCTTAGCCCGCGGTCCTCGGTAAGAGAAGGAGGGACCTCGGCGGCCTTGAACAACACCTTCCAGACATCCTTATGCATCGTGTCGAAGAGCTCGCGTAGAGTCTGGTACTGGTCCAGGTCGAACTCCCACAAGTTGAAAGCCCGTTGTTGACACGGGAGGATCCAGCGGAAGAGCATGACCTGGACTATGTGTAAGTGCATCTAGTGCCCCTTAGTGATTTTTGTGTATTGAAGACTTATAGGTTAAGGGACTAATGCGTTTGTGAGTGTACACAGGTCTATAAGTCTATGAGGAGTTTGATATTTATAGAGAAAGTCGACCCCTAAAAATGAACTTCTTCGACTAAAGACTTTGGATATCTGAATACTTTCTGAAGACTTTGAAAGTGAAGAAATTGGTGTGACCTTGAAGACTTGGTATTCATTCGAGGAACATGAAGCCTGAAGACTTTTGCTTTCGTAGTTTTATTTTATCTTTCTTGAGTCATAGGAAACACCGTACTCTTAAAGGGGGTCGAGGAAATACTAAGGAAAAATTTCCATGTGATGCTCAACTCAAAATCCTACACCTACCAATCCCTTTGAGTGAAGCCATTGGAAATCTCATATAGTCCAGTCATATTCTTCAGTGACAGAGACGAAGTTCTTCTGGTCTCTGAGGAATTTGTTCTGACTGAGGAGTTAGGAATTCTCCAGTGCGGATTGCCTACACAATGAGGAACATGATAGCCCTGAGGATTTTGCTACTCAAAATTCCGACCGTTGTTGTGCTATGCGCCAGCTGTCCCAAAATATCTATCCACCTAACGGTCATATCATTGAAGGGCATTTATGTCTTATCATGTCGGCCTGCTCCCTAGGCTATAAATAGCCGCCCCCTACAACCACTAGCTGGTTGGCTACTCCGAGAGAAACTGACACTTGTCATTTGAGAGCAACCCATCCTCCGAGGACTTTGAGCGAAAATCATCGAGTGAGGAAAAACCCAAAACCCAAACACCTAAAAACCCCAAGTGATTGAGCATCACTGAAGAGATTGATCCTGCATGGATCCGACGCTTGTTACCTTTGAAAACTGTGCTTCTTCCAGACGGTTAGGCATCATGGTCTAGAGCAACCAAGAGGAATTGTGGATCACCGAGTGACCAAGTTTGTGAAGGTTTGGAAGTCGCCTGAAGACTTACCATGAGTGATTGGGTGAGGTCTGTGTGACCTTAGCTCAAGTAGAATACGGTGAGGACTTGGTGTCCTGAGCTGCGTGCTTAGGACTGGGTGTCCGGGACTGTGTGTCCTTGAGTTTAAATACTCAGCCGCTCCAACCAGACGTACAACTGAGACAGCAGTTGGAACTGGTCTACCAAATCATTGTCTTCACCAAGCTTACTGGTTCTATTCCCTCAACTCTTTCATTTCCTCATAACTGTGTTGTGTGTTTGTTCATATCTGTGTTTGAATACTTTGACTGAAGACTTTCTCAATTTCCTCAGTTCAATTTCTTCAGTCAGTCTGTCTTCATCCTGTGTTATCCTGTGCTTACGCTTCCTGTACTCTGTGCCTATCTTCATTTCATCATGATGACTATGCTTGTATTCTATTATGTTTACTTTTGAGTACTCATTCCGCTGCTAGTAGTTCTTCGCTAAGGAATTTCCTCACCGGCAAATTCCTCAGTGAATAATTTCATAAAAATCGCCTATTCACCCCCCCCCCTCTAGTCGATATAACACACTTTCAATTGGTATCAGGGCAAGGTACTCCCTTGTTCTGTGTGATTTTGGTTTAACCGCCTGGAGTTTTAGTTATGTCGACCACAGGTATGATCAAGGTCTCTGCTGGGTGTCCTACCTTCAATGGGACGGACTACCCCTACTGGAAGAATAAGATGCGAATGCATCTTGAGGCAATTGATAATGATCTCTGGTATGTTGTCGAAAATGGTGTTCCCTCAGTCACACCTTCTGTGAATGCTGCTGATGTGAAGAGATTCAAGCAACTCGACTCTCAAGCAAAGAATATCATATGTGGCCATCTGAGCAAAGGATAGTATGGCAGAGTGAGTGCTTTGGAGACAGTGAAGCTTATCTAGGACAGGTTGTCCAAAGTGAATGAAGGAGTCTCAACACAGCATGACTCTCGAGTTGATGTTCTTTGCAATCTCTTCAATCGCCTCAAAAGACTTGACAATGAAAATGTTCAACAAACCTTTGATCGCCTCACTGACATCTCAAATGAGCTTAAAGCACTTGGTGCCACTGACATCACCGACCATGAGGTGGTGAAGAAATTGCTGAGATCGCTTGATTCCTCATTTGACACTCTGGCATTGATGATACAAGAACGTGCTGATTACAAGTCACTTGATCCCGCTGATATTCTCGAAAGGATAAATACTCATGAGTTCCAACTTGCTGAAAAAAGAGATCTCTATGGTTCGAGCTATGGCAGATCACGTGCACTCAAGGCCAAGGTAGTATCTGAGTCCAAAGATGAAGACTCTGGTAACAGCCTTGGTGATCCTGAAGAACTAAGCCATGATCTAGCTCTGCTCATGAAGAAGTTCCAAAAGTTCTCAAGACGTGGTCACTTTGGAAGACCCACAAGGAGCAATGATTCCTCATCCAGTGACTACAAGAGGAGGCTCTGTCACAAATGCAAGAAACCTGGACATTACATTCAAGATTGTCCTCAGTGGGAAAAGGAATCAAAGAAGAAGAAATACAAGGATTACAGTTCTGATGATGCGAAGAAAAAGAAGAAATCCACAAAATCTTCATCATCAAAATCCTCAAAGCCTTCATATCACAAGAAGAGCAGCTCCAAGAAGGCTAGGGCATTCATTGGCAAGGAAATGGACTCTGAGGCTGAATCTGCAGAAAATGAGGAAGAGGAGACATCTGAGGAGTCCGAATTCGGAGTGGCAAGCCTAGCTCTCGCTACTGCATTCGTTAGCAAGTCTATCTTCAACATTGAAGAAAATGACCTCACCAACAAGGCTGATGAAGGCGATGATGACTACGCTCCCACCTATTGCTTCATGGCAAAGGGTGCCAAGGTACTCAAATATACCTCCTCTGAATCAAGTGAGAATAAATCTGATGAAAACCTTAAGCCTAGCTATTCTAAACTTGCTAAGATTGCTGTAAAACAACAAAGGGCTCTTGAAAAGGTTCAAAACATGCTAGACAAAAGTGATGATATGTTGGGTGAAGAAATGGATCACACTAAAGCCTTGACTGAAAATCTTCAGAGACTTCAGACTAGGTTTGAAAATCTTCAAGGTCATCATAACACTCTCTTATCTGATCATGAGAAGCTTTCTTATGAATTTCTTCAAAGAAAGCAAGGCCTTGAGAAGCTAAGAGTGAGTTATGAAGATCTTCAGAAGGAGCGCGATTCCTTACTTGCTCAACAAATCAGCGCTTCTCAGGAAGAATTTGTTCCTCCATGCTTAAAGTGCATTGAATGTGAATCTGCTAATTCTTCACCTGAAAGTTCAAATGCTGCTAATGTTTCAAATTCTTCACATGCCTCTGCTATCACTAATTCCTCATCTGAGGACATTGCTAGTATCACTGATGATGCAGGGTTAATGGAATTGTACATGACAAGTATGTACAAAAGCCTCAAAGGGCATCAGACTCTTTGTGATGTGCTTAAAAAGCAGATCCTCAACAGGAACCCTAGGAAAGAGGGTATTGCTTTTGAGAGGAAACTCAATGCTGATGGTACATATTGGAAGCCTGAGCAGTAACCCAAAACTACATGGGTTGCTGCAAAGGGACCTCTAGTTGATCCATCTAACTTATCTGGATTTGCATGTGAATCTCCTCGTTCTGATGATGAGTCATTTGACTCCAACTATATACTGTTCAAAAATCAGAATGGTGAATTATTTGCTAGATATGTTGGCACTAACTGTAGGAACGGTTCCCCTATGAAGAAAATCTTGGTTTCCAAAAGATGCCTTGAAAATCTTCAGGTGAATGTCATCATGACGCCACCTGTGAAGAATAGGAACCCCAGATCAAATTCTTCATATGGATCCAAGTCCTCATACGGACCAAACTCCTCACATGGATCATATTCCTCAAAAGGATCAAAGTCTTCATATGAACATCATCGTGCTAACCCGTCTGTTTTGCAAGGAAGATCTAAGGATTATGGATATGTGCATTACTCTTCAAATCATTATGTCCATAAGTCCTCGAAGAATTTCTCTGCATACTCTTATGCTTACTCTAACCCCTCTTATGTGAAATGAAATGGACTGGCTTCTATGCCATCCTTCTCATATGGAGCTCGCATAATGATGAACTCTTTGCCACCCCTTCAGATGTGGGTGGTGAAGAAAAAGAACTGATCTCTTCTGCAGGGTCAGGTCTCCAGACGTACGTAATTGTCTGAAGAATTTGCTGGAGACCTGAGTATGCCTGATAGGACGCAGGCTAATCATGAAGAAATGAACTTCCATTCCTCACGTCCTCACACTGCTTTATCTGTTCTGTTGCTTGATGAAATTGATCTGATGAATTGATGTCATATTCTTCACTTATGAAGTATATGAGTTTGTAAGCTGCACTAAATCATCTGCAGGATGATCAACCCAAAGCCACTGAGTGGGTCCTCAATAGTGGATGTACAAATCACATGACTGGTGACAAGAATCTATTGATGGATGCTCCATTATCTCCGTCGCATCTGAAGCATATCATCTTTGCTAACAAAGGCAAAAGTCAGGTATTGGGTCTAGGTAAGGTTGCGATCACAAAGGATCGACACATGGACAAAGTCATGCTTGTTGAGTCCATAGGATACAACCTTATGTCTGTCTCAATGCTTTGTGATCTTGATATGGTTGTTGTCTTTGGCAAGTACCGTTGTGTTGTGGTTATGGAAGCTGACAATTCCAAAGTCTTCGAAGGCTTTAGGAGAGGAGACCTGTATATTGTTGATTTCTCTACAGGACCACAACCAGCCATGTGCTTACTTGCAAAAGCTTCAAAAGGCTGGCTCTGGCATCGACGACTTGGTCATGCAGGCATGAGGAATTTGCACACGCTTGCGGAGAAGAAGCATGTCATTGGTATCAAGAATGTCAAATTCCTCAAGGATCACCTATGCGGAGCCTGTGAAGCTGGGAACATGACAAAGGCCAAGCATCCAGCGAAGACTATCATGACCACTACTCGCCCATATGAATTGCTTCACATGGATCTATTCGGTCCTAATCATTATTCTGCTGTTTCAAATGAAGCATCTCAATATGGCTTTGTTATTGTTGATGATTACTCTCATTATACATGGGTACACCTTGTTACTTACAAACATGAAGTGCAGGAAGTCTTCAAATGATTTTCCTCGAGGGCTTCAACAAACTTTGGTGTGAAGATCAAGCACATCAGAAGTGACAATGGCACTGAGTTCAAGAATTATGGTCTCGATGACTATCTTGATGAACTTGGTATTACTCATGAGTTATCTGCTCTTTATACTCCTCAGCAGAACAGCGTCGTGGAGCGCAAGAACAGGACTCTTGCTGAGATGGCTCGCACTATGCTTGATGAATACAAAACACCTCGTCATTTCTGGACTGAGGCAATTGATACTGCATGCCACATCATCAACAGAGTATATCTTCACAAATTCTTCAAGAAGACTGCCTGTGAACTCCTCACTGATAAAAAACCCAATGTAAGTTATTTCAAAGTCTTCGGTGCTAAATGTTGGATAAGAGATCCTTATCACAACTCAAAATTTGCACCGAAAGCACATGAAGGTTTTATGCTTGGTTACGGAAAGGACTCGCACACCTACAGAGTCTTCAACAACGTTCTTCACAAGGTTGTTGAAACTATAGCTGTGCGGTTCGATGAAACTAATGGCTCGCAAAGAGAGAACCTACCTACTGTGATAGATGAACCAGCACCTGAGGAAACTATCAAGTTCAAGGCTACTGAGGATGTCATTCCCACTGAAGAATCTGCTGAAGAATTCATTCCGGAACATGAAGAACGACGAGCTAATGCACCTGAAGAAAATACTGAAGAAAATGGTGCTGAAGAGAATGCTGATCAAATTCTTCAACGGCAACTAGCTCATCCTCGCATTGCAAAAGAAGTGCAAGTTGAAAAGATCATCAATGACATCAAAGCGCCAGGTCCTCTCACACGCTCAAAAGCTTCACATTTATCTAACTTTTGTGGGCACTATGCTTTTGTCTCTATTACAAATCCCACTAAGGTAGATGAAGCATTTCTAGAGCCTAAGTGGATTCAGGCCATGCAAGAAGAATTACATCAGTTCGAGCTCAACAATGTCTGGGAACTGGTCAAACGTCTAGATCCTCGCCAAGCACAATATCATTGGCACAAAGTGGATCTACCGCAACAAGCAAGATGAAAAATGGCCTTGTGGTGAGGAATAAGGCACGGCTTGTAGCTCAAGGCTACACACAGGTTGAAGGAATTGATTTCGATGAAAAAAATTCACCTATTGCTAGACTTGAGGCTATTCGCATATTACTTGCTTATGCTAACCATCATGATATCACTTTATATCAAATGGATGTGAAAAGTGCATTCCTCAATCGTAAGCTTGAGGAAGAAGTATATGTTGCTCAACCCCCAGGTTTTGAAGATCCAAAGAATCCTGACAAAGTCTTCAGACTCAACAACGCCCTCTATGGCCTCAAGCAGGCCCCACGGGCGTGGTATGATACCTTGAAGGAATTCTTCATGAATAAAGGTTTCGAACCCGGTTCACTCGACCCTACTCTTTTCACTAAATCTTATGATGGTGAATTGTTTGTGTGCCAAATATATGTTGATGATATTATCTTTGGTTGTACTAACCAACGTTATAGTGATGAATTTGCCTATATGATGAGTGAAGAATATCAAATGTCTATGATGGGAGAGTTGAAATTCTTCTTAGGTCTTCAAATTCGTCAACAATGCAATGGCATATTCATATCTCAGGAGAAATACCTCAAGGATGTACTGAGGAAATT
This sequence comes from Triticum dicoccoides, assembly GCF_002162155.2. NCBI lineage: Eukaryota > Viridiplantae > Streptophyta > Magnoliopsida > Poales > Poaceae > Triticum > Triticum dicoccoides. The sequence goes on from NC_041382.1 coordinate 758,901,505, forward strand.
CGGCATGCAAGATTGCAAAGGCGTCAAAATTCCTATGCCCACAAATGGCCATCTGTGCACTGATGAAAATGGTATTGACTTCGATCATAAGGTATACCGCTCCATGATTGGCTCTTTATTGTACCTATGTGCATCTAGGCCAGGCATAATGCTTAGTGTTTGCATGTGTGCCCGATTTCAAGCTACACCGAAGGAATCACACCATAAGGCTGTGAAGCATATTCTTCGATATCTAGATCACACACCAACACTTGGATTATGGTACCCCAAGGGCTCGGCTTTTGATCTCATTGGATATTCTGACTCTGAATATGCTGGTGATCGTGTGGACCGCAAGTCAACATCTCATACATATCATTTCCTCGGACGATCTTTGGTCTGTTGGTCCTCGAAGAAACAGAACTGTGTATCACTATCTACTGCTGAAGCTGAGTACATTGCCGCTGGTTCTTGTTGTGCTCAATTGCTATGGATGAAGCAAACTCTCAAGGACTACGGCGTCAACATGAAGAATGTGCCTCTCTTCTGTGACAATGAGAGTGCCATCAAGATTGCTCACAACCCAGTTCGGCACTCGAAGACAAAGCACATTCAGATTCATCATCATTTTCTTCGTGATCATGTGTTCAAGGGCGACATTTCTATTGAGCATGTGAAGATTGAAGAACAGCTAGCCGATATCTTCACAAAGCCCTTGGATGAGAAGAGATTTAGCAAGTTGCGGTGTGAGATAAATATCCTAGAATCTTCGAATGTTCTTTGAAAAGGACACTCATCCTAACACTTATGCAAAATTGATGACTTAGATGTGCAACACATGAAGAAATGTTTTTCTTCAATCAATGAAGAATAACACTCTTAGTGTGAAGAAATTAACGAAGAATTTGATTCTCAGAACCCTACGATAATTTTACGCGGTGTCTGAAATCATCATTCTTATACGGTGGGTCATGCCACCACCAAAATTTGAAATTCCTCAATTAATCATATTCTTCAACTTTGCATTGTCTTCACTGTTTCCGTCGTTTTTCTTCATTGGCTATATATATATATATATATGAGTTTATGTCCTCTACAACATTCACTTATTGCTAATTCTTCAAGTTGGTTTTTCTGCTAAGTGAATGTGATCGGACCCTTCCCCTCTATGCTATACTCAACCCAATCTGTTCACAAATTCTTCATGTGCGTTCTATTTGAAACTCGTTCAAAATCTTCATTGTGTCCTTGTCAGTTGAAGAAATTTGCGTACAGAACTTTAAAATCTATCTTATCTAAATTTTCGGCTTTGCCGCTCAAACCGTTCTGCATCCCACGATACACTTATCCATTAACCCACGATCGCACATGATCTCTACCTCTCCGTACGTGGGTGACACATGTCAAGCGAATGAGAAGGGTCAGGGGCATGTTCGTCCAATTTCTTTGGGCGAACAGTTTTTCACCGTGGCTATAAATACCCCTCCTTCCCTTCCTCACTTCTTTTACTCCGCTCGACCTCTCTCCAGCTCAAGCTTCTCAAACCCTAGCGCCGCCACTACTTCATCGTCGCCGGTGAGGAAGAGCTTCACTGCCTCGACCTCGTCGCCGACGTACTCGCGCCGACCGCGGAAATCTTCACTCCGCCGCCGCCGTAGCCGTCTTCCTCCGTCGAGTTAGGGCGTGGAAGATCTACACAGACGAACTTCACCTCTCCACTTCACTGTTCGTCGTGTTCTTCATCCAGGGTAATTAAAAGTTACTTTTACTGCCCTTGTTGATTCAAATGATTATCTACAAAATCTTCAAAGGTGTTTTTATTGATATCTTCACACACTAAACACCTCATGAGTTATCTGTTCTTGATTCGTTTCTCTAAGCATCATGTTTCTTCAAGATTCCTCAATTGTGGATCTTCGATCTATACAACTCTGGAACCTAAGACAAAGAACGCTTAGTGAAATTCTTCAAGACTCATCTGGTCAAATTCCTCAAACTTGTTCTTTTTGAAAAACCTTCTGAGAACGCATATGACCTCCCCAAATTCCTCGCAACTATATTTTGTTCACAGTTACTCATGTCAGCTGCTGAATCACTAGGTTCTCATCAACTTAACTCATTTGCAACATTCCTCGAAGAAAAGTTGTATACTTCTTCAGAGAATTCAATTGTCCAAATTCCTCAACTGAAGAAAATGGCTGACGGTAAGAAGCTACAAAAAGGAGGAAAGAGGCCTGAGGTCAATACAGCGTTTGAGATCCCTGATGAAATATATGCTGGGTACTGCACACCTATTGAGGAAACCAAGAATGAGCGCAAGGTGCGCATTTAGAAGATAGAGAGGAGATGGGTTAGAGAGTGGAGGGAGTACATATATGTCACTCCCAAGTACATGAAGAAATTCGCACTCAATCCTCCATGCCCAAGACCTCCATTGGCACCTAGACAAATAGCTGATCCCACCAGCCTCAAGCACGGTGAGGACTATCCTGATGAATGGGCCAAGCGCCAAGCCTAGGGAACAGATGTGCCACTGCTTTTGGATCCCAAGTTGATCCTCGAATACATTGATGTTTGGCACAAGGACCCCAACACTCCCATGCCTGATTTCAAGCTGACTCCTGGCCAAAGTCACATGCTGACTCACTTCATACAAGAAGAGAAATGGAAATTTGAACAGGGGAGGAGGGTGAAGAAAGCTCAGTACAAGAAAGAGCACTTTCTGAAGCAAAACGTTCTGAAGCTTTCACCTGAAGAACTTGTTGCTCTCCAATCAGAAATCAAGAAACTGAGTGATGAATTTGATCGCTATTATGCTGACTGGCTGGGAGCCAAAGTCAGATTTGTAAAGATAACAGAACAGTTCACCTCCAATGTTGCAGCCCCAACGCAACAGGAAATTCCTTAGCCTGAAGCATCTGCTTAGCCTACTGAAGAAAATGCCAGCACCGCTGATGACAATCTGGCTGCTAAAGAAAACGTGAGTTTCAGGGCTGATGACTGCATTCCAACCGCCAAAGAAATTGCCAGGGCATCCACTACTGGTGCGCCTGAAGAAAATGAAGAAAATACACTCGATTCCTCTGCTCCTCCTGCGCCTACACCAACTCCAATCCGTCCATCTGCATCAGATGTAAAGAAGACCAAGGCTGCAGAGCGTGCAGTAGTGAAGAAAAGGAAAGCATCAGCTGCTTCAGATTCTTCAGCTCCGAAGAAGATGAAGCCTATGACAAGTTCATTTGCTAATCCCATTGATGATGTTCCCATCTCAATCATGCCATCAAAGGACCTTATTCCTTTTGGTGAAGAATATGAGATCCCTAGCGGATCTGATGAAGAAAATCATTCTGCTGCTTCGTTAGAGCAGATTGATGAAGAAATTGAAGTGGATATGATCCCTTCAACACCTGTCATCTCCTCGCCCATGCCTCGGTTCACAGCTAAAGAGGCTGGCCTTGAAGAAATGGAAGATGAAGATGTGGACGTTGGCTGCTCCACACCCATAATTAGTGATGAATTCTAGGAAAGTCAGCATCCAAACTCTCCAATGTTCACACCTTTGCAGCAAATACCTCAGTCCCCCGCACAAATTGTTCAAATGGGCTCTGAAGAAACTCACCTCACTTCATTTGTACATGAGGAAAATCCAGCCACTAGTGCTAAAGAAAATGCTGCTGCTGAACATCTGAAGACGCAGACTGCCACTGAAGAGGAACCTGAAATTCCTTAGCCTGAAGAACCTGATATTGCGATTCTTGAGGTCGTGATGCAACTCACTGACACTCCTCTACCCAAGCCCAAGGATCCATTCTCACGCAAGCAAAAGTTCAGGGCTGATGATTTCTTCGGCGAGCATGTATTCTTCGAAGACTACAACCCTTATAACTCTGCTCGCATTAGGAAGAGGCGTTTCTGGACTGCTAGTCAAGCCAATTTCTATTCCTCAGTATTGTTCAACAAAGAGAAAATCTTCTACCATGAGCATATTCCTCACGTGGATATGGAATCTTTGTCGTGCTTCGCACCAGTCCTCAGTGTTCTTCATGATGCTGGACTGTTAAAATTTTGCTCTGACATCTGCGATTGGAATGAAGAACTGATTCTTCAATTTTATGCAACGCTGCACATCACAGGAGATTCTGAAGATGTGAATTCATGGGTGCTGGGCTGGATGTCTGAAAACACTCACTACACTGCACCAGCTTCTGAATTGCTTTGTGCCTTACCACTCAGTCCTCCCCTTGAAGAAGCTCGTTGCATCTACAGTGAACTTGAGCTTACCAATCACTACATGCAGGTGCTAATGAAACCTTTGAAGCCAGGTCAGGCACCAAGAACCAAATTCCCCGTGAAGGAATTTCTTTATGTGCCCAGAACTGTCTCTCATATTCTTACGAGGACAGTGAGTCCTATCAAAGGCCACGACTCATCTGATGAGGAAAATGTTGGCATCATGAAGAATCTGGTATTCAACATTGTTCATGGCATTCCTGTCAATTATCATGATTTCTTCATGAGGACTCTGGCAAATGTTGCACTGTCTCTGTTTGAGCTAAAGTCTTATGCACCTTGGATTATGAGATTCCTCGGGACAAGGTCTTCACTCAACTACAAAGATGATTTTCAGAATCACCTCAGCTACTTGCCCCCAATTGAAGTCCTCAAGCAGACCTATTCCTCAGTTGATAGGAAGGGCACGGCACTAGCTGTTATAGATGAAGGCATTAGTCCATTGGATGGTCAATTTCGCAAAGCTGCCTCTTATTCCACCAATGATGACTCTGTCAAACATGACTCTGCCAATGCACCCAAGTCTACTCCTCAAGCCACTTCTCCTAGTGTTGTGACTGATCGTGAGATTCTGCTTAGTCTTCACCAGAAGGTGGATCAAAATCGTAAATAGGTTAAGCGTCAGTTTGTTTTATTTCTTCACAACATGACTGCTACACACAATGCAGTGAAGAAAAACCATTACTACCTCCATGAAGTCTTCGGTCGCACCTGGGCAATCCTATCACATCTGTATGGTGAAGACGATTTGAAGAAAATGGGTCTCAAGGAAGATTTTGACTGGTCTGCACCTCCACCGAAGAAATTCAAGAAGGTCAAGGTTCCTTCTCTGGTGGCCAGCTCATATTCTTCATCGTGCGACACTGATGAAAATGAAGACTTGGACGACACTGCGGCAGGCCCTACTACAACAGACGACCCCAACAACGCTGGCGCTCCTTCATCAACTTGATATTCTTCAGGGGCGTTAGTCCTCATATTCGATCCTTTTGGTCATTTGATGACAAAGGGGGAGAATTTTGAGTTAGTCTTCAAGCGGGTCTTTCTATATGGGTGTTTTTTTGTTAAGTTACAACTCTCGTTCTTCTAAGACTTTATTGGATCGAGTTGTAAACTTAAACCCGATGGTGCTCTGATACTTTTGATACATTTTTCTGCATGCTTATTCCTCGTTAATATTATTGCACGCATGCTGAATTACATCAGTCACCATATTTCATCATGCATTTCAAATTCTTCGCTACTATATGTCAAATGCGTGTATGAATTACTAGATATAGGGGAGATCTCCATGACTCAACTCTTCAAGTGTGCATTGCTTCAAAAGCAAATTCCTCACTATGCACATCTTCAGGGGGAGTTCTTCTATATCTTGCAATCAAATTCCTCAATATCAGTATTTACACTTCATACGTTTATCCCCGTTGAAAACTTAACCTATATTGTCATCAATCACCAAAAAGGGGGAGATTGTAAGTGCATCTAGTGCCCCTTAGTGATTTTGGTGTATTGAAGACTTATAGGTTAAGGGACTAATGCGTTTGTGAGTGTACACAGGTCTATAAGTCTATGACGAGTTTGATATTTATAGAGAAAGTCGACCCCTAAAAATGAAGTTCTTCGACTGAAGACTTTGGATATCTGAAGACTTTCTGAAGACTTTGAAAGTGAAGAAATTGGTGTGACCTTGAAGACTTGGTATTCATTCGAAGAACATGAAGCGTGAAGACTTTTGTTTTCGTAGTTTCATTTTCTCTTTCTTGAGTCATAGGAAACACCGTACGGTTAAAGGGGGTCAAGGAAATACTAAGGAAAAATTTCCATGTGATGCTCAACTCAAAATCCTACACCTACCAATCCCTTCGAGTGAAGCCATTGGAAATCTCATACAGTCCAGTCATATTCTTCAGTGACAGAGACAGAGTTCTTCTGGTCTCTAAGGAATTTGTTCTGACTGAGGAATTAGGAATTCACCAGTGCGGATTGCCTACACAGTGAGGAACATGATAGCCCTGAGGATTTTGCTACTCAAAATTACGACCGTTGCTGTGCTATGCGCCAGCTGTCCCAAAATATCTATCCACCTAACGGTCATATCATTGAAGGGCATTTATGTCTTATCATGTCGGGCTGCTCCCTAGGCTATAAATAGCCGCCCCCTACAACCACTAGCTGGTTGGCTACTCCGAGAGAAACTGACACTTGTCATTTGAGAGCAACCCATCCTCCGAGGACTTTGAGCGAAAATCATCGAGTGAGGAAAAACCCAAAATCCAAACACCTACAAACCCCAAGTGATTGAGCATCACTGAAGAGATTGATCCTGCGTGGATCCGAAGCTTGATACCTTTGAAGACTGTGCTTCTTCCAGACGGTTAGGCTTTATGGTCTAGAGCATCCAAGAGGAATTGTGGATCGCTGAGTAACCAAGTTTGTGAAGGTTTGGAAGTCGCTTGAAGACTTACCATGAGTGATTGGGCGAGGTTTGTGTGACCTTAGCTCAAGGAGAATACGGTGAGGACTTGGTGTCCTGAGCTGCGTGCTCAGGACTGGGTGTCTGGGACTGTGTGTCCTCGAGTTTAAATACTCAGCCGCTCCAACCAGACGTACAACTGAGACAGCAGTTGGAACTGATCTACCAAATCATTGTCTTCACCAAGCTTACTGGTTCTATTCCCTCAACTCTTTCATTTCCTCATAACTGTGTTGTGTGTTTGTTCATATTTGTGTTTGAAGACTTTGACTAAAGACTTTCTCAATTTCCTCAGTTCAATTTCTTCAGTCTGTCTGTCTTCATCCTGTGTTATCCTGTGCTTACGCTTCCTGTACTCTGTGTCTGTCTTCATTTCATCATGATTACTATGCTTGTATTCTGTTATGTTTACTTTTGAGTACTCATTCCGTTGCTAGTAGTTCTTCGCTAAGGAATTTCCTCACCGGCAAATTCCTCAGTGAAAAATTTCATAAAAATCGCCTATTCACCCCCCTCTAGTCGATATAACGCACTTTCACTATGTTGACAAGCTTAAGTTTCTTGTTTATCATGTTCCGGATACACTTCTGGAGTCCGTCCAGCTCCACCGATGAACTCGAGGACAGGCCCTTCTCCTTCCAGGAAGTGACCCGCGTGGGGATTCTGGATCGAAACTCGGGGGCCGCCACCCAGTTGGTGTCGCGCGGCTCGGTGATGTAGAACCACCCTGATTTCCACCCATTTATTATGGTATCCACAAAGGAGCCCTCGAGCCACGTAACATTGGGCATTTTGCCCACCATGGCTCCGCCGCATTCCGCTTGTTGGTCGCCTACTACCTATGGCTTGATATTGAAGGTCTTCACCCACAGGCCGAAGTGGGGCCGGATGCGGAGGAAAGCCTCACACACGACAATAAACGCCGAGATGTTGAGGATGAAATTGAAGGAAATATGCCCTAGAGGCAATAATAAAGTTATTATTTATTTCCTCATATCATGATAAATGTTTATTATTCATGCTAGAATTGTATTAACCGGAAACATGATACATGTGTGAATACATAGACAAACATATAGTCACTAGTATGCCTCTACTTGACTAGCTCATTAATCAAAGATGGTTATGTTTCCTAACCATTGACATGTGTTGTCATTTGATTAATGGGATCACATCATTAGGAGAATGAGGTGATTGACATGACCCATCCCGTTAGCTTAGCACTTGATCGTTTAGTATTCTGCTATTACTTCCTTCATGACTTATACATGTTCCTGTAACTATGAGAATTGTGTAACTCCCGTTTACCGGAGGAACACTTTGGGTACTACCAAACGTCACAACGTAACTGGGTGATTATAAAGGAGTACTACAGGTGTCTCCGAAGGTACATGTTGAGTTAGCATAATTCGAGATTAGGTTTTGTCACTCCGATTGTCGAAGAGGTATCTCTGGGCCCTCTCGGCAATGCTCATCACCTAAGCCTTGCAAGCATGTAACTAATGAGTTAGTTATAAGATGAAGTATTACAGAACGAGTAAAGAGACTTGTCGATAACGAGATTGAACTAGGTATTGGATACCGACGATCGAATCTCGAACAAGTAACATACCGATGACAAAGGGAACAACGTATGTTGTTATGCGGTTTGACCGATAAAGATCTTCATGGAATATGTAGGAACCAATATGGGCATCCAGGTCCCGCTATTGGTTATTGACCAGAGATGTGTCTCAGTCATGTCTACATCGTTCTCGAACCGTAGGGTCCGCACGCTTAAGGTTTCGATGATAGTTATATTATGAGTTTATGTATTTTGATGTACCGAAGGTTGTTCGGAGTCCCGGATATGATTACGGACATGACGAGGAGTCTCGAAATGGTCGAGACATAAAGATTGATATATTGGACGGATATATTTGGACACCGGAAAGGTTCCGGAGAAGTTTGGAGCCCCGGGAGGTTACCGGAACCCCCCGGGAGGTATATGGGCCTTATTGGGCCCATGTAGGAGGAAGAGAGAAGGAGCAAGAGAGGGGGGCGCGCCCCCCCAAGCCCAATCCGAATTGGGGAGGGGGGCCGGCCCCCCCTTTCCTTTCTCCTTCCCCCTCTTCCTATTACTACTACTAGTACTACTTCCTAATACTAGTACTCTTTCCTTCCCCCTCCAAATAAGATAAGGAAAAGAGAGGGAAACCTACTTGGAGTAGGTTTCCCCCTCCTCATGGCGCGCCCCCCCTAGGGCCGGCCACCTCCTCCCTCCCTCCTTTATATACGGGGGTAGGGGGGCACCCTAGGACACACAAGTTGATCATTGATCGTTCCTTAGCCGTGTGCGGTGCCCCCCTCCACGATATTACACCTCGGTCATATTGTAGCGGTGCTTAGGCGAAGCCCTGCAACAGGAGAACATCAAGATCGTCACCACGCCATCGTGCTGACGGAACTCCCCCTTGGCGCCTATGCTGGATCGGAGATCGAGGGTGCGTCATCGAGCTGTACGCGTGTCAAGAACTCGGAGGTGCCGGAGTAACGGTACTTGGATCGGTTGAACCGGAGGACGTACGACTACTTCCTCTATGTTGCGTCAACGCTTTCGCTTCGGTCTACGAGGTAAGTAGACAACACTCTCCCCTCGTTGCTATATCATCACCATGATCTTGCGTGTGCGTACGAAAATTTTGAAATTACTACGTTCCCCAACAGTGGTATCCGAGCCTAGGTTTTATGCGTTGATGTTATATGCACGAGTAGAACACAAGTGAGTTGTGGACGATATAAGTCATACTGCCTACCAGCATGTCATACTTTGGTTCAGCGGTATTGTGAGATGAAGCGGCCCGGACCGACATTACGCGTACGCTTACGCGAGACTGGTTTCACCGTTACGAGCACTCATGCTTAAAGGTGGCTGGCGGGTGTCTGTCTCTCTCACTTTAGTTGAACCGAGTGTGGCTACGCCCGGTCCTTGTGAAGGTTAAAATGGAGTCTATTTGACAAACTATCGTTGTGGTTTTGATGCGTAGGTGAGATTGGTTCTTGCTTAAGCCCGTAGCAGCCACGTAAAATTTGCAACAACAAAGTACAGGACGTCTAACTTGTTTTTGCAGGGCATGTTGTGATGTGATATGGCCAAGACATGATGCTATATTTTATTGTATGAGATGATCATGTTTTGTAACCGAAGTTATCGGCAACTGGCAGGAGCCATATGGTTGTCGCTTTATTGTATGAAATGCAAACGCCCTGTAATTGCTTTACTTTATCACTAAGCGGTAGCGATAGTCGTAGAAGCAATAGATGGCGTAACGACAACGATGCTACGATGGAGATCAAGGTGTCGCGCCGGTGACGATGGTGATCACGACGGTGCTTCGAAGATGGAGATCACAAGCACAAGATGATGATGGCCATATCATATCACTTATATTGATTGCATGTGATGTTTATCCTTTATGCATCTTATCTTGCTTTGATTGACGGTAGCATTTTAAGATGATCTCTCACTAATTATCAAGAAGTGTTCTCCCTGAGTATGCACCGTTGTGAAAGTTCTTCGTGCTGAGACACCACGTGATGATCGGGTGTGATAGGCTCTACGTTCAAATACAACGGGTGCAAAACAGTTGCACACGCGGAATACTCAGGTTATACTTGACGAGCCTAGCATATACAGATATGGCCTCGGAACACGGGGACCGAAAGGTCGAGCGTGAATCATATAGTAGATATGATCAACATAGAGATGTTCACCATTGAAACTACTCCATCTCACGTGATGATCGGACATGGTTTAGTTGATTTGGATCACGTAATCACTTAGATGACCAGAGAGATGTCTGTCTAAGTGGGAGTTCTTTAGTAATATGATTAATTGAACTTAAATTTATCATGAACTTAGTACCTGATAGTATTTTGCTTGTCTATGTTTGTTTGTAGATAGATGGCTCGTGCTATTGTTCCGTTGAATTTTAATGCGTTCCTTGAGAAAGCAAAGTTGAAAGATGATGGTAGCAATTACACGGACTGGGTCCGTAACCTGAGGATATCCTCATTGCTGCACAGAAGAGTTACGTCCTGGAAGCACCGCTGGGTGCCAGGCCTGCTGCTGATGCAACTGACGACGTTAAGAACGTCTGGCAGAGCAAAGCTGACGACTACTCTATAGTTCAGTGTGCCATGCTTTACGGCTTAGAACCGGGTCTTCAACGACGTTTTGAACGTCATGGGGCATATGAGATGTTCCAGGAGTTGAAGTTAATATTTCAAGCAAATGCCCGGATTGAGAGATATGAAGTCTCCAATAAATTCTGCAGCTGCAAGATGGAGGAGAACAGTTCTGTCAGTGAGCATATACTCAAAATGTCTGGGTATAATAATCACTTGATTCAACTGGGAGTTAATCTTTCGGATGATAGCGTCATTGACAGAATTCTCCAATCACTGCCACCAAGCTACAAGAGCTTTGTGATGAACTATAATATGCAAGGGATGAACAAGACTATTCCCGAGCTCTTCGCGATGCTGAAAGCCGCGGAGGTAGAAATCAAAAAGGAGCATCAAGTGTTGATGGTCAACAAGACCACTGGTTTCAAGAAAAGGGGCAAAGGGAAGAAGAAGGGGAACTTCAAAAGGAACGGCAAACAAGTTGTTGCTCAAGTGAAGAAACCCAAGTCTGGACCTAAGCCTAAAACTGAGTGCTTCTACTGCAAGCAGACTGTACACTGGAAGCGGAACTGCCCCAAGTATTTGGCGGATAAGAAGGATGGTAAAGTGAACAAAGGTATATGTGATATACATGTTATTGATGTGTACCTTACTAATGCTCGCAGTAGCACCTGGGTATTTGATACTGGTTCTGTTGCTAACATTTGCAACTCGAAACAGGGACTACGGATTAAGCGAAGATTAGCTACGGACGAGGTGACGATGCGCGTGGGAAATGGTTCCAAAGTCGATGTGATCGCGGTCGGCACGCTACCTCTACATCTACCATCGGGATTAGTTTTAGACCTGAATAATTGTTATTTGGTGCCTGCGTTGAGCATGAACATTATATCTGGATCTTGTTTGATGCGAGACGGTTATTCATTTAAATCAGAGAATAATGGTTGTTCTATTTATATGAGTAATATCTTTTATGGTCATGCACCCTTGAACAGTGGTCTATTTTTATTAAATCTCGATAGTAGTGATACACATATTCATAATGTTGAAGCCAAAAGGTGCAGAGTTGATAATGATAGTGCAACATATTTGTGGCACTGCCGTTTAGGTCATATCGGTGTAAAACGCATGAAGAAACTCCATACTGATGGACTTCTGGAATCACTTGATTATGAATCACTTGGTACTTGCGAACCGTGCCTCATGGGCAAGATGACCAAAACACCGTTCTCCGGATCTATGGAGAGAGCAACAGATTTGTTGGAAATCATACATACAGATGTATGTGGTCCGATGAACGTTGAGGCTCGTGGCGGATATCGTTATTTCCTCACCTTCACAGATGATTTGAGCAGATATGGGTATATCTACTTGATGAAGCACAAGTCTGAAACATTTGAAAAGTTCAAAGAATTTCAGAGTGAAGTAGAAAATCATCGTAACAAGAAAGTAAAGTTTCTACGATCTGATCGTGGAGGAGAATATTTGAGTTACGAGTTTGGTTTACATTTGAAACAATGTGGAATAGTTTCGCAACTCACGCCACCTGGAACACCACAGCGAAATGGTGTGTCCGAACGTCGTAATCGTACTTTACTTGATATGGTGCGATCTATGATGTCTCTTACCGATTTACCGCTATCGTTTTGGGGTTATGCTTTAGAGACGGCCGCATTCACGTTAAATAGGGCACCATCAAAATCCGTTGAGACGACGCCTTATGAACTGTGGTTTGGCAAGAAACCAAAGTTGTCGTTTCTCAAAGTTTGGGGCTGCGATGCTTATGTGAAGAAACTTCAACCAGATAAGCTCGAACCCAAATCGGAGAAATGTATCTTCATAGGATACCCAAAGGAGACAATTGGGTACACTTTCTATCACAGATCTGAAGGCAAGATTTTCATTGCTAAAATCGGATCCTTTCTAGAGAAGGAGTTTCTCTCGAAAGAAGTGAGTGGGAGGAAACTAGAACTTGATGAGATAACTGTATCTACTCCCTTATTGGAAAGTAGTTCATCACAAGAACCGGTTCCTGTGACAACTACACCAACTAGTGAGGAAGCTAATGATATTGATCATGAAACTTCAGATCAAGTTTCTACTGAACCTCGTAGGTCTACCAGAGTAAGATCCGCACCAGAGTGGTACGGAAATCCTATTCTGGAAGTCATGTTACTAGACCATGATGAACCTATGAACTATGAGGAAGCGATGATGAGCCCAGATTCCACAAAATGGCTAGAGGCCATGAAATCTGAGATAGGATCCATGTATGAAAACAAAGTATGGACTTTGGTTGACTTGCCCGATGATCGGCAAGCCATTGAGAATAAATGGATCTTTAAGAAGAAGACTGACGCTGATGGTAATATTATTGTCTCCAAAGCTCGACTTGTTGCAAAAAGGTTTTCGACAAGTTCAAAGGGTTGACTACGATGAGACTTTCTCACCCGTAGCGATGCTTAAGTCTGTCCGAATCATGTTGGCTATTGCTGTATTTCATGATTATGAAATTTGGCAAATGGATGTCAAGACTGCATTCTTGAATGGATTTCTAGAAGAAGAGTTGTATATGATGCAACCTGAAGGTTTTGTTGATCCAAAAAGTGCTGACAAAGTGTGCAAGCTCCAACGTTCCATTTATGGACTGGTGCAAGCATCTCGGAGTTGGAATAAACGTTTTGATAGTGTGATCAAAGCATATGGTTTTATACAGACTTTTGGAGAAGCCTGTATTTACAAGAAAGTGAGTGGGAGCTCTGTAGCATTTCTAGTTTTATATGTTGATGACATATTATTAATTGAAAATGATATAGAATTTCTGGATAGCATAAAGGGATACTTGAATAAAAGTTTTTCTATGAAAGACCTCGGTGAAGCTGCTTACATATTGGGCATCAAGATCTATAGAGATAGATCAAGACGCTTAATAGGACTTTCACAAAGTACATACCTTGACAAAATTTTGAAAAAGTTCAAAATGGATCAGGCAAAGAAAAGATTCCTGCATGTGCTACAAGGTGTAAAGTTGAGTCAAACTCAATGCCCGACCACAGCAGAAGATAGAGAGAAAATGAAAGATGTTCCCTATGCTTCAGCCATAGGCTCTATCATGTATGCAATGCTGTGTACCAGACCTGACGTATGCTTAGCAATAAGCTTGGCAGGTAGGTACCAAAGTAATCCAGCAGTGGATCACTGGACAGCGGTCAAGAACATCCTGAAATACCTGAAAAGGACTAAGGATATGTTTCTCGTATATGGAGGTGACAAAGAGCTAGTCGTAAATGGTTACGTCGATGCAAGCTTTGACACTGATCCGGACGATTCTAAATCGCAGACCGGATACGTGTTTTTATTAAACGGTGGAGCTGTAAGTTGGTGCAGTTCTAAACAAAGCGTCGTGGCGGGATCTACATGTGAAGCGGAGTACATAGCTGCTTCTGAAGCAGCAAATGAAGTAGTCTGGATGAAGGAGTTCATTTCCGATCTAGGTGTCATACCTAGTGCATCGGGACCAATGAAGATCTTCTGTGACAATACTGGTGCAATTGCCTTGGCAAAGGAATCCAGATTTCACAAGAGGACCAAGCACATCAAGAGACGCTTCAATTCCATTCGGGACCAAGTCCAAGTGGGAGACATAGAGATTTGCAAGATACATACGGATCTGAATGTTGCAGACCCGTTGACTAAGCCTCTCTCACGAGCAAAACATGATCAGCACCAAGACTCCATGGGTGTTAGAATCATTACTATGTAATCTAGATTATTGACTCTAGTGCAAGTGGGATACTGAAGGAAATATGCCCTAGAGGCAATAATAAATTTATTATTTATTTCCTCATATCATGATAAATGTTTATTATTCATGCTAGAATTGTATTAACCGGAAACATGATACATGTGTGAATACATAGACAAACATATAGTCATTAGTATGCCTCTACTTGACTAGCTCATTAATCAAAGATGGTTATGTTTCCTAACCATTGACATGTGTTGTCATTTGATTAATGGGATCACATCATTAGGAGAATGAGGTGATTGACATGACCCATCCCGTTAGCTTAGCACTTGATCGTTTAGTATTCTGCTATTGCTTCCTTCATGACTTATACATGTTCCTGTAACTATGAGAATTGCGTAACTCCCGTTTACCGGAGGAACACTTTGGGTACTACCAAACGTCACAACGTAACTAGGTGATTATAAAGGAGTACTACAGGTGTCTCCGAAGGTACATGTTGAGTTAGCATAATTCGAGATTAGGTTTTGTCACTCCGATTGTCGGAGAGGTATCTCTGGGCCCTCTCGGCAATGCTCATCACCTAAGCCTTGCAAGCATGTAACTAATGAGTTAGTTATAAGATGAAGTATTACAGAACGAGTAAAGAGACTTGTCGATAACGAGATTGAACTAGGTATTGGATACCGACGATCGAATCTCGAACAAGTAACATACCGATGACAAAGGGAACAACGTATGTTGTTATGCGGTTTGACCGATAAAGATCTTCGTAGAATATGTAGGAACCAATATGGGCATCCAGGTCCCGCTATTGGTTATTGACCAGAGATGTGTCTCAGTCATGTCTACATCGTTCTCGAACCGTAGGGTCCGCACGCTTAAGGTTTCGATGACAGTTATATTATGAGTTTATGTATTTTGATGTACCGAAGGTTGTTCGGAGTCCCGGATATGATTACGGACATGACGAGGAGTCTCGAAATGGTCGAGACATAAAGATTGATATATTGGACGGATATATTTGGACACCGGAAAGGTTCCGGAGAAGTTTGGAGCCCCGGGAGGTTACCGGAACCCCCCGGGAGGTATATGGGCCTTATTGGGCCCATGTAGGAGGAAGAGAGAAGGAGCAAGGGAGGGGGGCGCCCCCCCCCAAGCCCAATCCGAATTGGGGAGGGGGGCCGGCCCCCCCTTTCCTTTCTCCTTCCCCCTCTTCCTATTACTACTACTAGTACTACTTCCTAATACTAGTACTCTTTCCTTCCCCCTCCAAATAAGATAAGGAAAAGAGAGGGAAACCTACTTGGAGTAGGTTTCCCCCTCCTCATGGCGCGCCCCCCCTAGGGCCGGCCACCTCCTCCCTCCCTCCTTTATATACGGGGGTAGGGGGGCACCCTAGGACACACAAGTTGATCATTGATCGTTCCTTAGCCGTGTGCGGTGCCCCCCTCCACGATATTACACCTCGGTCATATTGTAGCGGTGCTTAGGCGAAGCCCTGCAACAGGAGAACATCAAGATCGTAACCACGCCGTCGTGCTGACGGAACTCCCCCTCGGCGCCTCTGCTGGATCGGAGATCGAGGGTGCGTCATCGAGCTGTACGCATGTCAAGAACTCGGAGGTGCCGGAGTAACGGTACTTGGATCGGTTGAACCGGAGGACGTACGACTACTTCCTCTATGTTGCGTCAACGCTTCCGCTTCGGTCTACGAGGGTACGTAGACAACACTCTCCCCTCGTTGCTATATCATCACCATGATCTTGCGTGTGCGTAGGAAAATTTTGAAATTACTACGTTCCCCAACAGAAATTTGGGGCCAGATCATGAAAGTCCAGCCCATAATAGAACATGAGGCCGCAGACGAATGGATGGAGGGGAAACCCCAGTCCACGGACGAAGTGGGGGAGGAAAACCACCCTTTCGCGAGGTTCCAGGGTAGGGACGATCTGCCCCACGGCTGGCAGCCGGTGCGCGATATCCGCGGCTAAGTATCCGGTCCCGCGCAGCTTTTTGATGTCTCTCTCCGTGACGGAGGAGACCATCCACTTGCCTCCCGCTCCGGACATGTTTGGAGAGGGTTGAGGAGAAAGATGCGGACTTGGGCGTTAGGGCTCGAGTGCGCGAGAATGGATGAGCAAGGAGGAAGAAGGCGTGGGTAGAAAAAGGTGAACCCTTATCCCTTTATAAGGGCGAACAGACCTGTCCGCCCCCACTAGCCTGGTAAAACTCGCTTATCCCCCAAGCGTCGTAATTGATGGCGCGGTTGGGTTACCCACGTTCTTATTGATGAGAATCCCGTGATAAGGGGAACATGATCTCTGCTTTGACAAGGCATGTCAAGAAACCGCCCCGCGTTATGTGCGGGGCTGGTTAAAGAAAAACGGTTCACATAATTACCGGGTCGTGGCATGATGTCACGCTGCCAAAACATGTCAGCAGATTAGATTTGTGGAAATATTATTCTCTCTGCGGTGGTATGTGGAACTTATTTTGCAGGGTCGGACACTATCCTTGTATCCAAACTCTTCCGTGGTGTATTCGGAGGAGGAACCCGCCTTGCAATATCGAAGACAACACTACGCGCCGGACTCATCATCATTGAAGCCTGGTTCAGGGGCTACTGAGGGAATCCTGGATTAGGGGGTCTCCGGACAGTCGGACTATATCCTTTGGCCGGACTGTTGGACTATGAAGATACGATTGAAGACTTCGACCCGTGTCCGGATGGGACTCTACTCTTCGGTGTTCGTCGGTGTTCATCGGCCCTTCCTCTGCTTCTCCTTTAGCATCGTACTGAATCTAGATAAACCTGATAATTTCCTCTTGCGGCCGGATCTGTAGCTTTAATCTGCCGTACTACAGCATCTTACTGTTTCTGTTTAAATCTTTATCTGAATCTTCTCTGTTCTGTTCAACACCATTGTACAGCTCAGAAAAATTTGTCTTCTGAACAACGGTAGATCCAAAATTATAACACCATCTTATGAAACTTGTTTCCGCAACACTTAACAAATTTTCAGTTCGGGGTTCTGCCTCCAAAGGGCGGTTTATCCCTTAGTGTTGATAATCCGTTGTATGTCATTAGCCCTCTCTTAAACCGCCATCTAGACTTTAAACAGCCATGCCTAGTTCACTTCATACGTATACCTTGAATTACTGGTTTAACATTTGACAAACACATAGAAACCGCCAATCATAAACCGTCCATTTTCCTTTTACACTCTTTGTAAGATGACGAAGCAATTTGCTGCTTACAACTGGGTTCCGTCTCGGATCACAGAAACGCAAATCAATGAATATGTCACCACCGGCGCTTTAGCTTCAAAATATGTCCTCCATTGGCGAGTTCCTGGCCCTGAGTGCCCCCCTGAACCTCAAGATGGAGAAGTGATTGTATTCTTGCAACATTTAGCTCGAGGTTTCAGTCCTCCCGGATCAAAAAAAATCCGGGATGTTCTTGCCAGGCTCCAACTCCATCCTCAAGATATTGGACGAATTCTGTGTCCAACATATGCAATTTCCACTGCGAGGTTTATCTGCAAGAAGAACCAACTGTCGACCTCTTTCTAGATCTCTTTCACGTAAACCACCGGACGGAATTTTCTGATGGTCCCAATACTGAACTTGGCGGTGTGTCGATCCAAAAGAGGAAAGAGGTTGATTTTCCTCACGCCAAACTTCACAGCCATCCAAAAGACTGGAACCAAACCTAGTTCTACTGTCAGAATACTGCCCTTGCTGAAGAGAATCCTTTACCGGGCTACCGTCCGTACCGGCTCAGCAATAATCACCCTTTGTCGTAGAGATTTCCTGCCAAAGACCGACAAGCTTATGTATCTCAACTCTCCAAACTCCGGGCTCTCCTTGCCAACGGTTTAACTGGTGTTGATCTCGTCCGTTGCTGGATTTCATGGTGCATTCTCCCTTTAAGCCGCCGGCCCGAATTGATGTTTGAATATACCGGCAACACCAATGATCCACAACGGTTTAATGAAATAGAACTGACTGACGATGAAGTTAGTGAAGGTGTAAAGAAAATACTTGACGAACCGCTCGCCGTATGTACTCAAATTAGTCTGCGTCCTTTTTACACCTCCAACAAACCGCTAGTGGTAAAGATTTTAACCTTTCCTGATCCTTCTCCGCTTTGACACTGCTATAATAATCCTTTGTGCAATCCCATAGACCAGTAGCTCCTTTTGGAAAAAGAAAACTCAAGACAAAGTAGCTAAGGCTCCTCGTGGTAAGACCAAGGTCATCAAGAAAGCTGCCAAAAAGAAAACTGCTGAGTCTTCGGAACCGCCAGAAGATGTCGATGAGTCGGTTGAAGAGGTAAAGTTTGACTCCCTTGACTTCTATCCATATATTTTACTGATAATGATTAATCCCAGGATGATGCAGAAGCCAGCCATGCAGATCATGTTGAGGTAATTTGTCTTTCTGACTCAGAACTTGTGCCGGTTCAATGATTTCGCCGTGCAGTTCAGAAAGTGAAATGCTCTCACCCTGTTGCTCATTTGGATCCAAAACTTTCTTTGAAGACACAGCAAACCGAAGGGCGTCGCACAACCCGGCACAGTGGTCAACAGGTCACTTCTTCTGGTTTACCTCATACCCCAAACCGGAAACGTCGTCCAGAGGTTGCTTGTTCTCCTGAAAAACGTTATCTTTTGAAAGGTTTCTTCCGATGCCCTCTCAATTCATCTGATTCAAATTATCAGGCATCTTCTAGATCGTCTAGCGGTTCATCAACCACTCAGCTGCCTCCACTGAAAACCGTCCCTGGGTAAGCGTGCAGTCTTCCCTTTTCTTTCACAACTCAGTTAATCATGCTAATCCTTGTTTTAATATTAGTGCTAAAGCTCGTTTGAGTAAGAAGGCCAAGACCAGTGCCCCTATCGGTGAAGTTGAACCGGAGAAAGCTCCTGAAAATCCTGATCAAAACCTTGATAATCTCATGGATGATTTTGTCCCACCAGAGCCAACCATCAATGCTGATCCGCCGGAAGCTGATCCGGCCATGCATGAGGATACTTCAAGTCCACATGCTATACCTGCAAGTCCGGTTGCTGATCCACTGAAGTCAAGTGCTAATCCGCCAAGCCCAGCCAAAGACGATGACGTTATTATTACTAGCACTGCTTATACTGCTTCGGGCGATCCAGTTATCTTGGCAAAACATACCGCCAAGGATGAGTTTATTTCAATGGGCAAGAAGAAAACGGAAACTGATATGTAAAAATATGCTAATCTTTTTGCCCAGGATCTTCATTCCGGATTCTTGAACCGGCTTTATACAAGCCGAGACAATGAGGCTAACTTGGTAAATCTGATGAAGGAACGTTATGAGGTAAACATTTTCCTCCTTATCTTCGTATTCTCACTGCCTTGTATCCTGTAGCCCCCAAGGGTCGGTTTAGTTTGTAAAAACAAAACCGGGACTTTGAATTTCCAAACTGCATATTGTTGACTTTTAAGTTTATTTTGAACAAACACACATTAGCCCCCAAGTGCCAGGATTGAAACTTGTATGAATCCTTGGGACTTTGAATAAGCAGTAAGAAAGAATTAATCCGCATTAGCCCCCAAGTGCCAGGATTGAAACTTGTATGAATCCTTGGGACTTTTGATAAAATATTGACAAGCTCCTCTTGATTTTGGCAGGCTGACATAAACCATCAACGGACGCAGATTGCTGATCTTCAAGAGAGTATCAAATCTCATCAAGAAGAATCTTCCAAAGCCAAAGATGAACTTCGAGCCGCTTTAACTTCCATAGAACGACTGAAGGAAGAATTCAAGACGGAACGTACCAACTTGGACACTGAGAAGGGTACATTGCTGAAACGGGCTGAAGATGCCGTATCTGCTCTTAAACCGGTGGCAGAATAGCTTTCTGGGTTAAAGCGTCAAGTGAACGCCATGACCTCCGCAGTATTTGGTAAGTACTCCTAGCAAGGTATCTGAAATATCCATCTTGTAAGGTGCCAGTTTGAAATATGAAATTATAAAACCATTGCAGGTAGCCGCATTACTCATCTGGGCTCAGATGTACGGATGAAGCTGAAAGCAGCATATACTCTTATGGAACAACTATACACCGGTGCTCAACGGGTTATCTGCGCAGCATCCTATGACAATCCGTCCCCAACACTAATCAAGGACACGCTGACAAGGCTATCCATGGTACCAGCACAGCTAGAAGAGGTGAAGCGATCGGCTGCCAGGGCCAGCGCTTTGTTGGCACTTACCCGAGCCAAAGCGTGGATAGCTGACTTGGATCCGGTTGACCTTGCCAAAGGCTTTCCAAGCACACAAGAAAATGGGGCAGATTTTGATGATGCAGCCCTTAAAAGAGTGACAAGGGAAATACGTCCTCTAGCGAGTCAACTGGCAGAAGATGCGAACTTGACTGTTCACCGGTCTTATTATGATGCCAACAATAAACGGGTTAACCCTGTCGTCCCGGAGGCGCAAAATCTTATTCCAGGAATCCGTAAGCACACTTATGCCCCTCACATTGATCCGTCAGAACTTATCAGTGAAGAATCTATCTTTCAGGCCTTGACCCAGATTGACTGGACCACTACAAACTTCTAGCCACTAGGTGAGGAGGAAGCTGAGCCGACACCAGATGATCCATCAACTTCGCATCAACATGGTAATGAAACTTGATCCGGCAATCATAGTGATGCTCGATAAACCTTGTTCTGCTGGAAACACCATATTTTGGGCCTTCAAGCGCCTTGTAATAGGCTAGTAAAAATACTTTGATCCGTTGCCATCATGCACTGGGATACACTTTGCGTTGATTTGTCATGAGAATTTCAGTACTGGCTTATGTAGTTTGGCAGTATTATGCAATCCCTGTATCTGCATAAGAAAAATCTGTCCAGGCGGTTTACCGCCGGACGGGTAAAAATACCCAACACAACTTGGTAAGCAACTATGGTTGCAGCAATAATATATCATACCTGTGATATAAAACATTGATGTTGGTTTACCAATTTGTGATTTGAAGAAGGGTGAAAACCCAACCTCCACCGTGCCATGTTAGCATATATAGGATATAGAGACGGGTTGTGACGAACACCGGCCGATTGCTGGAGACAAAGTGTCAAAGCCAGACCGGTTTTAAAGGATGCCGGGTTACCTTTAATTGTATTCCTTAACAGAAGATCCGTAAGCCATACCGGGTTTAAAAACTCCGGTTTAACATAGACCTTACAAAAAACAAAAACTTGTGCCGGGTTAAGAAACACCGGACTGATGATTTATAGTCTGGCCGGGTCAATAAACGCCAGTTTACCTTAAAACCATATCAAAGGAGAAGAAACTTTGACAAAAAGAAAAATAAAAAACTTGTAGTCGAGGCTTTTCAAGGGCTGCCAGGACCAAATCGAGGCTTTTCATGGGCTGCCAGGCCACTGAGTTAAACCATTTTGACAAGCCTTTTAAGATGGCCCTCCAACTAACCAATCATCGTTTTAAATTTGACAAGTTCAGGGTCTCAATGAGAGTAACTGTCAAACGTTCGACGGGTCGTGCCAGGATTACTTGGATAGGAGTGGCTTACTTGATGAAGGCAGGTTAACCCGGGGTTTTAGGTGAATACACCAGGCTTCCAAGCCATGGGTCGATACCCAGCTACGAGGGTCCTTTCAAACTCTTTGGTATTTGACCCAAAGAGCCCCCAAGTAACTTTGTGAGTTGTGCTCAATGGGTGCCTATGTTTGAGTTGTGCGTAGCAACAAGACTCTCTTTGGCCCCTTGGGTGTGAAGCTCCCAAGCTTTGTTGTGGCGTGATAGCCGGATCACTGGACAGGGCTCCGCTTTGCAAGCAAAAGCTCCCATGTGATATATTTCTGAGCTGTGCTCGCCGGGTGCCTATGTTTGAGTTGTGGTGTGCAACAAACTCTCTTTGGCCCCTTGGGTGTGAAGCTCCCCAGCTAGATGGTGGCATGGTAGCCGGGCTAACAGGTAGTACTTTGCATTATTAGCTGAAGCCCCCAAGTTAACAGATATTTGAAGAAAAAATGACGGAGATCCTGCTTGATAACAAGGATGCTGGTTTATTCTATTGATCATAATATATACATTGTTGAAATATGTACATACGAAAAGCATGTGGCTTCAAGTGTAATAAGGCCATAGGAGAGCTATGTTCCATGGCCGCCGGGTCTCCTCCTCAGAGCTACATGAGTCTTCTCGAACATCAATGAGGTAGTATGATCCGTTGTGCAGATTTTTGCTGGCCACAAAGGGCCCTTCCCAAGGTGGGGATAACTTGTGCATACCAGTCTGGTCTTGAATGAGCCGAAGTACCAAGTCGCCTTCTTGAAAGGTTCTTGTCTTAACCCGGCGGCTGTGATAATGCCGCAGGTCTTGTTGATAAACCGCCGACCGAGCCAAAGCTATGTCTCATTTTTCATCTAACAGGTCCAGTGCCTCTTGGCGTGCTTGCTCGTTGTCCGCTTCAACATAACTCGCAACCCGGGGCGAGTTGTGACAAATATCACTTGGGAGGATAGCCTCTGCCCCATAGACCAGGAAAAAGGGTGTATATCCCGTAGATCGGTTTGGGGTGGTATTTATGCTCCATAACACAGATGGTAATTCTTCCACCCAACAACCTGGCGTCCGCTTCAAAGGGACCATGAGCCGAGGTTTGATACCCTTCAGGATTTCTTGATTCGCCCTCTCAGCTTGACCATTAGACTGGGGGTGAGCCACGAATGCTACATCAAGCCGGATGTGCTCTCGTTGGCAGAACTACTCCATCTCACCTTTAGAAAGGTTCGTACCATTATCTGTGATGATGCTATGTGGAAAGCCGAAACAGAAAATAATCTTTTTGAGAAATTGAACCACCGTGGTTGCATCACATTTACTGACGGGCTCCGCTTCAACCCATTTGGTGAACTTGTCAACCGCCACCAACAGGTGGGTCTTCTTGTCCTTAGAACGCTTAAAGGGCCCAACCATATCAAGCCCCCAAGTAGCAAATGTCCAAGTGATGGGGATCATGCGTAACTCCTGAGCAGGAACATGAGCTTGACGCGAAAATTTCTGACAAGCATCACACCGCTTTACCAAGTCTTCCGCATCAGAATGAGCTGTCAACCAGTAGAACCCGTGTCGGAAAGCTTTAGCAACCAAGGACTTTGAACCAGCATGGTGACCGCAATCCCCTTCATGGATTTCACGTAGAATCTCTTGTCCTTCTTCAGGAGAAACACAACATTGGAATACGCCTGAAACGCTAGAACGGTGCAACTCGCCATTGTGAACAACCATAGACTTGGACCGCCGGACTATCTGTCTGGCGAAAAGTTCGTCTTCTGGCAATTTGCCCCGGTTCAGATACGCCAAATATGGAACCGTCCACTCTGGAGTGGCATGTAAAACGGCTACCAATTGGGCCTTCGGATTAGGAATAGCTAAATCCTCATCTGTAGGCAACTTTACAGATGGGTTATGCAAGACATCTAGAAAGGTATTGGGTGCTGGCGGCTTACGCTGAGATCCCAGTCGGCTTAGAGCATCTGCTGCTTCATTCTTGCATCGGTCGATGTGCTCCACCTGATAACCCTTAAAGTGACATGCTACCATATCCACCTCGCGCCTATAAGCCGCCATGAGTGGGTCCTTAGAATCCCAAGTACCCGAAACTTGCTAAGCCACCAGATCAGAATCTCCAAAGCATCGAACCTGGCTTAAGTTCATTTCCTTAGCTACACGAAGGCCATGGAGCAAGGCCTCGTACTCCGCTGCATTGTTAGTACAAGGAAACATTAAGCGGAGAACATAACAAATCTTATCTCCTCGAGGGGAAGTGAGGACAACCCCAGCCCCCGAGCCTTCCAGTTGCCTGGATCCATCAAAGTGGATGGTCCAGTATGTATTATCCGGTTTGTCCTCTGGTGCCTGTAACTCGGTCCAATCATTGATGAAATCCACGAGTGCCTGAAATTTGATGGTTGTTCGGGGCGTATACTTCAAACCATGGGGACCAAGCTCGACCGCCCACTTCGCAACCCGGCTAGTTGCCTCTCTATTCTGGATTATATCGCCCAAGGATGCAGAACTAACCACTGTGATAGGATGGCCTTGAAAATATTGCTTGAGTTTCCTACTTGCCATAAGAACTCCATACACTAGCTTCTGCCAATGCGGATATCTTTGCTTTGATTCGATCAGTACTTCACTGATATAGTAAACTGGTCGCTGAACCGGATACTCTTTTCCGGCCTCCTTACGCTCAACCACAATCGCCACGCTGACCGCTCGGGCGTTGGCAGCCACGTACAACAATAGAGGTTCATTATCAACTGGAGCAGCAAGGACTGGCGGTTCATCTAGCTGCCGCTTTAATTCCTCGAATGCCGCATTGGCGGCATCACTCCAGACGAATTTATCTATTTTCTTCAACATTTGATACAGGGAATCGCCTTCTCTCCCAAACGGCTGATAAATCGGCTAAGGGCTGCAATCCGGCCTGCCAGATGCTCAACATCGTTGATACATGCCGATTTAGCCAAGGAGGTGATTGCTTTGATCTTTTCCGGATTTGCCTCAATACCCCTGTTAGACACAAGAAAACCTAAGAGTTTGCCTGCCGGAACACCAAAAACGCATTTGTCCGAGTTGAGCATCATCTTGTAAACCCGAAGATTGTCGAACGTCTCCTTAAGATCATTTATCAGGGTTTCCTGCTTCCTGGATTTCACCACAATATTATCCACATAGGCATGAACATTACGCCTGATCTGGTTATGAAGACAATTTTGCACACAACGCTGGTAGGTTGCTTGGGCACTCTTGAGCCCGAAAGGCAAAGAAACGTAGCAGAAGGCTCCAAAGGGAGTGATGAAGGCTGTCTTCTCCTGGTCCTTAACTGCCATCTTAATCTGATGATAACCTGAATAAGCATCCAGAAAACTCAGGCGCTCACAACCCGCTGTTGCATCAATGATCTGATTAATACGCAGGAGAGCGAAAGGATCTGCCGGGCAAGCTTTATTCAAATCAGTGTAGTCCACACACATACTCCAAGTGCCATTTTTCTTAAGAACAAGCACCGGATTAGCCAACCATTCGGGATGAAACACTTCGACAATGAACCCAGCTGCCAGTAGCTGAGCTACCTCTTCGCCGATGGCCTTGTGTCTTTCTTCGTTGAAGCGGCGAAGGTACTGCTTGACCGGTTTAAACTTAGGATCAATATTTAGAGTGTGCTCAGCGAGTTTCCTCGGTACACCTGGCATGTCAGAAGGTTTCCATGCAAAGATGTCCCTGTTCTCACGGATGAACTCGATGAGCGTGCTTTCCTATTTCGGATCCAGATTTGCACTGATACTAAACTGCTTGGATGAATCACCAGGGACGAAGTCAACGAGTTTAATCTCATTAGCCGGTTTGAACGTTAGGGCCGGGTCATGCTCCGCCGTAGGTTTCTTCAGAGGGGTCATGTCCGCTGGATCAACATTGTCTTTATAGAATTTCAGTTCCTTTGTGGCACAAACTGATTCAGCATAGGCCGCTTCACCTTCCTCGCAATCCAAGGCAATCCTTCGACTCCCATGTACTGTGATCGTCCCCTTATAACCCGGCATTTTGAGCTGTAGATAGACATAACAGGGTCTCGCCATGAATTTCGCGTAAGCCGGCCGTCCAAATAGCACGTGATATGGACTCTGGATTTTCACCACCTCATAGGTCAAAGTCTCAGACCTGGAATCAAGCTCATCTCCAAACACGACTTCCAAAGCAATCTTCCCCACAGGGTATGCCGATTTACCTGGTACTACACCATGAAAAATAGTGTTTGACGGTTTAAGATTCGTATCTGTCAACCCCATGCGACGGAAAGTCTCATAGTACAGGATGTTGATACTGCTCCCTCCATCCATCAGAACCTTGGTAAACTTATAGCCCCCTACCTGAGGTGCTACCACCAAGGCTAGCTAGCCCGGATTTTCAACCCGGGGCGGGTGATCCTCTCTGCTCCACACAATAGGCTGCTCCGACCATCGTAGATAATGTGGTACGGCCGGTTCAACAGTATTGACTTCCCTCTTGTGAAGTTTCTGATCCCGCTTGCACAGGCTGGTAGTGAACACATGGTATTGTCCGCTGTTCAACTGCTTGGGGTGACTCTGGTAACCTGACTGTTTCTGATTCCCTTGGTTATTCTGCTGGTTAGTACCATGGTTGTTCTGATGGCCCTGGTTGTTCTGAAATCCAGAGCTGGAACCGCCGCCCCCGTGGAAACCTGGGCCTGAACCGCCCGGTGGATCCTGATAGTAACGGTATAGATCAAAAAAATTGAACTCCTTCATTATGTGACAATCCTTCCAAAGATGTGTCGAAGGGACCTCCTTGGTTCCATGCTTCAGGCAGGGTTGGTTTAACAAACACTCTAGATTCATCCCTCCACCGCGCTGGGGCGGTTTACCTTTGCGACGCTGCATATTTATGTTAGCCACTAAATCTGAATTATCCGCTTTACGCTTACCGTTATTCCCATGGCCTCCTTGGTTGTGGTGCTGCCCTTTTGCACCGCCGTTCTTCTTTCCTTTCTCTGGTTTGTCATCCTCTGAATCCGGATCCTTGGTGTTATCTGAATCGGCATACTTAACCAAAGCGGCCATGAGTGTTGACATGTCGTTGCAGTGACGTTTGAGCCTTCCCAACTTCTGTTTCAATGGCTTGAAGCGGCAATTGCCCTCTAACGTTAACACCGCGATGTCTGCATTGATACGATCTGATGAATGTAAAATTGCCGAGACCCTTTTGACCCAATGCGTCATGGAATCCCCTTCCTCTTGGACACAAGCAGCCAGATCCACAATTGACATCGGCTGCTTGCACGTATCCTTGAAGTTCTGGATAAACCGGCGCTTTAATTCGGCCCATGAATCGATAGAGTTGGTCGGCAAGATCTTCAACCAAGTGCGAGTTGTTCCTTCCAACATCATGGTGAAATATTTAGCACATACCGCCTCATACACATCTAACATCTCCATTGCCATCTCTTAGCTCTCTACCCACGCCTCTGGCTGCAAATCGGCGGTGTAATTTGGTACCTTACGGGGTCCCTTGAAATCCTTTGGCAATCGCACGTTACGCAATGCGGGAGTTAAACATGGTACCCCCCAGGGAACTGAACATTACCCCTGGCTCCACGGAGGCAGTGGGATGAACCTGAATATGTTGTCGCGCTTCGTGTCGAGCTGTTAACTCGGCCTCTCGTCGTGCGTGGCCGTGGTTCACAACGTCTTGTGCATCAGCACCTCCCCCAGCCGGGTTGTTCCCGCGTGGTGAATTTCGGTGGCGTGCGCTACTGGACACGGCCGGTTCATCTTCCACGTGTCTGCTATAACTCCGGCTTGGACGGGGAGTGGAATGAATCCTCTCACGGCTGTGTGAATATGCTTGCTGTTGATTCAGTGTTGTCTGAAGGAGATCCCTGGCCCGGCGCGCTTCCACTGCAACTGTTGATTCGCCGTCGGTTGGGAGGGCCGCCAGGCCTGAAGTGGCGGCCACAATATTATCCAACGGGTTGGAATAATGCTCGAGCGGCGTTGATGGTACAACGTTGTTCTGGCGAGGCAGGTCTGTTGCGCGTGGTTGAACCGGCGCTCCTGCTTCTGGTGCCCCCGCCCGGTTTGGCGCGGGTTGGTTACCAGCGGCGCGGGTTGGTTACCAGCTCCTGCACCTGGCATGTTGAAAAGATTCTGCGCCTCATAAACCGACAGGAGACGTGATCGGTACCTTCTTCTCATGACCTCTTCCGAGGCATTCTGATCCAGTCTAATCCGGTAAGCCTGTGCCTCCAACTCGGCCCGCTCTGTGGCCATCCTGGCGTTCTCTGCTGCCAGGTCCGCTTTAGCCTGGGCTATCTGATCTTTCACCTTTAGAATCTTCGCATCGTGTTGATCCCTGGCTGCTGCGTCTACCTCTGCGGACATCAGTGCCGCTAGAGCGTCGAACAAATCAGACAAGACTTGGGCTGGAGGCGGCGCCGAGCTTCCTGTCCCTGCTAGCGTGGCCGTCGTCGAACCGGAGAGCACTGCTGCGGCGGTAGATGAATGAGGTGCCGGTCGTGTGCCGGCCATGAAGACAACGGCCTGGTTTAGCAGATCGGGGGAATCCGGAATACTGTTGCCCTCGGATCCTCCCTCAATCCGGTCGTCGTACAACTGGTAAAGCGATTCGGTTTCTCCGGAAGACTCGTCACCACTGTGGACTACGGTTTCTCCATCGGAGACCGGTTCCTCCTCGTACCCCGAACCATGGATGACACCTACGAAAACTTGCCTTGCCTCAGGCTGAACCGGGGAAGAACTTGCACGCCGAGCCGTCTCGATGATGTCGGTGCAGGTGTCCGGCTCGGGGCCGGTTCGCCGATCTTGCCGATGAAGACGTGAATCCCACCAAAGGGGACCCGGTACCCGTATTCGATTGAATCAGCCTCGGGACCCCATCCTGCGTTGTGGATGTAGAGCTTGCCGCGGAAACTCTTCGTCATCCGGCCCACAGCGTATCCCTTAAGTCCATCGAAGCTGCCCTTCAAGAACTCGAAACCATCGTGCGATAGCCCCATGGTGGGTGCCAACTGTCGTGGAATTGTCACGGCAGATGTCCTCATGAAAGGACTTAGTCGTGGAGCCATCGCTATGGGTTAGCTTGAAGGGGTTAAACCGGACAAGGGGACACGAGAGTTTTATACTAGTTCGGCCCCTTCGATGAAGGTAAAATCCTACGTCTAGTTGTGATTGGTATTGCTGGGGTTTCGAAGGCGAGGGAGCGAATCCGCTTTGTCTGGCTTCGAATCATTGTTCTCCGTCCCTGAACCGCCGCCGGGTCACCCCTTTATATACCCAAGAGGACCCCGGCCGGTCTACAGAGTCCCGAGGCTGGCTCATACAAGTGTCCGCCTCGGTCTCTTCTTTCTTATCTTACAATGCAAGTTTATACAATCATGGCGGTTTACTATCATGGGCCCTAAACTGCCTATGGGCTCTGGGCCTCTAAGCTTCATCCGTAAAGCGCCATCTTCTGGGTTTCCTTGGGCTTCAATATAACTGAAGGTGAACCGGCCCCTCCTGGGCGGTTTACCCTCAGTGGTTATATCCTCAACAGATAGGCATATCTCCTCCTTTGTAACCGACCTTGTGTAACCCTAGCCTCCTCCGGTGTCTATATAAATCGGGGGGGTTTAGTCCGTAGGACAACATACAATCATACCATAGGCTAGCTTCTAGGGTTTAGCCTCTCTGATCTCGTGGTAAATCAACTCTTGTACTACTCATATTATCAAGAATAATCAAGCAGGACGTAGGGTTTTACCTCCATCAAGAGGGCCTGAACCTGGGTAAAACATCGTGTCCCCTGCCTCCTATTACCATCCGCCTTAGACGCACAGTTCGGGACCCCCTACCCGAGATCCGCCGGTTTTGACACCGACACAGGGCATACGATGCGATATGTGCGCCATGCCAAGTTCTTATAGCTGAATCGAAGCAGAAATATTCAATGTTCATGCTCTGTTCTTATTCTTCAGTTAACAGACTGCACACCCCCAAATTCAGAAACAACAAATCTTGCGGCCGGATGTTGGGTCGTGAGAAAATAACCAGGCCCAAATTGAGAAAAGCCCACCCGCGTAGGGGCACCAACCCAGTTTTATAGCATAGAGGCACCCATGTTAAAAAATGATTCGACTAGATCAAAATAAAATGTTGCTTCGGCAAATAAACCTTTAACAAACATGTACTTCTTTACTTGTTTCTTATTTAGCCAATTTTTTCTATCGAATAACTGTTGGGTCGTATGTATTGTGCTTTTTTGTTTTTCTTTACATATTTGTTGTGATTCTTTTTATGCATGTCTATGGTTCCATGAAACCCAAATTAAATGGGGATATGTGAAAGCCTTAGAAATCATTTTTGGAAATGATCATGTTAGAATTCGATTGAAATAGGTCCAAGAAAATGTTCCTGTTTTGCTCTGAAAATATTGGCCAGAGGTAAAATTCAAACCAATATTGCCTAGCTAGGGTGGCCCTAAATAGCTAGGACCTAGATACATGCATGCCCACATGCAGCACACCAATATATGATTTCTTTTTTTTCGCAAAAACAATTGGGTACCCATACACTTGCATGTCCATAGTGGAATCTTCCTTGTATTAGTAACACATAGATGAACTAGATAGAACATCAAGCACATATATCAATTAACCAATATCAACTAGATAGGGAAAAAACAAAAAACTAGATAGAACACTTTGTGAGTATGTGGGTCATAACTCATGATTTGGCCAACATTGTGAAGACCGTTTGTGTGGCGTGGTGAATGGGGTGTAGCAACGCAAGGCAACACACGAATAATAGCACGAAACGGGTACAACCCATAGCAACCCACAAATAATAGCACGAAACAAAAATATAAAAATAAGAAACCCAACAACAATATAAATAGTAGCACAACTGATAGTTCCACGACATAGATAGCATAGCCTTACAACTTAATGATAGTAGCACACAAACATAAACTATTACAACTTAAAATACTAAAATGATAGATAGATAGCTAGATAGATCCGGGGCATCAAACGGGGTTCTTCTCCTTCTCCTCCTCTTGGCGAATGCCACCTCGCTCCTCCGGGCGCCCTTCACTCCTGGTTGTTGATGGGGTACGGGAGGGTGTGCATGCCGTTGTGGGTGGGGAAGATGTTGTTGAAGTCGGTGAAGATGTTGTGGGTGGTGAAAGCTATAAACTCACACCCACACCAAAACACTCGGCCAAGGAGGTGGAAGGCGTCGAAGGGGTTGGTGAATGTAGCGAGGAGCCCAACCACAACGCCATTGTGATTGACCTCCTCAACACGGAACATAGTTGGAGAGCCACGAGGGAGGTGGCGGTAGCCGGCCGAAAGGAAGAACTATGTGAATTCCCTTGCGCCCCTCCACCTTGAGATCGCCCACACCCTAAGGTTGTTCTCTACATAGACACTGGCGGGATAGAGCCTCTCCGGCATGGTGGGAGGGTAGCGGTAGGTCGGGCCGTTGTACTGCATGGTGGCTTCGGGACCCTCTAGTTTGTGGAGAAGAAGGAAGAAGGAGGGCAGATGGGGGCAGATGTGAGAGGATGGGGTTGGGGTATGGATGAGGAGGGAGAGGAAGACGATAGGTATGGCTTAAATAGCCCTAGTGCAACATGTTTTTTGGTTTTTTTTGAATGGGTTCACCGGGTGGAAGTAATGATCGGGCGGCTTTTGCTGGCATCGGGAGTGTGTACACACGCATGGGAAACCAAAGGTTGCATGCATCAATGGGGGGTGCCCCTGCATCAATAGCCCCGCTGCGACATTTCACACAGGTGCACGTGTCTGTGCCATCGGTCGGGGGTCAAGGGGTCACGCTGACCCTTTTTCTGTGCGTGTGCCGCCCGTGCATGCATGCATCATAGGCTCCGATCGAGCATGGCAACGTAGCCTACTTGCTAGGGCCTGGCTAGAGGAGGTGTGGTTCGGTCCAAAGGTCCAAAGGGTGGGCTTCTTTCACCAGAGCCCAACGGCAAGCCCACTCGCCGCAGCGCAAAAAATGTGTTTATGAATCCAGCAAATCAGAGCGTAGCGCGCGGATCGCTGATGTGTAGCACTGCATGTTGATCCACACTGTAGAACGCGCAGTGATCCAGTGATCCAGAGTTGAGGCGGGGGGTTATCCAGCATTGTCGACTGCAGCCAATCACAAAGCCTCACGCGGATCAGCGATGTAGCCCTAGCGCCTGATCCAGGCCGTCCACTAACAGAGATCAAGCGGAGCGGAAGGGTGCGGGTTTTCAGATGGGGTTTTGAGGGCTAGGGTTGAGCATAACTAATTCAAAAAAATCAAAAAATATGAAACTTGCACTAT
The DNA here is from genome assembly GCF_002162155.2 of Triticum dicoccoides. Lineage (NCBI taxonomy): Eukaryota > Viridiplantae > Streptophyta > Magnoliopsida > Poales > Poaceae > Triticum > Triticum dicoccoides. The sequence continues at coordinate 758,934,095 of NC_041382.1, forward strand.
CATCGTTTTGTGTGAGTGAGTTGCTGGGAAAAATAAGAAACTTGGTCTATGGGTATTTTCATGAAAAAACCTTCACAAAACATAGCTATCATGAATGAGGTTGCATGGGATTCGGGCTAGGGTTTAGGGCTAAGCATGTCATAATTTATCCAAACGATCTCATATTGGGCATGGACCCTATATTTGCACAATAGATGTCAAGTTTTGATTTTTGGCCCATTTAGAAAAGGTCAAAAAAATAGCTTACTTACAAATGGGGTGTTTAGCCTAGCTTCGGAGCTCAATTGGAGCCCATTTTCATGACTACTTTTTTCACATCAACAATAAGTGCTCGGATTGATCGCTTAACATGCTTATATATGACTAATATTTGAGAATGCATTGTAACATCAATACCACATACTAAACAATTTCAAATTTGAAATTTGGGTCAAATTTGAAATTTGGGTCAAATTTGAAATTTGACCAGAATTTGAATAGCATTACATAAATACCATTTTACACAAATTGAGGTAAGTTTGTTATTCTACAACACACATCATCGTTAAACAAGTTTGAAAAAGAAGTTTTGACTTCTTCTTCTTCTTACCACTCGATTTCTTCTTCTTCTTACCAATTTTTGATCCTACCACACCTAGTTCACTCAAAGTCTTGGTTTTCTTAACTGGACTAGCTGGGACAGCTTCAGTTGGCATCACAACATCTACATGAGGCTCAGTTTTCACAACATCAACTCCAGTAGATTCAATTGGTAATACAACTTGCAATATAGGCTCAGTTTGCAGAACATCTGCCGCAACAGCTTCAGTTTGCAGAACATCTGCCGCAACAGCTTCAGTTTGCACCACATTGTGCAGCACATCATCATCCAAATGTTGCTCATGATGCATCACAAGATCAAAGACTACCTCATTTTGCACAACATCATCCAAATCTTGATCATTTTGCATCACAACATCATCCAACTCTTGCTCATTTTGCACCGCAGCATCATCCAACTCTGGTTCATCACCAAAATTTCTTTTTTTTCTACAGCCATTGGTTATTTCCTTTTTGATTGCCCAACAATCTTCAACAACAAGGGGTTAACCTCCACGCTTCCTCCTGGAAAACAAAGCTTGTAATTTTTCTAGTAATTAAAAACAACACCCAAATAAAAAAACACAAACGTAAACATACTTTGGCCTTTCAGGAGTGTAACGACATTTTGGAGATCCTTTCCGGTGCCCAAGTTCCTAGCACAACTTGCATCTATTTTTGTTACCTTTTGGGACCTTTTTGGCTTTGCATCCTACTTCCCCTTCCCCTTTTTACTACTCCTACCTTTCTCAAACCATGCCTTGAATCTACTCTCTTTAGGCCTGCCAGCCTTTCTTTTTGTTAGGGGGGACACATGAAAATTCATTTTTCACTTTAGGCCACTGAGACTGATCTGTAAGTGCTGGAATTGGAGTTGCATATGCAGCCTTGAATCTTGCCACTGAGTAATATTGATGCAAATATGGGTGCATGTTTATCTTGGGTTGGGAGGCCAAGAAAAGAATGGAATGGTCACATGGTTTCCCGGTGTGTTGCCACTCGAGGCAAGTGCAGTCATGCAACTCAGTGTTAACAACATGCCTCCTTCCAGTCTTGGTATCTCTAACTTCAGCACCCCACAATGAAGATTTTTCCACAGACAAATGTGTAAGATTTATGCTCCTGTTCACCACCTGCTGTACCACTGCAGGAAGCTTATCCCCTTGCATACAATCACCAATCCTCCTTCTCAATTCCCACATGCGCATGATCATGGTCCTGATTTGGTCAACCATGTCATGCACAGGCAAGTTCTTCCACTGGTTTATCTTGTTGTTAAAACTTTCTGCCAAGTTATTGTTGATATGATCACATTTGATGGCAGTGTTAAATCCTAACCTGTACCACAATAGAGAATGAAAGGTGTTCAACCATGGACCAAACTCACTGCATGCTGCTTTTATCTTATCAAGATGATATGAATGTATTTGTTTGGTGTAAGATCTTGTTGCTGGCCACATTCTCCCAAATTCTTCCCCTCTAGTTTTTTTGGTCACATATGGCCAAAGCACTCCCTCTGCTCACAATGAGGAAAAATATTCTTCACTGCATTTTCTAGCCCTTTACATGCATCTATGTGTACTGCCAAAGGTGACACTGGACCTATGCATCTTTTCAATTGCATCATGAACCATGTCCATGAAACCTCTGTCTCTGACTGAAGCAAACCAATAGCAACAAGGAACATCCAGTTGTGTCCATCTAAAGCATTGCATGTTGCCAATTGACCATTCCATTTGCCTGTCAAAAAAGATGAGTCTATGCTCAAATATGGACGGCACCCTGCTTTGAAGCCATATATGCAAGGCTTTAAATCCATAAAGAACTTGGAGAAAAGAACTCTACCATCCTCTGTTACCTCAGTATCTATATCCACAACACTGCCAGGTGACCTCTTTTCCACCTCTGCTTTGAAGTTATAAAGCATCCTAAAAGTATTTGCCCAATCACCATATAATTCTTTCATTGCCCTCTGTTTTGCTTTCTACACTATGGTATACTTCACCTTAATGGGGTACTGCTTTCCATTTCCACTTTAAGTTCCTTTGCTGTAGTGTTTGGTTTCTTGGCTAAAATTGGAGTGATATTTTCTGCAATCCAAAGTTGTGATGTCATGGTTGATACTCTCTGTGAACTTGTAATACAAGTATGTGGATTTGGGATTTGATTAACCCTAATCATACTTCCATCAGGTTGAATTCTAGCAGATATGTACCACTTGCAAGGCCTGACGCTTCCATCGAAACCTCTGCACCTTGCATAAAATTTCTTTCTATCAGTCCACATAGTCTTGGCATCAAACTCATGTTTGACTGCATAAGTCTTGAAACACATCCTACCTTCATGCTTGGGAACAACTTGCCTACTTCAATAACAGGATTTTCTTTGTCATACACACTTACAAGCTCATCATCATGTGCATCATCTACATCATCTGCAACATCTTTCATCAGCTGTGCATCCACATCCTCACAAGCATCTATGTTAGCATCATTAGGCAAACTCGATCCATCCCTCCCTTCCTCATCTTGATCATCTACTAGATCTACTAGAGTGCCAAAAAATTTGGCCATCTCAGTGTCAGCCATTGGTGCAATGACCAAATCAGTAGTGTCTTCTAATTGTACTGAATTCCAATCAACACAAACAACCCTTGCAGCACCATCACATCCCTCTTCTACATCTTGCTTAGCCCCCTCTATTACTGTCACTTCATCCATAAACATGGGCATTATCTGTCTCTGTGAAGCCCAATCATCATCTACCATCTGCGAAGCCAACTTTGAGGGCATGTATCCAACCTTAGAATCTGATTTCAGATCAACGAGCTCTGCATGAAAGGTAGTCTGTTTGCTTGCCCAGCCGTTTTGCCGGATTTCATCAACCATCTCTTCACCATTCTCAATTTTCACATACTCACCCTTCCAATTATCAAACCGTAACAATGCCACCTCTTGCTCTGGACCCCAAAAAATGCTTTCCCCAGTTTTCCCCACAACATTCCTCGCGGCCCTCTCTTCCATGCTCTGTATTTCCTGTGGATCAATCTCTTCAAATTCAACCTCCCATTTCACAATTGTATCTCTCACTATGTCTCGCACGCTACCATCAACTAGCTTTGCTTTAGATGGTAAGAATTCAACACTGAATTCGAAGGTACAAGCAAAATTCCCCCTGTTTATCAATGGCGGGCACTGTGAGGTAGCGGAAGCAGACGAGGCACACATCGCAAGGTTGAAGAGGTTGGACAGGGTGATTACCTGGTCGACGTAGTCTCTCGTGGCTCCATCTCGTTCAGCCCAACGCCGCCCCGCCGCCGCTCCCCAGTCTCACCCACCTGCACAATCTGGATCTCGTGGAAAACAGGGGCAAACAGAGGCTCACTTGGTCAGATCTAACTCAAGACGGAGGGAAATGGTGCCGAATACACTCACCACATGCGCAACCATAGTCATCGTCGCCGCCGCCGACGACGAGAACGAAGAAGAGAGCAGGAACTAGAAGCAGGGGAGAAGCACGTGTTGAGTCAGGCGGGGAATCGATGCACTGCCAAGTGGGACCCACCACCGATTAGTTTGACCCCATGTTTTTACCTTAACCGCAGTCCCATTGACGACTGGACCCGTGTTTTAACCACCTGGTCATATTGGGGCTATTATTGCCATGTAAGACGGTGCACAGGAGCTATTTCTAGCAACTACATTGCACTCCTTCCAATTCACATGAAATGTGTCGCATAGGAGCTATTGACCCCTAGGCCGCACAACTGTCGGCTCCCCTTCCCTCCGCTCACAGCTGGGTTGGGGAGCCCCGGTTCCTTGGCTCGTGTTTGTCTAGGTTTAGTTTGTCCAGACGACGTCGCTCTGTCGGTGCCGACGTCTTCGCCGGGAATAAAAGTTTCTGGACCACTGCCTTGATGGCGGTGAAGGTCTTCTTGAGGGTCCTGTTTCTTTGGCTTCGTCCATGTCGCATTAGCGGTTCCTCTGGCGCTGTCGTGAAGCCAAAATTATTGGTGTTGGAGGTGGCCGGCGTTGTGGCGGCGGTCTCGTCCAAGGTATGGTGCACTTAGAGTTTCTTCAAAGGTGGAAGATGGTTGCCGGTTCTAGAGCCCCTCGACAGCGTTGCCGCATGAAGACTTCAGAATCATGATCCAAGTGGAGTGGAGATTTGCTCCAGCCGACAACCCAAAACGACAAGTGTGGCGCCGTTCGGGGCAACGCCTGTTCAGAGGCTCACAACACAGTTTTGCTGCTATGGCTTTCTCTTGGATCTTGGTTTGATGGAGACCGTTTCTTCTCCTTTCCGACAGACACTTCGGCCACGGCAGTGGCTGAAAATTCTGGTTGTTTTGTTGGTGATTGCAAGGGTCAGGAAGATTTGTTTTCTGTAAATTTTCTTTGCTTCTTGTAATTTCACTGTGCAGTCTCTTTGGATTTCTCCTAAGATTTGCCATGTATGTTGTAATCTGCTGATGTTAGTAATATAAACGTGGCACTTCTCCAAGAAAAAAAGGGCACCAAAACTGGTTGGAGTGAAAAAAATTGAGCACCACAAAGTGTTTTTTCTTAGGAAAAGCACCACAAAGTGTTTTGGTTCATCGCTCGCTCGCTCGATCTTTTTTTTCTCACACTATCATTTTTAGAAGAAACACATTGTTCTCTTATGGATTTAAAACAATCATGATTTCATAAAAATTTTATGGGTTTAAAAAATGTTAACTCAGTTTCTTCTAGAAATTTTAAAAAAATGTTCATGTATTTAGAAAATGTTTGCATACTTGAAAAATGTTCACAAATTATATATAAAATTCACAGATTTTATGAATGTTTGAGAGTTTTAAAAAGTCCACAGATTTAAAAATCACGAGATTGGAAAATATTTCACGGATTTAAAAAATATTGTGAATTTATTCATAGACTGGGGAGAATAGAAAGTACGCATGCAGCCGAGTTCTAATGTGTTAAGCATTTATTTAGAAACATTAAAACTGTGCACTAATAGAGCCCTCCCAGCCATAGGATCTGGTGTTCTGGCCATTAGATCTCGTTCTTATCCTGCATGGGCTTTGTAAGCTGACCACTAACCCGCTCAACAGGAATGGGCTGCTGCTCCGGTAACTAAAATCGGACATCTTCTGTGATTTTGGGCCAATTGGGCTGATGTGATGTAGGCCTGCGGTCTGACCCACGTGAGCGACAGGGTAGGGCTCTCAGAGAGGGCGGCAACGCCGTCATCATCGTTGTCGACTCGCCGGTTATTGGCAACGTAAATCGCAGTTGCTGCAGGTCATTACTGGCAATCGATGTGCAATGATAATTGCAGGTCAGTTACTATTGCGATTCACCTTCTTCCTTTCCAGGCTCGCGTATATAATCACCATCAGGCCTTCCAGGTCGTATCCTCCTCGCCGATGCCTACCACCTCCCAGCAACGGCGACCCCGTTCGGTGGCCGCAAGTGACGGCGCGTGCGAGCCGTGCGAGCTACAATGGTCATCCATTCCCTTACGGCCCTACCTTGTTCATGCGCTGCTGGATGGGACACCATCTGTAAGACGACCCCTTCAAACCTTAAATCATTCATGTCTGAATCTAATGGATGGAAGGGAACTTTGTATTAACTTGCTCTGTCCAATAATTCATCTACCAATTTGTTGTCAAAATCGTCGCGGGAAATATATTGTGATCTTAGATCCAAACTAAGTTTTCTTATTGATCTGGTGTGCTAAAAATTCCATTGCAGGAGAGCTATTCCGTATGATCACCTAATTTCTACACGTGCCTTTCCTATGGAACTGCAGAGTGGTTGCCCAAGATGTCAGCCCATTCTTCATGGTAATACATGCATGTTTAACGCATGTATATTCTAATAATTCTCTTTTCCCAGTCCCAGACTCCGAGTCCCAGTACCAGTCCACCATATTCTTATAAATTCTGAATATTCTCTGTCCAGCTTATTTCAAATTATAAAATTTAACAGTATAAGATTATAGTCATAGTCAATACTTGCACAAAAAGCTGCTCATGTCCTTGCTGTTGAATGGAGACTTGCAATTGCTTAACTGGTCAGTGAACTCTCTATAGTTATCTACTCCCTCCGCTCCTAAATACCGTGTAGACCTTTTAGATAATCTAATACGGACTACATATGGAACAAAATGAGTGAATCTACACTCTAAAATATGTCTATACATCTATACGTAGTCCATATGGAAATTTCTAAAAGTGCTTATACTTAGAAAGGGAGGGACTAAATGTCAATATAGCTCAAGATACCCTGAAGGTCTGGAATGAAAGTAGTGGAGCGTTGTACAAGCATAAGTAAATTAATGGCCACTTATTCGGTGTTACAGCTAAACCAAAAGGCACACTTCTTATTTTATCCATGGATGCTCTCACTGTTGCCATTGTTTTGTGCCATGTCTGACTTGTTTCACAGAAATTTCATCGCAGATCTATTGCAGTGTCATTTTCAATGCTGATCATTCATGGATGCATTCACTGTTGCCATTTTTGTACCCTGAAGATCTACGACAGTGTCGACTAAACCATGTGCTTTCTCATATTTAAAAACGTCTAATGAAACTGAACGAAATAACATGACTTCTACATGGATTTCCCTGATGAACATTAGCCTGTTATGGAAATCCAACCAAGTGAAATATTGTCTTGTCACCAAAAGATGAATTGAAGTCTTTGCGTAACAAGACAAAACTCAGGTATAGTACCGGATTAGTTATTCTCAACTCTTGAGGGAAATTATGAAACTTTGTTCCTACCTTGTTTCAAACTGAGCAAAGCAATGGCGAGTTTATGTTGACCTCTGCATGGGAGACAGCCTGTGTGCTTGTGATTGTTCAATATGATTTTCAGTTAATACAAGTGTGGCTACTATCGTCGAAGCTGGTTTATTGTTATATAATTTTACTTTAGATGTACATGATGCGAGTTTAAAGTCTTAGATTAAGTCATAGCTAAGTGTGTTTCAGCCAACTTGAATTATTATCGGGGTAGGATGTGCTTAGAAATTACATGCTAAAGGGGTGTTAACTATTTACTCTAGCTATTTCGTTAAAACTGTTTAGTGGCGGGCTACATCAAGTTCCCAAGAGTTTAGTAAAGATGTGGCTATGTGATCTCTGTGTAAACAAGAGCTTAGTAACGATGTTTTTGTGCCACAATGGAGACAACTGATCACTTCTATTCTGCTCCTTTTCTTATTATTTTTGGAGTGTCACTAATCCAACCATCTCAGCCTATTTAGCATTTCTAGCCATCAAATCGAGACTTGGGTAATTATGAATTCACGGTGTAAAAAATTCCCATCAATGGACATCATTATTCATACATGTGACGGTACGCAACAAAGCTACAGAGAATCATCATTGTTGATAGAACAATAAGAATGTTAAAAATACTACCACTCTAAATAGTTGTATCCATCAGGGAGGGGCGATTTGGAGCCCGAGCTCAGTGTTCGACGACACCTACAGGTCGCCCCTCTGGTGGCTAACAGTCAGCACCTCCACTCCCGCATGTCTCCAACAACCCGGCGCAGGTCATGCGCCTCGTGCGCTCCGCACGTCCTCACATGCAGGACTGCAGTTGTACTCTCCTTCTCCCCCCTTTGTACTGCTGTTGTAACACTATATAAGCCCATCGAGGCCATCAATACAGAGCGTGTGAGAGTTACAGAATCCAACTTGGTATCAGATGCACCCGATCCTATCCCCTCGCTTCCGCCATGCATCGGTTCCTTCGCCGAACGCGCTCCGGTGGCGACCTCGACTCGCCGGCAAGCAACCCCTTCGCCCCTATCCCTCTGGCCGCAGCTCCTCCTCCTGCGGCGCCCCGTCCGGGCGCGGCGCGCCTGCACCTGCCCCCGCCGCCAACACGCCTCTCCACGGGTACTTCGCCCCGTACGGTGCCCTTCTTCACGGCCCGCCCCAGCCTCGCACGCCCTGGGCCGCGCCGAACGCTGCTGGCGTCTTGGGCCCTCGTCCACTGCCACCCCAGCAGGCCTACCCGGTGGTGCACGCGTCGTCGTCTGCCGGCCCGATGTGGGAACAGTACCATCAGCTGTACGCGGCCCTGCAGAACATGTCGACGCAGCAGCACGCCGGCGGCAGTCAGGACTGGATTCTTGACACCGGCGCCTCTTCCCACGTGACCGGTATGGCCGACTCCCTCTCTCAGTGTTTCTCTCCATCCCTGCGTCATTCTTCGGGCATATTAGTTGGTAATGGTTCTCGCTTACCCGTGACGGTGGTCGGCTCCACTAAACTATCTTCTTTCTCTCTCAACGATGTACTTGTCTCCCCCACTGTCATCCAAAACCTCATCTCTGTACGTCGCATTACCATTGACAATTCATGCAGTATAGAATTTGACCCGTTTGGTTTTACCGTCAAGGACCTAGCCACCCGCAAGATCATCATGAGGTCCAATAGCCATGGGGACCTCTATCCATTCTTCACCAACTCCGGCGTGCAAGCTCTACTCATGGTGATGGGCGGTGACGTGTGGCACCGGCGCTTGGGGCATCCTAGTGACAAGACCATCTCCACTTTAGCTCGTTTTTTCTTCCAACATGTAATAAAGGCGTGTCCCAAACTACCTTATGTACGGCATGCCAATTAGGCAAGCAGCCACGGCTGCCTTTTTCCCATTCAAACTCATTTACTACCGCACCGTTTCTGCTTATCCACTGTGATTTATGGACTTCTCCTGTTTATAGCTTCTCGGGGTTCCAATATTACCTTGTGATCCTAGATGACTACTCCCACTACTCTTGGACTTTTCCTTTACGCCACAAGTCCGAGACCATAGATATCATCCATCGTTTCCACGCGTACGTCCTCACACAATTTCAGGTTCCCATCCAGTGTATGCAATGCGATAACAGCGGCGAATTCCTTACCACCTCCCTCCACGACCTCTTCTCCCGCTATGGTGCCTCCCTTCGCCTCTCATGCCCGCATACATCACCGCAAAATAGAAAAGCCGAACGCCTCCTCCGTACAACCAATGACATCCTTCGAGTCCTCCTCATACACGCCACACTACCTCCCGCCTTTTGGGTTGAGGCCCTTCACACCGCGACCTACATCCTTAACCGGCGGCCCTCCACTGCCATCGCCTCCGACACCCCTTACTTTCGTCTCCTTGGTAAACATCCTACATACGACCACATGCGCGTCTTCGGGTGTCTTTGCTTTCCCAACACAATTGCCACTAGCCCTCACAAACTTGCCCCTCGCTCATCATGTTGTGTTTTCCTCGGGTATCCCTTGGAACACAAGGGGTATCGATGCCTGGATTTAGAATCCCGCAAAGTTATTATTTCCAGACATGTCACGTTTGATGAAAACGTTTTTCCCTACTCTCCTCTTCCAGCCACACCGAAGCCCGCACGCCGCCCGGCCACACACGATCTCGGGCCGCAAATCTTTCCCGAACCACGTGTTGTCACTCCACCCAATCAGCCACCGCCCGCCCCCACCTCGGGATCCCCTTCCTCGGACTCCCAATCCGCCCGTACCACGGGACCCCCTTCCCCACTCCTTGCCCCGCAATCCCCATCGGGATCCGCCCCTGCGAGCCCCACCCCGACCGCCTCGCCCCCTCCCATGTCGCCTCCCGCGACAACTCCGGGCCCATCCTCCCATGCACCACCAATGCATGCGCGTGCTTCGCCCGGCTCCCATGCACGCAACCACCCACCCTCCCATGCACGTACTCCCGCCTCCCCCGCTGCCCACACGCCTGCCGCACCCATGCTTCCGCTGCGCGTCGTGCCAGTAGTGCCACCCGCTAACTTCCACCGCATGCGTACACGGGCAAAAACGGGGTTTGCCCAGCCCAAAGCTCTCACCACCTCTACCTCACCCTCCTCTCACATTAGCCCTATCCCTTCCTCCTACCGCGTTGCTCTCCAAGATGAAAATTGGTACAACGCTATGCTCGACGAATATAACGCACTGATGCAGAATAACACTTGGAGTTTGGTGTCGCGTCCTGCAGGTGCTAATGTTGTCACAGGGAAGTGGATCTTTCGGCATAAATTCCATCCAGACGGCTCTCTCGCCCGGTACAAGGCACGTTGGGTGCTTCGCGGCTTCACCCAGCAGGCCAGCGTGGACTACGACGAGACGTTCAACCCGGTCGTCAAGCCGGCGACCATCCGGACTATCCTCAGCTTGGCTGCCGGGAGGGGCTGGTCGATCCATCAACTCGACGTCAAGAATGCCTTCCTCCACGGCCACCTCGCCGAGACGGTCTACAGCACCCAACCGTCCGGCTTCGTTGACGCCACCTCGCCCACGCATGTGTGCCGGCTGAACCGTTCCCTTTACGGTCTCAAGCAGGCGCCCCGCGCATGGTTCTCCCGCTTCACCAGCTACCTGCGCACACTCGGCTTCGTCGCGTCGCGGGCGGATTCGTCCCTGTTCATTCTCCGCCGCGGTGATCGCCTCGCCTACCTCCTATTGTACGTGGACGACATCATCCTCACGGCCAGCTCCACCGACATGCTCCGCTCCATCATTCAGGCTCTCCATCGCGAGTTCGCGATGACTGACCTCGGCGCTCTTCATCACTTCCTCGGGGTCAACGTCACCACTACCACCCGCGGTCTCTTCCTCTCTCAGGAGCAGTACGCCTTGGAGATCCTTGATCGGGCTGGCATGTTGAACTGCAAGCCGATCTCTACGCCCGTCGACACCTTCGCCAAGCTCTCCACCGACAATGGTTCGCTCTTCCACGACCCATCACTCTACCGCAGCTTGGCCAGCGCGTTGCAGTACCTCACCTTGACACGCCCCGATCTCTCCTACGCGGTGCAGCAGTGTTGCTTGTTCATGCATGCTCCGCGGGATTGCCACTTTCAGCTTATCAAGCGGATACTCCGGTACCTCCGCGGCACGACGCATCTCGGGCTCCGGATCCACCGCGACACCGCCACTGATCTTGCCGCGTACTCCGACGTGGATTGGGCCGGCTGCCCCGACACACGCAAGTCCACTTCGGGGTATTGCGTCTTCCTCAGTGGCAACCTCCTCACCTGGTCGTCGAAGCGGCGGAACACTGTCTCCCGCTCCAGCGCCGAAGCCGAGTATCGCGCGGTCGCCAATGCGGTCGCCGAGTCCGTCTGGCTACGCCAACTCCTCATCGAACTTCATCACCCTCCCTCGCGAGCTACGGTGGTCTACTGTGACAACATCAGCGCCGTCTACATGTCGAGCAACCCGGTGCAGCATCAACGGACGAAACATATCGAGATCGACCTGCACTTGGTCCGCGAGCGTGTTGCTCTTGGCGAAATCCGCGTCCTCCACGTCCCCACGAGCTCGCAGTTCGCGGACATCTTCACCAAAGGGCTCCCGACGCGTCTCTTCGATGACTTTCGT
>NC_041382.1:758946306-758953351 GCF_002162155.2 Triticum dicoccoides
GGTGGCTAACAGTCAGCACCTCCACTCCCGCATGTCTCCAACAACCTGGCGCAGGTCATGCGCCTCGTGCGCTCCGCACGTCCTCACATGCAGGACTGCAGTTGTACTCTCCTTCTCCCCCCTCTGTACTGCTGTTGTAACACTATATAAGCCCATCGAGGCCATCAATACAGAGCGTGTGAGAGTTACAGAATCCAACTCTCAGCTGCTCCCATAATCTGGCTCGTTCGTTTGGGTCTTGGGATGTGAACAAATCCAGCTGGCATGTCAGATACGAGCGAGGAGAAACAGAAGAAATCCAGACATACGGTAGAAAACAGTGAGCAACAGGGGGACGGCGGGCCGCGGCACGACGGACGTCTCGGTGGATGGGTCTGGGCCGTGGACCAGGTCGTCGGCTTCTGAACTAGGCCATGGACCAGGAAGTGGAGTTAGGGCATGTTTGGTCCAAATAAGTCACCAACTTATAAGTCGAAAAGTGAAAAAAGTGACTCATTTTGCCAAACAGACCCGACTTATAAGTCACCCCAACTTATAAGTCATAAGTTGCTCCACCTCAACTTAAAACTTATAAGTCACCCCCTTTTGCGTGGGTCCCACCACCTGCATGATGTTGATTGGTGTGGAAAGGTGTGTCAGGTGACTTATAAGTCAGGTGACAACCAAACAGGCATGACTTATAAGTCACTAGTTTTAAGTCATCTGACTTATAAGTCGGGTGACTTATTGAAACCAAACAGGCCCTTAATAATGTAGGCCGTGGCTCAGGACGTTTGTCTGTTTATTCTGAGCCAAGGTTTCAGATAGTGGGACCTTGTGGCCGTTCGGCATTTACGCCGCCTGTTGGGGGCCGTGACCTCCCCTCGTGTGGGAAGAAATGGGAAAAAGGTAGATTTGTCCTCCACTACCATCTGGTTCGTCCTACACAGTCCCCTCGCCGCCGCCATAACCTGGAGCCTCGTCACCGGAGAAGGGGCAGAGCGTACCGGGGGGGCGGGGGAGGCGGAACTGGTTGCGGCGGCGATTGTGCTCCGACTACGGCCTAACCAGTGATCGAGGGAGAGGGTATGGAGTTTCTACTGGACGTCGTTGACAGGTAGGTTCCCGGCGAGATCTGTGCAAAGATTTCTGTTGTACATAGGCGCGGGCGGCGTGGGTAGATCATATGTTTCTAATTCTTTTGCCGGCGACTCGCCGGCCGTATTTGTAGGTTCCCGGTGCGTGAGGAATTTGCGGACAACCTAGACAACCCAGATCCAGTTCCACTACTTTATCTGCTGGAGAAGGGGAGTGCAACTAAGGATATGGGTGAGGGCAATGGCGTCGCTGAGCAATCTCAAATGGAGGATGTAGGAGCAGCAGCCGCAACGCAACAAGGTGGCGACTCTTTGCGAGCTGAATCTCCAACAAGGTCTGCTCAATCAACAGGCAGAGTGAATCCACAAGCCCCCGGTTGGACGAAAAGGTGATAACTGCACTCTGCTGTTTGCACTTCGAACTGAAGATTACTGTTAAATGCGTACCATACATATTTTTGTCTATGCAAAAAAATGATTCACAAAAGGGAACCTGCTATGATTTCGACATGCTTACTGGGAAAGTGAATTTAAAAGGCATTCCCAACAATAGTGATAATGCAATGGCCTTCAGGTGTAGATTATAAAATGACAAGCACTATGATTACGTCCCCAAGAAATGTGAAACTTACACAGAAAATTAAACACAAAGAAGAAAAATGAAGGTATATAATGGAAATACATTGGGACATCGCCTACGGTTGTGGGGTTGGTCAACAACCCCGGTGTCAATTGTTTACTTGTATGCTGTAGGACTGACAAAAAAATCCAAATGTAGAAATTTCAAAAAGAAAATGGACAGTAAAATCATTCCACTGGATTCTGAACAAATTGCAGAATTTAACTACATTACCCCCTTTTTGGTTCTTAATATGCAGGCTCTGGCTCGGAAGTGCACCACCTGACCGGGTGCCTTGCCCGTCGAGGATGAGCGCACTAGAAATTTCAATCCGGAAGTATGCAGAGCAACCTGATAAGAGCGTCGTTAAACCAGAGCTGGGACTTAGTTTCGATTCGTTGGGAGAGGCATATGATTTCTATAACCTGTACTCGTGGGAAGTGGGTTTTGGGATAAGATATGGAAAAAGCTGACTGAACGCCGAAAGGACTAAAACTATGCAGGAAATAGTATGTGGTTGCTCGGTGAGTACTAGTTTTCATACAACAAAGAAGCTGAACAAAATTGCAGATGTAACATTTTATTTAGTTGGTTCAGTGCATACTGTTTCTTGGATTATGAGAGAACACGTGTACTTACATGTTTGCTTCATGGCCTGCAGGGAAAACCGGAGACTGAAAACAGTCGGTGGTGTAGATGTGAGTGCCCAGCTCTGATCAGGCTGTTGCGTGCATCCGACAACAGCTGGTACATCACAGAGCATCGAGCAAGTCATAACCATTCCATGTCGCTGACAATGGGAGAAAAAGTGCACTGGCCATCTCATAAGCACATAGATGTTTACACCAAAGACTTGATAAAGCAGCTCAGGGAAAACAATGTTAATCTGGGAAAAGTGTACAGCATCATTGGGGGCTTTTTTGGGTCTGTGGAAAAGGTCCCCTTCACGAAGAGGACACTCAGGAATATATGTGGCAAGATTAGCCGTGAACAGGCTGAAGACGACGTTCGGAAGACACTTCAGGCGTTTGCTGACATCCGAGCAAATGACCCCGGATTCTCCTATGTGGTGTTAGCCGAGAAAGACAGCAAAGTTAAGAACCTGATGTGGGCTAACGGGAACAGCAGGATGCAGTACAGATTCTTTGGCGACGTTGTGACTTTTGACACCACCTATAGGACAAACTTATATGATATGCCATTTGGCCTATTTGTCGGAGACAACAACCACTACCAGAGTATTATCTTTGCGCGGGTGTTGATGCATGATGAGCAAGAAGAGAGCTTTGAAATGGGTGTTCGAGGAATTTGTACGTATGATGGGTGGACCTCCGCCAAAAACAATACTTACAGGTCAGAGTGGTCAGCAAAACAGAAAAAGAAAGATTCTGTTCAATCTGTCTTCATAATTTTTCTTCATTATCGACGGACTTATTTGATGTTGGAATGCTTCTTTTTCTTGTGCGGACCAATGCAGGGCTATGGAGATTGCAATCAAGAAGACATATCCAGACACGGTGCACCGTTGGTGCAAATGGCACGTTCTGAAGAAGGCGAAGGAGACACTAGGGCCCTTATACACGAAGAAGAGTGGTTTTCAGGCAGAATTCCACAAAGTTGTTAACCACATGCTTAGTGAGGAGGAATTTGAAACAGCTTGGGAGGCGCTGCTAGATAAGTACAGCTTGAGGAACCATAGCTACATGACTCAAATATATGAGACTAGGCGGAAGTGGGCAAAACCATATTTCAGAGGAGTGTTCTGCGCAAAAATGACAAGCACGCAAAGGAGTGAGAGTGCAAACCACAGGTTGAAGTCTTATATGCCCCCAGCCAGCCCAATGCACGTTTTCGTCAGACAATACATGAAGCTACAGTTTGATCGCGAACGCGACGAAAGCTACGAGGAAAAGAGGACGATGATAGTGAGTGCACTCTGACCATCTGTCCTTAGTGGTATTTAGGCAATACAAAAAGCCTCTTACAATACATGGAACTGATCAATTCATTTTGATTTAATCTCTCTTTTCCTTGTTGTATTACTTGCAGGGCGGTGCGGTGAGGCGGACTAATCTTGCAATAGAGCGACATGCCAGCAAGGTATACACCAGGAACATGTTTGAGGAATTCGGGCGTTTACTGATGGAAGGAACTGCATACAATGTTACGGAAGTGGAGAGGATGAGAAAATACAGGACAACCCACAATAATGCAGCAAAAAGGGAAAAGTGGAGTAGGGTCGAGTACGAGGTGACCATGAACGAAGAAAAAACAATATTCAACTACGAGTGCGGCCAGTTTGATCACACTGGAATGCTTTGCAGCCATGTTTTGAGGGTAAGAAGCGAACAGAAAACACCTAGTATGGAAAATCTTGAAAAAATGAAACTCAATTCCTGCAAACACCCACGCTGAGCCTATTGTTCTTGGCTTGCAGGTTATGGAAATTCTTCATTTGGAAGAGATTCCAAAACACCACATCCTAAAACGGTTGACCAGAGACTGCAAGGGATATACTCCCTGATCACCTGGTGCAATACCAAAAGGACAATTCACAGAATTTGTCATTTACGTTTAGGCATGCGACGTTGTACTTCAAAGCCATGGAAGTTGTGAGGATGGGGGACGCTAGCGCTGCATGCTACGAACACGTCAATGCCAGCCTGGATTCGCTGCTTCAGAGTGCGGCGCCTCTAGCAGAGGAAAGGGATGGCCTGGGTTTTGAGGACCGTGTCATAGCAAATGCAGATGCCAGGCACTCTGCCAATGGCGAGAACGCATTAGCTGGTGTTCAGGGTGATCGCAGCCAGAGTGCTGCCAATTCTTTCAGCACGAATGCCCTACAGTGTCTTGCAGTGCCGGAGAAAAGGAAGGGTCCAGGCAGGTCAACAAACAGCAGGGATAAGGCGCCGTATGAAGGTCTTAGTAAGAGAACCCGGTTCTGCAGCCTGTGTCGGCGCGGAGGTCATAAAAGGACCACATGTCCTGAAAGGGGTGATGAGCCGAAGAAGCCAAGGAAACTAGGCAAATGTAAAAACTGTGGGTTAGAAGGACATCGGCGTACTACATGCAAAAGGCCAATTGGGTTTGCTGATAACTGATGTAGGTGTTTCATTTTTCCAAACATGTATGTGTTTCCCTGAGAGGGGTGTATGAGTTAGATTTATGTTCAAAGATAGCAGTGCTGCTTGCTGCATGCTAGTTCTGCTGAGTTTTCTGCTTGTATCGAGACAGGAGGACAAATCTAATTTTCTATTAGACTTAGACTATTTTCCGCATTGCATGGAGCTACAAAAAAATGGCGGTTTTGTCTGTGATTTGCAGTGTCTAACCTGAAAAAAGGCACACTGGTTTCCCTGATTGGATCGTTTTACTTACTACATGTACACACCTCGTCAGCTTGCATGCCCATCCACGTGGATCCCGCCACACAGCACTGCGACCCAAGACTGCGACCACACACACACCACGAACCCCTGCGTCCTGACCCATCACCCCAACCCCGCGCGCGTGGGCGATATTTGAAATTTGAAAAAACCAGATTTAATGCATGAGGAGACGGCCCTTTGGGTTGGCAACGCCACGGGTATAAGTAAGAGTAAGTGGGGTGGGGTGTGGTCTGCATCCTCCCCTTGAGAATCACCATTGCCATACTGATTCGAATTTCTTTGAAAAACGGTGTCCTGCATCTGATGGAGGTTTCTGTAGCTGATTCAGCGACCAGTGGCGCAACCATGGGAGCGGCTAGAGATGAGTTCGACGACATTAATCTTCCTGTGAGTTGTCCCTTGCTTTTTCGTACACTCCCAGTGTGATGTCTGTGTATTATTCAGCGGCAAATCTATTCTGAACCAACATGAAAACCATTTCGTATTGCAGCCTTCGCCTCCCTCGCGATTGATTTCCACAAGTAGCGCATGGACCATGACGGATCTGCCGGCCGAGGGTGGCGACGCCAATGAGGAGGTAAGAATGCCAAATCGGCAAATCACTCTCGGGCAGGTGGCAGATGCATAGCTGTAGAGTGTCGCTCTAATGTCTTGATGTTATCATATTTCAGGGCGAGGTCGTACAGGAGCAAGAGTCTGAAACGCAAGAATTAGGCTGCATGGTGGAGCAGGTTTCATGGGAGGAAGGTTTTGGTGATTTCGATCCAGCTGCTGACCCAGGCTCACCTCGTAGCACTGGTAGCTCCACCGTGGACAACGAGTCTGGTGTGGTAGGCTATGGCGACGAAGAAGATTCTGAAGATGATGATGAAATTACCAGCGTGCCACCCAAACGCCGCCGGATTCTAGATTAGATGGCGCGATTTATGAAAGCTAATCGACTCCTTTGTAGCTACCGTAGCTATGTTCATCAGTACGCTCCACGCATTCGTCCGTGACTGCGCTGCATGTAGTACCTGGTTGCATCTTTGCATGTATGAGCTGTGGCTTGAGTTGATAAGTCTGAATAGCTTAGCGCCCGGGTTTCTACATTAGTTAAATAAGCGTATTTTCTCTTGTGCTTTGGGTCTTCGTGACGTTAACTTGGGACAAGTAACAACAACAAATCAAGGCCTCCACCATGTGACGGTGATGACTGAAAATTTTGAAACAAACCAGCGTATTGGGCTGGAGTATGTGTGCGTGATCGATTAGGTCTAGAGTTGGTGTGTCATTAGTACGGTAGAGATAGCAATGCCGGGTGGGGAAGAATTAATAAATGCATGGGTTGGTGCGCGTTTTGCATGCCTGGTGTGCCCACCGCATGCAACGCCAAGCAGGACCCCTGCTTCCCATTATTCGCAGTCGCTGGCATGGACCGCAAAAGAATGAACAGTTAATGTACTGTTCCGACCGGGTGAGCATATCAGGGAGTTCCATTCTGGTTCCGCGAAAAAGGACGTGGGTACAACTGTTGTGTCCTCTTGTCTAGGCGTGGTCACACCTGGAGGATTGCCCAGTTGACCATTTTTAGTAACCAGCTCAGCTGCTCCGCGCGTTTAACAACTAGAATAAATTTTAAAAAGTGATCATATACTCTCCGTGACAAAAATTTTCTGCAACGGGCTCATGATCATCAAGTAAAGGGCTACGTCAACGTGTGGCGTGCGGTGAGTTCTCCCCCAGACTGGAACGTAATTTTGGTACGCGCCGAACCATTGCTAGATTTAGTGCTAAAAAAATAATTTGCAAGCGTTGGAATTTTTTGGGCGGCGAGGGCAGCGAAGAGTAAAGGTGACTTGACCAGACACTGGGTCACGGGGAGGAGACAGCTAGCGGCCTCATTTACAAAAGCCTACCTCGCACATATAGACTTGTAGTTTCTCCCACACCACTGCTCACTTCATCCTCTTCCACTGCTC
>NC_041382.1:758953693-758975115 GCF_002162155.2 Triticum dicoccoides
GTTGAAAGAACCAAGATCCGGTGGCCGAAGGTTGGGACGGCGACTAGAACGGCAGAGCCGGCGCCGATAGTTGCGACGGTAAGCTTTCCCAATTTGGTAGCTGTTAGAATAAATTCGAGGCGCTCCGTCGATCTACCGAGGATTAAGCAATCACACAAGCACGACACCGAGATTTGTTAACGAGGTTCACCGATATGGCTACATCCCCGGGGCCTGACTATGGGCGCTCCTCCCCATGACATCGCTACAATACCACACCCGGTCGCCCTGGACACCGGCACATGCCGCGGCTTCCCCTGCGTTTCGGTGCTATTATGTTTGCATAGGTTACATCGTGTGTCTATCCCTGATATATATGAGAGGCCTAGGATACAGGTGTCCTATTAGGACACAACTCCTACCCTGTCTACACACAGTCCAAAATCAAGTCCAACTGTAACCTACCTTGTACAATAATATTCGACATAATTCTAACAAACTCCACCTTGGCAAATATTCTTCACCACCTTGAATTCGTTTGTGCGTCGAACCTCCATGTACATTGGACTTGAGATACGCCATGAGCACCGCATGCCACTCCCAGACTCCATATGACTCCACCTGCAACCGTAGTCCCTTCTCGTCTTCTTCACAGTCAATACTCGAGCAAAATTAAGTTTCTCAATACTCTACTTTGTGCTCCCAACTTCCGAAGAATCCGTTCAACACCATCACACACCGACCACTGTCTGCGTGAAAGTGAACAACTCACATATTGGATGCCACATATAAGAGTTATCTGAACTCAACGTCATCACTCTCCTTAATTGTATGTCTGAAACTTGAAGGAATTTCACCGTCACCCTGTGTCACCCTGAGTCAAATTCGCAGTTGTCTCATCCTTTTTTTTCCCGGATAGTCTCTGGCATGTCCCATAGCTATAGCACTCCGCCTTCTTCTGTACTTGTCATTCGCACTTTGCCATGTGCACCGAACACCACAGAATATACGGCCATGTACTCTCTCAGCTTTTGACAATTCCAGACTCTCCGTCACTTTCTCAGATTCTCCATGGTCAACTCCTGTCCATCTTCCGGTACTGATAGACCCAGTCACCAACTTGAATCTGGTACTCGTCAACACTGCTTCAGCACCCTTTGCACAATTTTGTCTGACCACATGTCTACCATTAGTGCCTTGGTCTGTCGCTGTGTCCCGTGCTTACCGCACGCCTCGCCGCTATTACCGCATCGAGCCTCTGCTGTCCTGGTCGAGTCTCCCGGGTAGCAAGCCCCCACTGCCTCAACCCCCACTGCAGAGAACCATCGATCATCACCAACCGATGCCGAATATCACGTCTCCATCAGGCCACTGGTACCCAGTCCGATCCACGTGTCTCTCGCTATCCCGCTGAAATAGGCTTCGATTCTCTGATATCTTACACCGTAGCCCCTCCATCAGCACAGAGTGAAGTCTTCCGTCAAACTCCAGCTCCACCTTCAACATGACTCCATGTAGCTGCGCCATGCTACCCCGCGCCTTGTCGACTTCAAGCTCTCATGTGTACACAACCTTGAATCAACACTGCGCCATAGTCTGTCGAAGCCGCACAAGCCCTCAGACCTGCACCACGTGTTTCCACGCCCCAGAAGTCGGCCACCATCAGCATCACGCTCCTGTGTCGTCGTCGCTGAAATCACCGCCGTCTTCTGCTTTGACCAACACCCATGTCAGTCCATCAGACAATCCAGTCCGACCCAGCCGAAATTATCCGACTGCAACCATGCTCCACCCCGCGTCGTGTCCGCCCGCACATCTCCGTGCATTGCCTTGACGCCTTGTGTATGCATAATCCCTGTCACGACCCACTCCAGACTTCTTCAAGCCTTATACTCACGTCGTTGTTCTCAGTTTCCATATGACTGCCTCCGTTGAACAACAACATCGCTACCAACCAGTGTACAAAGCAAAGAACCCAAACGTAGTCTTCCTGGTAGTCTTCTCGTGTAGGTGTAGCAACCAGCAAATTCAACTCCACAACCTAACACCACGTGACCCTCCTGACTAGTTTCTTATTTCTTTTCTTAATCATACTTCAAATCAATCTGATAACAGCTAGCGACTGCATGTCCAACCACACTGCCATGCGTGGAAACCGATCTTTTCTTCAAACAAACTCGTACTTGTAGCTACAGCTGCACACGACCACCTGCTGCACTCTGCCCTGCACGCCCTCGCGCCAGCTCCGATTGGGCTCTGCGCCCGCGCGCATGGGCCTTAAGCGCCCTGTTGCCTTCCGCTGCTAGACCCGTAGGCACGTTTGCCTTGCGCTTCGTTCCGTATCACGATCGTCCTCGGCGAGACCTAATCGACTAGAACACGTGCCGCCGTCTTTGAGCCAGAATCTGCACCCGATCATCCGAATAGGCATTGTACGTGTGCTTCCCGATCGATCCGATCAGCTCGTAGCTACTGTCGTCGCTGCCTGCTTCCTTGAAGATTTATATCACCATGAATCCATCTGCCTCTAGATCGTGCCTGCATCAACTCATCGACGATGCCACGCCGATTTCTTTTGCTTCAACGATCGCCCCGTAGAATTTCATAGATACTTTCTTCCTCTCCTCTAGATCAACTCCACCGCCTCGTCGAACCTTGCTCATGATACCACTTGTTAGAATAAATCCGAGGCGCTCCGTCGATCTACCGAGGATCAAGCAATCACACAAGCACGACACCGAGATTTGTTAACGAGGTTCACCGATATGGCTACATCCCCGGGGCCTGACTATGGGCGCTCCTCCCCATGACACCGCTACAATACCACACCCGGTCGCCCTGGACACCGGCACATGCCGCGGCTTCCCCTGCGTTTCGGTGCTATTATGTTTGCATAGGTTACATCGTGTGTCTACCCCCGATATATATGAGAGGCCTAGGATACAGGTGTCCTATTAGGACACAACTCCTATCCTGTCTACACACAGTCCAAAACCAAGTCCAACTGTAACCTACCTTGTACAATAATATTCGACATAATTCTAACAGTAGCAGCCTAGGAGGCGGCTCCGCTTTCCAATCTCCCTTTTTTTGCTCTTTTTCTATGGGCTGTACTTTTGAGGTTGATGCTCCCTTTTTGTTGGTGCTGCTGGTATTTTCTTACTCCAATCCTTGTTCCCCTTCGTAGACACATGACCATGGAACCACCAGATCCACCGTGGAAAAGGACACTGCCATGTGAGGAAGGTGATGGCAGCGGAAAGAACAAAAAAGCTAGATCCAGCGCACGAGGCGGCGAATCCAACGAAGGCGACGGCTCGCAAGGCCATCGCACTGCTCCCGACGCAACTGCTCCATTGGTGAGTTCTTGCTTTCACGGTGAAAAGTCATCGCCATGCTCCTATCGAGCCAATGATGTTTCGATTTCGTTTGTTTTCTTGATTCCAATGCGGCTATACGACTTGGTGCGATTGATAAATCCAGATGGATGCGAATCTCTGAAAATGCATTTTTTCAGGGCGTGGCTTCCGAAGACAGTGAGATGCCGCCATATGCCAAGCGAAAAAGAAAGCGAGTTCTAGCCAACGATTGCAGCGGAGGGGGGCCGAGCATGCGTAGATCTCGCCGTACACTAGTTCTTGTGCCCGAATACCTTGCTGATGCAGGTCAGGTCGTCCCAGCTCAACCCCCGGGTCTCCTCGCAGAGTCTGCCGTATTACGTGGTAGGGTGGTGAAATGTACTTGGAGTTGTCATCAAATCCTCCATCTAGGATTAAGAACCTACGGATTGGTGGATAGAACTGGCATGGCGAGTTTGTTAACAGCTGCATGGACTGGTGAGGCCGATAGGAGGTTTTATGCTTGGCTGCTTAGTAGATTTAGGTGGGAAGACATGAGATTCACGTTCCCTGACGGGCAATATAGATATTTCAGCCCCCGATCCATCGTTAGGACTTTGGGTCTGAAAAACAGTGGGCGCCAAGTGAGTATGGTAAAATTACCCGCAAAACATAGGCAGAATTTAACCCTGCGCATCAGAACCATACTAGGGATCGAGACTAGAAGTCACGCCAGGGACGGTGGGTTAACAATCGGAGCTGTACATGATGCCATCACACGAATGATGGCTTCAGGAATTGGCAACTACCACCCCAGGGCCTTTGAGATGGCCTACTCCCTCTTAGCAGCTGGTACATGTGTTGGCCCCAAGCAATCAGACTCGTCGATCCCCTGGGAGATGTTTGCCTGTGTCCTTTGTAACGGTGGAACTGGTGAGTATGATCTCGCCGAGTGGGCATTTGAAATCATCAGAGCAGCTGTAAAGAAATTGCAAAAATATTTGGAGGCTGGGGTGAGAACACTAATAGTAGGGGGCACCATTTGGCACTCATTGTAAGTGATTGCTTTTCAATGTATCTGAACACATGTAAGCTATGTGCAAAATGAAGTTGTTGCAGCTCTAACATGCTTCTTGCTTTTTGCTCTCTGTTTTGCTTAAATACTTGCAGCCGTGGTTCTTCGATTGGATTGATTTTGGAGCAAATAATGTCGAGCCGCACACTGTCCCTCGCATCAGTGTTTACACGGGGCAGATATGGAGGAGGCTAATCTACCTGATAAGGGAGTATCCAAATATATTCACTGGAAGAGAGTGCCCTGCTCGTGAGCAACAGTTACATATGTTATCAGTAGAACTAACTAACTTACAAATGTTGCTAGAAAATTTACAGACAAAGCCTTATGATGCGTTCAACCCGCTCGATGATGTTTGGCACGGTGTAGTCGGAGAGCCTGGTGGATTCCTACAACAACCAGGTACATCAATTTAGTAAAAGGGGCGGGGTCAGATATCTGATGCAAAAATGGGGAAAATGCATGAAAAAACAAAAATATATTCTCACAGACATGCTCTGTTTCTTGTTTCACAAACAAAACAAGTAGCTGCGCTCCGATCAGCTCTGGAACTCATTGCTGCCAGCCAACGGGATGCAATGGTGTCCGTCCAAGAGCAAAGGGGACAGCAGCCAGATTAAACCTCCAGAAAAATTACTGCCATCCAGGAGCATAGCATGTTGTCTGAGCAAAGGCAAGGGGGGCAGGAGCCATCTTGCGACTATGGAAGAAATGGTAATGATAAGAAACTATCAGCTGCAAAAGGAAAGTGGGCAGCGGATGATAGCTCAGACTCATCGAGCAGCGACAGTGACGACGAACCGATCGATCCAAGTGTTCGTCTGGCTAGGAGATTAGAAGAAGCTGATAGGAGAGGTTTGCATTGCATCGTCTACCAAAACGTCCTCCCCACATGAAAAAAACATAATGATAGTTTAATAAAAAAATTGCTTGGGGCACCACTGATGTTCTCCCTATGATTCTCTTTGCAGGTGAATGCATAGAACCACGAAATGACCACGGCACCATAAGGATTAATGATGATGTGTGGAGTGCCCGTGTTACAGGCATGCGATTGCGAAAAAATGAATCCCTTGTGGTTAGCAAGTGTCTTTTAATGATGAATAAGTTCTGTTTTGATAACAAACCTCTGGAAAATTATGTTGACACCTTGCAGGGCCGCATAGCATGAACCGGCTCAGGAGGCGGTTGCAGCCTAGGGGCGGTACTGGTGAGGCTGGTTCAAGCACTGCATAGGCGATTGTTCCAAACCATGCGATGGTGCATGTCAGAGGCAATAACATCAGAGCCGAACTCTCTCAGATAGAGGCCCAGGCGAAAGCAGAACTTGAACGTTAGTTCCATGAGAATTTGAAGTTTTTTGATGATACCTGTGTGATTAGCATACAGGGGGCGCAAAACATTGGCGGGGAATTGCTAACCATATGATCTTCATCTGACTAGCAGATGCACAGATCCATGGGATTCTCCCGTACAGAGGAGGAACATCGGCTACTAATATAGGTGTTGTCAACGAGGAGAGGCGTGAGCGTGTACGGAGCTTATCAGCAACAGCTCTAGCTGTGGTTGAGCAAGCTTTGGAGAATCCAGAACTTTTTGAAGGTATGCTTTGCCCTCTTTGTAAGTAGAAAGAGTAATTGACAAACTGGGTAACAACAAATGACTGTCGTTTGCGTGCAGACATATTTGGTCAAGCTAGGCAAGTGCTAACAACACTCGGGGTGCAAGGTTACAACAAAGGTATCATTGCAAGATTACAACAAAGGCTACTTAGACACATGGGTATATGGCTGGGTGGATAATGCTAGATTAACCTAATGAACTTGCTTTAACTCTATAATAATGGACCGGACAATCATGAAAATGTGAACAAGCCATCCGAAGGAGATGGCTAGAATGGTTTCAATCTGGAAGACATAGCAAGCAATGGCCATCAACTGCATCAGCATGAAAGCGGGATGGACTTGGAACTGGACGAAGACGATGCCAATGCTGGGGGCGACAACTGGACTAGGCTGCTGAATGCAAGCCATCAAGCGGCTGCGAGCCTTTCTCCAATAAACAACAATCCTGACGTGATGGTTGACAGGGATCTGGGCGACGTGCATCAGGAAGAAGGTATATGCTCCGATAAACTGGTTTAGTGAGACCTCCCAATTTTTCGTCTACTATACAACATATTATGCCATGACTGCGAACATGTTCGTCATTTTTTTCAGTTCTGGATGATGAGTTCTTGGGCGTTGCCTCTATGGTGCCAACTGACTATTCAGGAGAAGACGACGACTCGACAGGTATGGACCTACAAGACATAGTCTCGCATATATGCTTTCATATTAGATGGTACTAAAAAGACAGATGTTGTTTGTTTCAGACTTGGATGATGAATTTCTTCCAGTGGCATCTCAAGTCCCGACTGATTACATGGATGTAACTGTAGCAACCGGTGACGAATTGAACTTGGTGGGGTTGAATAGTTTAAATGATTTACTAGCTGCACTGAACACCTGCATCCGCTGGATCGCATGGATTGGAGGTGACTTCTAATCTGATCTAACTTTGTCCATATGATATGTAGTCGTTGTAGCAAGCATGAACTTTTATGGTTGCATTAAAAAAGTGGTATAGAAAACTAACCTGGGTATTGCGTGTCACATAGCATTAATGGTGGTCGGGAGCGCAAGGGAAGAAGATATTGGTGATGAAGACCCGCCGTTGAGCGGCACTATATTGCTGGGTTGGCATGGTGTTCCAGGAGTAGACGATGCTAGTCCAAATAGAAGAGAGCAACGTTCCAGACGACAGCGGATAGCCCGTAGACGAGCATTGGATGTTCAGGAATCATGCCGTCCTGGGCCTTCTTTCCATCATGACAACAGAGGTAATGTGTTGCACCAATGAAAATTGCGGATTCTATCGCCTTTTCTTTATGTGGTAGCCAGATGATGAATAAAATGTGTCCCATGGTTGTCGTGTGTAGATACGGATGATGATGAAGCCCGTGGACATGGATTGCCATCTGACGATGTTGGATCAGCAAAACGTCTCCAAGAAGCAATTATTAGCTACCTTCACAACTGCAGCTCTGGAAACCATGGGAGATCACAGAGTGGTGGGACTAGAAATGTTCAGAATGTAATCGAACTGGGCGCAACACAAACCCTTGCAGCACATGAACTGGCCGGAAATCAAACTGATGATACGGTGGCAGAGACTGCTGGCAAGAACAAAAAATCCCACACGGCTGTGCTGGATGTGCAAACAAACTGTCATCCTGGGCCTTCTTTCCATCGTGATGACACAGGTAAATGTTCTTGCCTGGTTGTCCTATCTTTGTTCAGCTCACGGATCCCAATTTACATACTGAAACTTGAATTGCACTGCAGATGGCGCCGATGGACAAGCTCGTGCACAGGGATTTGCGTCTAACATTTCAATGAGTCCGTTCCAGCAAGCAGTCCTCGGTTATCTGAAAAAATGTGGGATTAGATACACTGTGACGCAAGGAGGTAAGAAGCAGAATGACACAGCTGAGCCTGATTATGAAAGCGTTCAACACAAAAATAGAAGGGATTGGGGTGAACGCTACCCCCCATCAATTGGATTGAACCATACCCAGCCTGCTCCAGAATCGATTTCAAGGTTCAATACCAACTTGCTAGCGTGTGAGGGTGCAATTCTTAAGAAGTAAGCATGTTACCACTTGTCTTGGGTTATGTTTTAAGAAGCTTAAAACCGATAGAATCAGTTCTGACTTACCCGGTGTAACAAAACTATCGGAAAAATTATGCAGGAAATGGGTAAAACACTATCGTCCAATACTGGCGGTGGCGTCTGGACAAGACATCAAGGATGAATTAACGTCGGGGTGTGAGATTATAATGAATACATGGAGGTGTATTCAATGCATGCTGTGGGAGAAGGATAATGGAATTTACAAGGGGTGGCTCGACAGATTCAGAGGGATCTTCGACCCAAAATTTGTTGTAAGTACAGTTTATTATTAAGTTGGGTAACGTGACCTAGGAAGTAAAAACTTAATGTTTGCTCGGCGCACCGCAATACACATAGACCCATGATCAATTTCCATTTTCAGGAGGAGGTTTGCCGGGACGACGGGGAAACTGACTGGGATTACATCGACACTATCATGAATTCAGAAGTGAATGGATATAGGATTGATTGGCTTAAAAAGGTAAACTTTTTCGGTAAACATTTAGTAGAAATATATATAACTGTGTTACTAGGTGCGACTGACATATCGTTTCAATGTGGGCACTCATCGTGAAAAACAGTTCTGGTTCCCGGTTGATTTTATTGACTGCTGGTCAGTGTACCTTCTGGACAAGGATGAAAAAACGGTGATGGTGCTTGACCCAATGGAGACCGATGTCATGGATGAGATGAGGATCAAACATGAGAGCCGTGCCATGAAGTTCCAGCATAGGTTCTGCTCTCTGTTTAACAACTTTTTTGGCACCAGCTTGGTTGACGTAGATGGTTGGAAATTCCTGTACCCATTAGTGGCGCAGCACGATCCGTGCAGCAGGTGAGTGTCCCTCCAAGACCCCTCCCACACTCAACCCCAACAAATTATTCGCGCCTAATGCCAATGCAATGAATGAAGAATCTTTTTTTAAATGATGCTAATTGCATAGCTTTGCTGGTTTTGCAGGGAAGACAGTGGAGTCTACATCGCACACTACTACACGGACTTCACAGGCCTCTACCTCCGCTCAACACTTAGCAAGGTTTGTATAACTGCTTCGTGCATGTATCATGTTAGAAAAAAATAATAAGGAAAAATGAAAACAGGGTTCAGGTGGAAACAAGCTTTCACTAACGCATACATGGTTGCCATGCTACTGTACAGAAACAGCTTGACGATTTGCGGGAAAAACTTGCATATGAGATTGTGTCCATGAAGGGCAACAAGGGAGACATACCGGAGTTCCTGTACGACGTCATCATAGACTGATGATTCTGGAGGAGCATAAAAAAATGGTCAGAGATATATTGGGCTACAGACAGGCGAGATCTTTTGTCTGCTGTCGTGGTACTACTAGTTCCTCTGCTTAGGGTGCGCGGTTTCATTTTGCATCGCTTCGGCAAAACCCCAGGGCGTAGAAAACTGGTTCTACAAATCAGTGGTTCGTGCGCGTGGGGGATGATTCAAGTTATGTAACACCCTTAAATTTGAGACTTAAGACCTATAAGCTGGAAGCTGACGCTAGAACCAGAGACTTTGTAGACTTGATGCAATCGCAGTGAACAATATCGAGTACTATAAGTGCACATGATTTGTTTGAGTGTCTTGTTTTCTAGTCTTACTGTTATCTAAAAATTCAACAACGGTATCGCCCCCAAAAAAATATGTGATAATCGTGAGCTTGTTTTGAACACTAACAAAAGAAAACATGGAATGCCTTCACTCGGTTGAGTGTTAAAAACTAATACATGCCATCTGTCATCGTTTGCGTATCGTACACTTGTACATACTGATGGCGATTGAGTCATAAAAATGGTAAACGAAAAAAGGGTGTTGTCCAAGCATTCAGTGAATACATGATGACGACTTCAAAAAGAATTTTGAGCAAACAATCAAGATGCCGATTCTGCATTTGTATTTTAGTCACAAAGAACTACTTATTAACATGGTTGCCATGCTCACAACGGAAAGGTTTGAAGATTTTACATGATTGGGGTGTCCCGGGGTGGTGCGTTCATATAGAGAGACAAACAAAAAAAAATTCTTCATGAGCTGGGACATGTAGAACCCTTAGCTACAATATGAACGTGACCGCAACGAAAAAATGTCTCGCAAAGGACTTCATAGCTAGGGCAAGCAAACATGGCAAAAAATATAATTAGGGTAATTGGGGTGCAAAATGAGATGGTTTCATGATAGATTTGCATCGAGGTTTCTGCCGATAAGCTAAAGAACTATCATGGTCCGGGCGTCGTGTGGAGCATTACAGTACTGAATGGATGAGAAAAAACATGAAAAATATAAATGGTCTGTTGGTCCGTGATGCAGGCTAAAGAAACTGATAGAGGAACAGAAGATACAGAACATTTTACTCGCGAAGACCACTTTGCGCCCCTTTCGCACCCAACCATACTAACCGGACTGGTTTGATCCAAGCCAGGAGTCCGTTGGTGCTAGGACCGTCCACAACGCCTCGTGCGCCAGCTTTGATGTATTCCCCTGAAGTTTGAGGCACTCGTGCAGGGCCTGCCTTTTTGTTTTGCCAGCGTTGTACTGATCATGTGAGTACCGCATTGTGCAGTTAGATGATGTCAGTCATGAAAACTCAAAAATGTAGTGAGCCATTATGATGACTCAGCAGCGCTTCAACTTCAATGAGAAAAACGAAAATGCTTGGAGTAAAAAAATAGCCACGATTGCGAAATATGAACCTACCTTTGTTAGGGGGATCTTCAGCTTCTTGCCATCATAGTGCCTGGCGATGTGCAGTATGCACGCCCCAGTTTCATCCCTGATGCGTGATCAGCATTTGCATAAAAAAACCAAAGATGAGAGGGATGAGTTCGAAAGAAAATACTTGAAATGTACATAGAATTCGTAGCACGGATGAGCAAGCATGCATACATAGCGTAGGAATATTTAAAGAGTGTACCTATCGAAATTTTCCTCAACTACGGCGGGGTACTTTGTCGCCCACTGACCATCTTGCGTTGGCCATCCAGCATAGTACTCGTTCAAGCAGTGGAAAAGTGCATGATGTAGCTTCCAGGCAATCAATTCGTGGCTATCTTTCTTTGTGTCGCTTGGGCCATCTCCTCTAATAAGTGGGTCGAGCACGTGCAGCTTCCTTGCCATCATGTCCCACATGAGTATTATCCAGCCGTCCTCCAATGGGACTGGCAAGAAGAACTGCGTACAACACATTGCAAGATTAGATGCGAGTTTAATTATTTCAAAAAGGAACTGACGTAAAGAAGAACAAATGTCTGCGAAACATTAAAAAATCTATGTTAGTGCTACCCATTTAAAAGGTGTGATAAGAGAAGGTGGATGTACCATCTGGCAAGATGTTATGTCGTACGGGATGTCCTTCCCAACCAGCTGTTTCTGAATCGAAATGTTTGTCACATATTCATGGTCCGCCAAGACAATGGTCTGATGAAGAGATGCATACGAGACAAGATATTATTCCGAGCCTTTGGAAAGACTGAAAAG
This sequence comes from Triticum dicoccoides, assembly GCF_002162155.2. NCBI lineage: Eukaryota > Viridiplantae > Streptophyta > Magnoliopsida > Poales > Poaceae > Triticum > Triticum dicoccoides. The sequence continues at coordinate 758,965,290 of NC_041382.1, forward strand.
GGGAACATAATCCCATAATAGAAGACTGATATGAAAGTTGGAATCATCTTAGCCGGAACAATGCCTTACCGCAAAGTCAGGTTCCATGTTGTGCCTCCAATTCATGTATGGGCTTTCTGAATTTGCTTCTTGATCAGATTGAGAATATCTTCTCATGATTAAAGACACGAGCTCATGGTGGAGATGTTGGGTGCCGATTAGCTGTTCACGCAAAGCCATCCCCGAAACGCGGACAAGCCTAGGATTAGCATGTATAATATAGTGCCTACATAACAAAACAAGGTAAGACCAAACATTAGCATGGTGAGCACCATCATCAGTTAAGATCATTTTGATAAAAAAAACTTTCAGAATAATAATAACTGAGAAAACATGGAGACATCATTGGGTAATGGGATGGAGATTCGCAAAACACCTCTGCAGGTCTTGCGGTGGCAGCTGTGAGAAATGGGTGACAATGAGATCCATGGTTGGCGCATGTGGTGGGCGTGGCACAACTCCATTCACCCATGGGTCAGTTGCAAAACCATGCTGGAATATGTATTTCCGCCTCTCTAGATTAGTGCAACGTTGTACGAACACAGTAAAGGGCGTGTTCGCTGGGAGGTCTGCATACAATTAAGCGATTGACATTAGGCAAGACTTGAAGTAATTGAAAAGATTGCGAGAAGCCTCAGATATCGATTTCTTGCTGGTAGAATTAGAATCCTCTGCGTTGAAGGTGTGTTTCCGCAATAGCCCAGCTGGTGCGACAGGCGATGTGGCTATAAACGGCAAATCATAACATAAAAAACAATATGGATTAGCCGCGTTTTAGGGGTGTGAAAGGGGTGTACTTTATGCATCTCCATGCATGATGGAGATCCAATGAAGACATTGGAGATGTAATGGAAAATGTCGTCTCACCTTCACAATCAGATAGGTCAAGCCTTTGTCCCTGAACTATTTCTGCCACAGGTGTCGTGAACCGAACCGACTTGGAATTCGCAGGGGATGCTGATGCGTGAAAAAGGGATCAGAATAACTGGCGTGTGCATGTATGAGAACATAACATAATGAGATTTGACGTGGAGGATCAAAAGTGTTGTTTGCTGACCTGACTCAGGACACTCAGTAAAGCCCCGTGCGTGGCAACACACACAACGCCTTGTGACTGAGTTAACCACTTTGTCTGAAAACTTGTACATATCCATTTGTAACCCATTTTTTGCTTGCAACAACGCCTGATGGATTGAGTTGCTTGCTTGAGTCAGATGCATGAGGGCCATCGCATTGTGCTGTTTTAAATTCATAGTTATCTCGTCATCTACCTGCAAAGAAGCATAATGTGTTGATAAGGTCGACAGCTTGCGGTAGTACAAGGAGACAGAAAATGTTGCATGGCAAAATTGAGAGAAAAAATCATACTAGGCGTGGATACTTCTCCCGTAGATTTCTTGCAAAGTCAAGTGGGCCGGGAGCACCGCCGCTTGGTGTTCCAGCACTCATGATAACTTGGTGGCCTGCATTACCGATCACTATGGGGGGTGTGCTCGTCGTGTGTCCTGCCACCGGGGTTCCGAGACGCCTAGACAGCCTATTGGTGGTTGCCGAGGACGGAGCTGAAGACGGAAACTTCTGCCTCGTATAACATACTGATGATGCATCTCTCAGTTGTGAAAAAAGGCCAAAAAAGTTCTATGTTAGAATACAACCAAACCATGGATGAGAAGGGTGTCAACAAAAAAAGGTGATAACGGAATTCATTGTTACATTGGCATGCGAGTACGATGTGGTTCCTTTGATCGGGTCAGCAGCAATGGTGAGCATTCGACGGAATGACTCAGGGTCGAAGTCAGCTATCCTAGAGAGCACATTGTGCGACTTGTTGCAAACACCTAGGTCAAGGTTGTCAATCAGAAAAACCTGAGAGAAAACAAGAAAAATCAGGATATCATTCACCTGATCAACAAAAGAAAGGTAATGAACGTAACTGGTCATGCACCTAAAACATCTCAAGTTCTAATCTACACAACTAAATGCTGATGTTTACTTGCCTGGAAGAAAAGGTGGCACCCCGTTAGATTGGTCGACAAATTGTTGGCCATCATATCTTTCTTCAGCTTCGTGACTGCATCAAGGAGGTGCTGAAGCACGTACTCGCACCAATTGAACTGGTCTATGGACTCAGTGCTAGCCAACGCTCCCCAAAAATCGATGGTCGTGTAGTTGTGCTTCGTTGATGGAACTAGCCCATGACCCATTACAAAAATCACGAAGGCGATCTGGAAACAATCTTTCTCTAGCTTGCTTGAATTCTCGTTGATGTCGCGCATCAAAAAATCTTCAGCTGCCTTCAAACTGTGAACACCAGTTATGTTCATCTGGAGAGTCGTCTTTATGAATTGCACATCCTCAGGATTTATGTTTGCGTCCCTGCCCTTGACACTACGATGTCCACATGGAATCCCAAAAACCTTGTGTACATCCTCAGCATCAAACTTCAGAACCATGTTCTCCCTCAGCCTGATCTCCCGGCGGCTGACGCTAACTCTACTCATAATCCAAGCACTCGTCTTCAAACTCAGCTTCTGCAGGGCAGGCAGCTTCAGCATACCTCCGAATCCAATTCGCAAACTAGTTGTCGTGCTGGACTGCAAATCCATGCCCGGCTGGGTGCCATCCTGCTTGATGTTGCGCAGCAAGGATCTGCTCGTGGGTCATCCTCCTGCAATACGAGCGCTGGAACTCGAAGAAACGGCACTAACGAGCCTGCAGAAGGAGAAGAGAAAATGTCAACCATTAGCCAGGTACGATATGTGCCGAAATCAGATCCAGATATATAAATTTGATGATGAAACGACACTTACGTCATAGCGAATGCACTTGTGGAAACGATGACCAGCCTGGTTACCCGTCCTCGCGACAGCGGTCACGACCTCGTTGCCGCAGAGAGGGCATGCCATCAAGGGAAGCAGCCAATCGGCTGGGACAGGAATGGAAGATGAAGACGATGAAGACATGGCGGAGCGGACTAGGATGAACAATGGCGATGAGAAAGGATGGGCGAGCTCGGGAGAGTAAATGGAGGTGGGTGGTGTGCTGCCTAGAGTGAATGAGCTGGTTGGGATGGTAGGCATTTATGGAGCTGCCGCTCGGACGCCGTTTGTGCTGATACGGCTCATGCTGGCTCAGATGTGGTGCCGATCCGTCGCTCCTCTATCTGTCCCGCAACGGGTGCGCGACGTGCCGTCTACATTAATGCACCTCTGACAAGAGAACGAGAAAATCCATATACGGCATGGAAATACACGAAGACGCACGGATCTTGGCGCAGACCTTCGGTGTGGATATCGGGATCAGCTGAGCACGGGCTTAGAATCGAATTTTCGTATCCATCACAATTATTAAAGCGCCAAAATTGACTGGCGCAGCAGCGCGCGCCATTAATTATCTAGTTTTTAGGACAGTAAAACTGATCCTAAATGTAGTCCTCTCACGCCCTGAGTCGTTTCGGCCGTCGGATTTTCCGTTAGACTCGTTTAAAAAACTGGACCGGCAATCGAACCGGTGAGCCAGTTGGCTCAGGTTTTTACCGCTCGAACCACCGGTTTACCGGTTCATTTGCTGGTTTTTATCATAAATAATTATTAATACATGTAAATATAGTACTAAAGACTGGTCAAATAAAAAGATTTTTTTTTGAAATAAACATATACTTTATTTATTAGAAATAATTGTTACATCGTTAATAAGTAAATATACAATGTCCCTCACAGGCTCCTCAAGCATTCCTTTACAATTTTTTTTAGGAATTTTAAAGACGGACATGGCGTAAGCTGGGATAGTTTGTACAACAGATTTGAGCAATATTTCCTTTCCTCCAGCAGATAAGTCAAATAGAAAGATTTCCTTCAACAAGACAACAAAGAAGCTCAACCGTAGTGGTTATTGGGCCAATGTTAGATACAACTCACCACCTAAGTGGTCTAGGCTCGAGTCCCACTTCTTATTTCTCAGAAAACATTCTTCCAAGTGGTACATTCATAGGGTTGAGTATATGTGCGTATGTATGAGCGTCTACGTCTGTACCACGTCCCGAATTCGTTCATGTGTGTGTGTGCATTCATATGGTTGAGCATCTACGTCTGTACTATGTAAAGCTAAGTTGAATATGCCCCTACGCCTGAAACACTTTCCAATCTTCTGGTGTCGTCCCCCTATAACTCCCCTCCACTGACGGCCTCTTGATTTTCGGTAGTGAGGGGGGTCGCCTGGTGTCACGCGTGCGCACCAGGTAGCTTTAGGTTTTAGGGCCCTAGTATGCTCAAATTCCTCCCTCAACAAGGCGGTCAGCTCTATGGCCGGTGATGGATTTGGGAACGGGGATGTCGTGGTGATGGCAACATCCTTGTGGCGGTCTTGTGTCCTCGGGCTCCGCTGTTGCGACGGTGTTCATGCAGATTGTGGTTTGCATGAACGACATCTGAAAGACGGTTCGTGTGTTGGGTTTGTGGTTGGTGGCTTGCACGTATGGTTTCCCGCTCCGACGTCTTAGTCGGTTTGATGGGGTGTTCGAGGTGTAATCTCGGTCTGATTCGTTCAACGGCAATAGTTTCACTTCTGGTGAGCCACATTTAGATGTCCACAAAGTTGTATATCAACGATGAAGCCGCGTCGAACTCGGGCGAGGAGGTGCCCCGTCAGTTTTTCCTTTGGTGGTACTAGAGGCAGGTGGCGGGCGTTAGTGTCAAGCTTGGGGATTTTTCGGTCTTGATTGCAATTTTCTTTCTTGATTGGCGTTCCTTTGTGCAAAGTCTAGCGATCTGATATCTTTTCACGTGGCTTGTATTATGATTCTTATGATATAAATGAGACATGTATTATCACCGAAAGAAACGGACTGCTAAGCCATATCATCTTAATTAGCCTGAGCCTTGCTGTTCCAGAAAAGAACCTCAGTTTATTTACGGTATAAGCAGGCGCAACATGCCAACATCCTACAACCAAGCTTACAATAGGAGGGTCAAACAATGTCACATTAATTCGTACATGCACAAAGTGGAAAATCTAGGAGTGGAAAATTCTTTAGTCATGTAGAAGTATGCAAAGTTAACAATAATCTATGATTCTTTAGTCATGTAGAAGTATTGCACAAAGTTAACATAGAATCCATGAAAAAACTATATATATACTGCTCTGTTAAAATTGTCCAACCCCATGCTTCCTTCCCAAAGGCTTTACATTAAGAGTAATTGTCTAATTTCAATTACGTGTCTCAGAAGATGAGCCTAAGTGGAGGATGGCACAGGTCAAATAAGATCAAAACAAGGAACAAACAGTTTCACCTTGATTCGTACATGCACAAAGTGTAAAATCTAGGATCGATCCTGAGCCCTGATGCTCCAGAAACAAACCTCAGTTTATTTACAGTATAAGCAGGCGCAACATGCCAACATCACTACAAGTACAACCGAGCTTACAAGATAGTCAACCAATCGACTAAGCCAACAGAAGTAAAGAGCCAGCAAAACTGCTTGGGTCTTGAACTTGTTGGACCCAGCCACTTGCCCCTTCCATGTTGGCTTGCCTGCCCCTCTGCCTCTTAGTCGTCGGCGTCGTCAAAAGTCATGTTGTCGGCGTCAAAAGCCCTCATAGTCGGAGGCTGCGTCAACATCTTCATACACGTTTTATCAGCAACGTCCTACAGAAATAAATACAGGAGAAACAATTTACAACCAACCAAGTAACCAGCAGAATTGTGTTAGTTGTACTAATTAACGTCACAGTGCCAAAGAAATGGCATTACCGTCCAAATATACCTTACCTTTTCTTTCTTGGCTTCCATCTGCAAAAGGGGATGAAACACATGTATAGTTAACAGCAAAGCAACAAGAATGGTACAAGGCTCAGCAAAAAAAATAAAGATGGTATCGTTCATACATTTTCGTCGTCTGAGTCGCTGCTGCAGCCTTCATAACAATAATATCCCGCCTTCACCTGACCGGCAAGGTATGCATCGGTACTGATAGGGTGCTTCATATTGACATCCCTATGCATGGTACAACCATAGCAGTATCCTTTATATTAACAAAAAACACAAGAAAAGAGTTAACTGCAAGGTAACCAACCAGGCATCAATACTACTCCCTCCGTCCCACAATGTAAGACGTTTTTTCATACTAGTGTAGTGTCAAAAAGCGTCTTACATTATGGGACGGAGGGAGTACATCATAATTGCTGACTATTTTAAGTACTGAAAGTAAAAGATTTTCTTTGTACAAATCAGTCATGGCCATGCATGAACCAGTTTGAAAATGTTCACAAATCTAAAGGTCACGGATCTAAGCAAGGGGCAAACTAACAACTCACGAAACTAAAGATCAAGTGCTGTAGTCAGAAACACATTTATGGCTATATGTAACAGATAATCTCAAGTTGGTGCCAACCACAGAATGCATTTCAACAATACTCAAAATCTAAGAAAAGGGCAGAATGTACCATCATCGGTAGATTCAATCGGGCAGAAACAGGTGACCGACAATTCCTCTTCTTTTCCTTGTAGCACACATTTGACTTCCGCAAAGAAAAGGTTTTCAATGCCAGAGTTAGAATCACCAGCTCCTTTAGTCACCGTGAAATTGAGATGATAGTAGCATGTAGTACGCCCCTCACAAATTGCTGTGCCGTGCAAAACATCTTTGAGTTTATATACAAGATCATATCATAAGAAGCATGGGTCTGATCAACAACTATTGCATGGATAAAACAATGAGAGAGAAAGAGAGAGAGAGAGAGAGAGAGAAGGAGAGAGAGCAAACCCCAAAAGGCTGTGATCCTCATTATGCTTCTCCAGCAAAGCTTGAAGTAATCGGCGCATTCGATTATGGAATTGCTGGATGGTATAGGATCTGGAAAGCTTCTTCCTTCTGCCATCAGGCCAATAACGAGCTTTTTCTATAGAAATCTCTCGTGACGGAACCCCACCTTTATTCATTAGCCTAATTTAGATCGGAGCATTGTATATGGTTAGTAGCTTGTACTTTCTCAGAAGTGGACAATAGTAAGTTATACTGTACAAAAGTTAATGTTATCAGTAGGACTACGATGCACTAGTTTGGACAGAAGGTTGCAGACTGGTGAGCAACAAGAACAAGACCTGAAAAAAAAAACAGGATTGTTCACATGTCTACAAGTTCTCGGAGCGTTACTCTTAGAGAAAAAGCTATCCCTTTTCTGATTTCAGGGTTGCAAACTGTTTGGCCTAGTTAACTAACAGAGCTGAACTTTCTGGCTATCACCATTAATTGACAGAAATAGAGGTGTGTGATACTATATTAGTTTCAGCTATTTCTATGATTTATACATACATACATACATACATACATACATACATACATACATACACCATTTAAACAATTGTCTCGCAAATAAATTTACAAAGGTATACCACTAACTTTTGGTGCCATCCAAACAGGGATATACTACAAATCATCATTGTATACTAGTTGGGCTTCCTACTCCCTCCGTTCCTAAATATAGGTCTTTCTAGAGATTTCAACAAGTGACCACATACGGAGCAAAATGAGTGAATCTATACTCTAAAGTATGTCTATATACATCCGTATGTGGTTGTCCATTTGAAATCTCTAAAAAGACTTATATTTAGGAACGGAGGGAGTACAATCAAATTGTCAGGTTATCAGAGGAATCCAGCTTGAAAAGTCATTTGTTATTAATTTCGACATAACGAGTCAATAGCAGATATGCACTATGGTAAGAGCGATGAACATTCATCCAGAATTGAGTTGAGGAGATTTACAGCTTTGGATCCCGATGTTGATGAAAATAGCGAACCATAGCCTTATCGACTTCCTCTAAGCTCTTAAACGGCCCGCCTGCATTCGGATATGTGTGGAAAGATCCCTTAAGATCAAGCCTGATGTAATATCCGAAACCCCAGTCCTGTCGTTCTCGTTGCCAAATGCCTGGCCCAGAAGGTGAGGCAAGGCAGTTCCCTGATGGTGGTGAGGCCATAACAGTGTCCTGATCCGGCTGCTGCCCAGAGGAAGACGATTTGTCCTCCAATGTTGTAGCCTTGAGCGAGTCCTTGAGGGAAGACACCTCTGCAGGCTTCTCATCAGGAACCTTGTCGGAACCGGACGATTTCTCCTCCAATGATGTACTAGCCTTGAGGGACGACACATCTGCTGCAGGTTCCACCACGAACTCGAACTGGAATACCTCGTCGCTGGCAGGAAAAGCAATCAAAATAAATTGGAATTTCCATTGATCGATCAGTGAAATGAAACAAAGTAGTACAGTAATAAACTGGAATAAGTAGAAGATAAGATTCGAGAGGGAGAGGGAGAGGTACACACGTCGGAGACGGCGGCGGAGCCAGAGGCCTCTTTAGGAGGTGACGGGCGATGTAGAGGCTGGTGTAGAATGTACGGACTGCTTGTTTAAGATCCTGGAGATCTCGGAACACTCGCCCAACTTTGGCGGAGAAGTACCTCGGGTGATAGTTCCCCTCCTCGTTGACGCGGACGTAGACTGTAATCGGCTCCAAGCCGCCGCGGGGACTGCGCCGGGGGAGGCACTCCCGAGGAAGAAGCGCCTTGGACGCCATGAGAGCGGCCGCCGGAGGAAGACGACTAGGGTTTTGATTGGGGATAATCCTCTCAGATTGAGATTTTTTTTTTTTGACACAAATCACTCGATCTTTGTTTTCTTGGACACAAATCACTCGATCTTTGTTTTTTTAGAAGAAACCGCTATTGTTTACTTATGCATTTAAAAAATCAAGAATTTAAAAAGATATCCATGAGTTTAAAAATATGTTTGAGAACTACATTTTTTCTAATCTAATTGGAAAAAAATGTTAATGGATTACACATTTGAAAAATGTTCACAAATTTTATATAGCATTAACATATTTGAAAATCGATTGACAATTTAATATTTTCATGGATTTTTAAAAATCACAAATTTGAAAAAATGCTCAACGGATTTTAAAATATTTTTAAAAATGTTCAATGGACTTTAAAAATGTTTTAAAAACAATCCATCCGAAAGCTTCCTGGTACCGGTGCAAAAGGATTGCGAGCTAGTCTAACTTAACAAAGCTTTTATGTTTCCCTCAAAAAAAACAAAGCTTTTATGTTTTTTAGACATACTTAACAAAGCTTTATGTGTGGGGAGAGTACTTATGTGCCAAATAGAAAATTCTACATGATAGCCTGGGATGCAACATGGCATGTCGGCATCTAGAAGGCCCACGAAAGTGACCACCTAATAGAAATTAAACTAACACCACGGTAACTCATAATATCTCATAGTCATTGCTTCTACGATAAGTACTCATATAAAGGATGATAGAGTACCCGCCTCCTGGGGGCTTCGAGGGCAAGAGTGCCCTACGAGTCGTCCATTTCCAGCTTGCATGTCGCGGGGGCCTCGCAGGGGCTCTCTGCGTCGTCTGATCTGCCCGAACAATGCAATGATAGAGTCAAATCCGGCAGATCTCGGGTAGGGGGACCCGAACTGGTAGTCTTTTCCAGATGGTAACATGACACAAGGGGACACGATGTTTACTCAGGTTTAAGCCCTCTTGAAGAGGTAAGACCCTGGGTCATGCTTTAACTGTATTGGTGAATGGGGTACAAAGTACGGTTTGATCTACTGTGAGATCATATGTGATTGATTGAGTTTGCCTCTACGATCGACACCCATCGACTTATAGACACGCGTGGGTACCTAGGGTTACATACAGGTCGGTTACATTTAAAGATAAACATGTCTAAGATTGCCTTCGTGGCCTTGGAGTATGCGTCAGGTCTTCAAA
>NC_041382.1:758975473-759010286 GCF_002162155.2 Triticum dicoccoides
GCCACATCCATTGGCACGTGTAATCAATATAGAGACCGTGCTTCGGGTTTACAACAGTGTTATCCGCAAACCTCTCGATTCGCGCACGCATGTAACACACATCGCATAGGGAACCCGTGAAATTACTGCCACCAGTATGCCCCTTTGATGTTCTTACTAGCCCATAAAAGGCACACGGTGAGGTGAATCAATCTTCATGCCTCCCTTCTTGCTCCCATCACCTTCAAGCTCCAACGCCTGAAGAATAGAGTCCAAAAAAGTTTCTGATCCCCTTTTCCATTTTCGTGCGGTGGTTGGAAACTAAACTCACGCCGCGACGGCAAAGGCCTCTAAGGGAAAAACCGAAGGCCACTATAGGAAGTCAGGGGCTGCTAGCGACACGAAGAAGGCAGCAAGCCAGAGGGGCCAATGGCTCCCCTCCATAGGAGACATCACTGAACTCTAAGCGCTCGGATATCTTCCGGTTGCTCAGTGCCGCTCCCACTCATCGAAGAGTCATCGTACCGCTCCTCCGTCAGGGTGCCAGAGCCCCATGACGGTGAGTGTGTCATCTTCATCCTGCATCCCATTCAAGGTCTGGGATTTCTTATACATCTATCCCTTTGAGGCCTCCTTTATTTCTATGAAATCCAATTCCATCACTTGATACGTCCCTTTTGCATCATGTTTTCCTACTGTTATTTATAGTGTTTTTAATCAATATAACATTTTGTGGAGCAATTCTAATACTTTTTCTCTCTTAATATGCAAGATTTACAAAAGAGTGAGATTGTCGGCAGCTGGAATTCTGGACCTGGAAAGGCTATGCCAGGATACCTATTTTGCACATCTCCAAATGAGCTGAAATTTCACGGGAATTTATTTGGAATAAATAAAAACTATTGAAGAAAAGAAGTACCAGAGGGGGCCACCCAGGTGCCCACGAGGCACCAGGGCGTGTCCTGGTGGCTTGTGGGGCCCCTGGTCAGCTTCGGTGCCCATCTTCACGAATTTGAAAAAAAGAAAATTACGAATTATAAAATGAAAATGTAAAAATATAAATATAAAGGAAAAAACCTAGCAGAAATAACTATATAAAGGAAAGAAAAACTAAAACAAATCCGTCCAGAAGCTTCCTAGTACTGGTGCAAAAGGATTGCCAGCGAAGCTTTTATGTTTTCTTAGACAGACTTAAGGAAGCTTTATATTTAGGAAAACTATTCAGTTCAGCCGGCTGATATTAACAATCGCGTCCGTCACCTCGTTTGTGTGCCACGTGTCCGTGGGCTCACAACAACGGTGGCACTCTTATCCTTCTCCCACCGAGCAATGACAACTACTGCATGCATTTGTTTCTCGAGCAATCCATTCCCTCCCGCGTCTTCGCAACGGCAGGCAAAAGACGTATACGCTATCTGAGGCGCCGGCGAGCAAGAGCTCCGCCGCCCGCGTCCTTCCTCTCTCTCTCTCTCTGATTTAATCGGTTGCCGCATCTACATCGAGCAGCATCGACCGACGGACTGCACAACTTCAGCCGTCCCCCATGTAACACTCTCGATGCGACTATATCTCCCACGTGTCGAGGCATGACTTAGAAGCATAATCGCATTGAAGGCATATGTCGCAAGTTAGGCAATCTTCACAACATCTCATGTAATATAGATAATAAAAGGGGAGATAACATAGTTGGCTTACACTCGCCACGTCAATCAAGTACATAAATAACATTACATCATCCAAACACTCATGGCCCGACTACGGCGCCAAAATAAAAGATAACCCAACATGCGACACGGTCCCGATCACCCCCAACTGGGCACCACTACTGATCATCAGGGAAAGACACGTAGTATCGTTGAGAGTCCTCGTCGAACTCCCACTTGAGCTCGAGCGCGTCACCTGGAGCGGAATCATCAGGCCCTGCATCTGGTGTAATAGTAATCTGTGAGCTATAGGGACTCAGCAATCTCGCACCCTCGCGATCAAGACTATTTAAGCTTAAAAGGTATGGCAAGGTAAATATGTGGAGCTGCAGCAAGCGACTAGCATATATGGTGGCTATCCTGTTCGCAAAAGAGAGCGAGAAGAGGAGGCAAAGCGCGAGCGAGAAACTAGAGGACAACCTGCGCCAATCATTACTCCAACACCGTGTTCATTTCCCGGACTCCGCCGAGAAGAGACCATCACGGTAACTCACACGGTTGATTCATTTTAATTAAGTTAAGGTTCAAGTTATCTACAACCGGACATTAACAAATTCCCATCTGCCCATAACCGCGGGCACGGCTTTCGAAAGTTCAAATCCCTGCAGGGGAGTCACAACTTAGCCCATGACAAGCTCTCACGGTCAACGAAGGAATAGACCTCCTCTCGAGACGTTCCGATCAGACTCGGTACCTCGGTTCTTCAAGACACATCGACAGGTTAAAACTAATCCAGCAACACCGCCCGAATGTGCCGACAAATTCCGATAGGAGCTGCACATATCTCGTTCTCAGGGCACACTCAGATTGTCTAAACTTCCAGTAGGCCAGCCCAGAGTTGCCCCTGGTAGCCACCTGCGGCTGACGGGTTGGACCAACACTCAGAGGAGCACTGGCCCGGGGGGGTTTAAAATAAGATGACCCTCGGGCTCCGGAAACCCAAGGGAAAAAGAGGCTAGGTGGCAAATGGTAAAATCAAGGTTGGGCATTGCTGAAAAAGCTTTAATCAAGGCGAACTATCAAGGGGTTCCCATTATAACCCAACCGCGTAAGGAACGCAAAATCCGAGAACATAACACCGATATGACGGAAACTAGGGCGGCAAAAGTGGAACAAAACACTAGGCGAGAGGCTGAGTCTTTCACCCTTTACCAAGTATATAGATGCATTAAGATAACATGGCAATATAATGATATCCCAACAAGTAAATAAATGTTCCAACAAGGAACGAAAATCCAATCTTCACCTGCAACTAGCAACGCTATAAGAGGGGCTGAGCAAAGCGGTAACATAGCCAATCAACGGTTTGCTAGGATATGGTGGGTTAGAGGTTTGACATGGCAATTTTGGGAGGCTTGAAAGTAAGTGGTAGACATCGTAGCATTGGCATAGCAAAAGAGCGAGCATCTAGCAAAGCAAAGATAGTAGTGATTTCGAGGGTATAATCATCTTGCCTGCAAAGTTGTCAGAGTTGACTGGATCCTCGAAAGCAAACTCAACGGGCTCCTCGTTAGCGAACTCGTCTCCCGGCTCTACCCAAACAAGACAAACAAGCAACAAGGACACAATCAACCACGTGCAAGGATCAAATAATATGATGCAAACATGGTATGCTATGCGGGATGTGATGCGGGATGCATATGCAAGATTTGACAAGGGATGCATGAACCTAGCCTCAACTTGGAAATTCAAGTGTGCCACTGGAAAGATGAGATCAAATCGCTTGAAAACGATATAAAAACGCCGGAATCCGAGTTACAGTTTGGAAATGGCAAGCAATTCAAATATGACCACGTTCTGCGATTTACAGCAAGTAGCCGTCTAAATACAACAAGATGAACATGCTACAGCACTCCAACATGGCATAAAAATACATGGCAGGGATGCATTCAAGATGCTTAACAAAAGTCTAGCACTGAGCTACGGCCAAATAATCCACTAACAGGTTCAAATAAGCATGGCAAAAATGCATATGGTAAACAGATTTCAGACTTAGTGAAATTAACACTTGTCTGGAATTTCAGATCAGATAGCACTCTTGGGAGCAACAAAACTACATGCTACAGGACCTGAACATGGCAAAGTAAAGCATGGCATGGAGCTACTCAAAGAGCTTAACAAAAGTCCCTTAGTGACCTTGAGCCAAAAGGGATCAGAAAATACAATTGCAAGCATGTGAACATGGCAAAAACATAATCAGTTCTTAGACTTAGTGAAAACTGGAGCATGCTGAAACAGATATCAAGTAGGCATGTTTACAAGCTCGATGCACTCACTACACAGCAAGTCATGACAAGCTAAGCATACGTCCACCAAGAATACACAAAATGCAAGCTAGACATGGCAAGAACAATAACATAGCATGCACGTATCGACTACAACATCCTCGGCAAAATCGCTAACAAGTAGACAATCTGCCCAGATTCACGAAGTAGCAAAAGTAGAGCTCGATTGACTCAAGCTAGGGTGCTCCATAATTGCAAACAAAGACATGGATGGATAGAGCACTATAAGATTAACAAAACATCCTTATTGATCATCCTCAAAAGAGGCACGGATCACTAGGAAACAATATAAACACATGGCCATATGAAATAAACAGATCAAGGACTTAGTGGAAATGCGAAGTCCCTGAAATCAGCTTTACCAAGTGCCTCACTTTGTAAGCTTGTGCTAGTCACCACACACATCACAAAAATATATGGGTTGCACCTCTGGAGAGATGGCAAAACCCTTAACAAAACACATGTAGAGCTCATGGGCATAACATGCACACAATAATCATGGCAAAAATGACAAATAGCTAAATGGAGCAGCAGATCTGACAATTATCTCAAGTAGCCCTCTTCTAACAGCATTTCGGGCATCAATATGAACTCAAATGAAAATAATGCGATGGAATGAAATTATGTACTCTCTGAGACGAACATTTTGATATGCTATATGCCCAAAACGGAGTTACGGATGAGGAGTTACGATGCGATGAACAGGAGCAAATAATCTGCAGACTTAGAAAATAAAAGGGAGTCAACCCTTAGTGTTTCCTGTAGCAAGGTCAGATCTGGATCACGGCGCACGGGAACCAAGGTCCGCCAGAGATCACGCCGGAGATGAAGAGGACGGCAGCCGGCGAGGTCGGGGTCGCCGGATCCGGCCTCGGGCCGCGGGGAGGCGACGGCGGCAAGGAGTGAGGGCGGCGGCGAGGTTCGGCGTGGTGGCGGAGGTGGCCGGCAACGAACTTGGACGGCGGCGGGGTGGCGGATCCGTCAAGGCGCGGAGTCGCCAGAGCGGGAGGCTGGCGCGGCGGCGCGGCTCCCTCACGCGGGAGGCGAGCGGCGGGCAGGCGGCGCCGGCGCGGGCCCTCGGGGGCTGGAGATGGGCCGAGCGGGCCGGAGGTGGGAGCGAGGCGGCGGCGGACACCTGGCGGCTTGCAGTTGGACGCGGGCGGCGGCGCGGACGCGTCTGGCGCCGAGCGGACGTGTCCGGCGCGCGGAGGAAGGGGAGACTAGGGTTGGGGTGGATTTGATCCGAGATTTGGACGGGGAAGGCCTATTTATACATAAGAAGAGTTAGGAGGCTCCAAATGGAGTGCGGTTTTCGGCCACGCGATCGTGATCGAACGCTCTAGAAGATGGAGAAGGTTTTGGTGGGTTTTGGGCCAACTTGGAGGGGTGTTGGGATACAACACATACGAGGCCTTATCAGTCCCTCGGTTAACCGTTGGAGTATCAAACGAAGTCCAAATGGTACGAAACTTGATAGGCGGTCTACCGGTAGTAAACCAAAGCCGCTTGGCAAGTCTCGGTCCAATCTGGAGATGTTTAATCCCCACACACGAAAGAAAGGTAGAAATGACCACCGGAGAAGAACGAAGCGCCGGAATGCAAAACGGACAACGGAAAAAATGCTCGAATGCATGAGATGAACACGTATGCAAATGCAATGCACATGATGACATGATATGAGATGCATGACAATGATAACAACACACGGAGACAAAAACCCGAACCCGAGAAAATAAAATAACTTAAAGCCGGAAACGGCAAGAGTTGGATTACAAATTGGGTATGTCATATCCGGGGTGTTACAACACTCCACCACTACGAAAGGATCTCGTCCCGAGATCTAGGACTGAAAGAACGCCGAGTACTTAGAACGGAGGTGATCCTCGCGTTCCCAGGTAGCTTCACGGTCGGAATGGTGTGACCACTTGACTTTGAGGAATTTGATTGACTTGTTGCGAGTCTTGCGTTCAGTCTCTTCAAGAATAGCAACGGGGTGCTCACGATAAGAGAGATCTTCTTGGAGCTCAATGTCCTCGAAGTTGACGGCGCGGTCAGGAGTCTTGAAGCACTTTCGGAGCTGAGAGACATGGAACACATCATGAACATTTGCAAAGTTTGAAGGAAGCTCGAGTTGATAGGCGAGATCGCCTCTCTTGCTGACAATCTTGAAAGGTCCCACGTATCTAGGGGCAAGCTTCCCTTTGATATCGAAGCAACGAGTACCTTTCATAGGAGAGACGCGGAGGTAAACATGATCTCCGATCTCGAAAGCCAAATCACGGTGCTTATTATCATAGTAGCTCTTCTAGCGGGATTGGGCTGCTTTGAGGTTATCTCGAATGAATTTGCACATTTCCTCTGCCTCTTGATTAAGTCATTTCCGAGAAGCTGACGTTCACCGGTTTCAGACCAGTTGAGAGGGGTACGGCACTTCCTGCCATACAGAATTTCAAATGGGGCCTTGCCCGAACTTGCTTGAAAACTGTTGTTGTAGGAGAATTCAGCATAAGGAAGACAATCTTCCCACTTCATGCCGAAGGAGATCACACAAGCCCTAAGCATATCTTCAAGAATCTGATTGACACGCTCGACTTGACCGCTAGTTTGAGGATGGAAAGTTGTACTAAAGCGGATGTTGGTGCCCATGGTCTTCTGAAAAGAATCCCAAAACTTGGAGGTAAAGATGCTGCCACGGTCTGAAGAGATCACTTGTGGAATACCGTGCAGAGAGACAATCCGAGAGGTATAGAGTTCCGCCACTTGAGCTGCAGTGATTGACTCTTTGATAGGCAGAAAGTGAGCCACTTTAGTGAGTTTGTCGATGACAACGAATATAGCATCATTGCCACACTTGGACTTTGGAAACCCAGTCACGAAGTCCATGTCAATGTGGTCAAACTTACATTCTGGAATGGCAAGAGGTTGGAGGAGACCAGTTGGTCTTTGGTGTTCTACCTTCACTCTTCTGCAGACATCACACTCATTCACGAATTGAGCAATCTCGCGCTTCATTCGAGTCCACCAATAAGCCTGCTTGAGGTCCTGATACATCTTCGTGCTCCCAGGGTGGATGGAGAGGAGAGAATTGTGAGCCTCGTTCATGATCACTTTACGAAGGTCACCTTTGGGCACAACAATACGATCCTCGAAGAAGAGAGTATCCTTGTCATCAACGTGGTAGCACTTGTACTTGGGTTGACTCTTGGCAGTCCCAATCTTCACCTTTTTCACCATAGCATCAAGAAGCTGAGCTTGGCGAATCTGGTCTTCCAAGGTAGGAGAGACTTGAAGGTTGGCGAGGAAACCTTGAGGTACAACTTGCAGATTAAGTTTGTGAAAAGCTTCACAGAGCTCGGGTTGATAAGGCTTGAGAATCAGACTATTGCAATAGGCCTTTCTGCTCAATGCGTCAGCAATCACATTGGCCTTGCCTGGAGTATACTCGATACTTGGATTATACTCTTGCATCATTTCGACCCATCGAGTTTTCCTGAGGTTGAGATTAGGCTGAGTGAAGATGTACTTGAGACTCTTGTGGTCAGTGAAGATGTCTACTTTTCTTCCCAATAAGAGATGTCTCCAAGTCAAAAGAGCATGCACAACTACCGCCAACTCGAGATCATGAGTAGGGTAGTTCTTCTCATTGGGCTTCAACTGGCGAGAGGTATAAGCAACAACTTTCTTCTCTTGCATCAACACTGCGCCAAGACCTTGGAGAGAGGCATCACAAAAGACCTCATACGGCTTGGATTCATCAGGCGGAGTCAGAACTGGAGCAGTGATCAACTTCTCTTTCAAAGTGTTGAAAGCAATGTCACACTCCGGAGACCAAACGTACTTGACGTGCTTCTGGAGAAGATTTGAGAGAGGCTTCGCGATCTTAGAAAAGTTTTCAACGAATCTTCGGCAGTAGCTTGCGAGACCGAGGAAGCTACGAAGTTGCTTCACATTATGAGGAGGTTCCCAATTCACAATTGCAGACACCTTCTCAGGATTCACGGCAATGCCCTTGGCAGAGATGATATGACTAAGATAAAGAACCTCATCGAGCCAAAATTCGCACTTGGAGAAGTTGGCGTAGAACTTGTGTTCTCTGAGCTTATCGAGTACCAAGCGCAAGTGGTTGGCATGATCTTCCTTGTTCTTCGAGAAAACCAGAATGTCGTCGAGATAGACCAAAACGAAGTCATTGGTGTAGGCGTTGAAGATGAAGTTCATCATGCGAGAGAATGTCGGAGGAGCGTTGACGAGGCCAAAAGACATGACAGTGTATTCATATGAACCATAGCTTGTCCTGAAAGCCGTCTTGGGAATATCTTGCTCACGGATTCGAATCTGATGATAACCCATATGGAGATCAAGCTTGGAGAATACTTGGGCACCTTTGAGTTGTTCGAACAGCTCATTGATGTTGGGAAGTGGGTATTTGTTCTTGATGGTCTTCTTGTTCAATGGACGGTAATCAACACAAAGTCGGTCCATTCCATCCTTCTTCTTCACAAAAAGAACACCACAACCCCACGGAGAAGAACTAGGCCGGATGAGACCCATTCTCTCTTGAATATCGAGTTGCTTCTTCAGCTCCTTCAACTCTTCAGGTCCGAGCTTGTAAGGACGCTTGCACACTGGTTCCGTACCGGGCTCAAGATCAATGACGAATTCAACTGGCCGGTGCGGAGGCATTCCTGGAAGCTCTTCTGGAAAGACGTCTTGATATTCGCAAACGACTGGAATCTGCGAGATAGCATCCAGTTCACCCTTCTCATTGAGAGAAAACAGACGGATGGTATTATCCCGAGCGGCAAAGACAATTACATCCTCAGACGAATGAGTCAATTGAATCTGCCTGGCTGCACAATCAAGATGTGACTTGTGCTTAGAAAGCCAATCCATTCCGAGAATAAGATCAATATCCGAGTTACCAAGGATCATTGGAGAAGCCAGAAACTTGAAATCACCCATCGAGATAGAAATATCCGGAACCTCGTAGTTAGCGAGCAAACATCTACTCGGAGAGACAACTGCTAACGGTTTATGCATGACTTAAGAAAACCAACCATGCTTAGATGCAAAAGGTCTCGATATGAAACAATGTGATGCACCAGTGTCAAAAAGAACTTTTGCGGGAACATCGTTAACAGGAAGGTTACCCATGATAACATCTGATGAATCCTCTGCCTGAGCTGCATTCACCATATTGACCTTGGCGTACTTGGGGTTATGCTTGACCACAGATGTACTTGTCGATCTCACAGGAGGAGGAGGAGGGAGACACCTCTGATTGAGACACTTGTTGGCATAGTGACCCTTCTGTTGGCACTTGTTGCACGTGACCTCTGAAAGCGGACGGTGATACGGAGCACTAGATCTTGGAGCTTGAGACGAAGTCTTGTTCTGAAAGCCAGGGTTGGGTGGGTGGGAAGATCCACTGCCACCTTTGCTCTTCTGATACGGCTGACGGAACGGAGGAGGAGGAAGCCAATACTTCTGCTGCTTGGCCACTTGAGTAGAGGAATAAGGAGTAGCATCTCTGACTCGCGTCTTGGAAGCATCACACCTCAGTTGAGCGGCCTCTTGCTTCAGTGCCATGTTGAACTCATCGTACCTCAAGGGATCAAAGAGAACAAGAGCTAGCTGAATTTCTTCCCTGAGACCACCCCTGAACTGGTATAACATGCTCTTCTCATCAGGGACGTCCTGCTTGGCAAAGCGGGCGAGCTTCTGAAACAACTTGTTGTAATCATAGACAGACAAAGAGCCTTGCTTCAGGTTGCGGAATTCCTCACGCTTGCTTTCAACCACGCTCTGAGGGATATGGTGAGCTCTGAAATCTTGACAGAATTCATCCCAAGTAATAACATGTCCACCTCTGGAATCCTTGTACTGCTGGAACCATTCTGCAGCTTGATCTTTGAGTTGGAAGGAAGCAAACTTGACAAAGTCCTCAGGCCTGACATTACTGCACTCGAAATGCTTGCACAGATCCACGAGCCAATCGTCAGCATCGGTTGCCTCAACACAATTGCTGAAAGTCTTTGGCCTGTTAGCAAGGAACTGGTTGAGTGTAGCAAAGTGATTCTGATTGTTGCCTTGGTTCCCTTGGTTGCCTTGATTGCGCTCTTGAAGAATTTGCATGATCAACTGTGTGTTTGCATTGGTTGCAGCCATCACAGCTTGACATGCCTCCGAAGGAGGTGGAGGTGGTGGCGGATCCTGATTCTGATTCTGATTGGTGCTCTTAGCGGGAGCCATCCTGAAGAGGTTGACCACCGTTAGCACATAGACAGATAAAATGAAGCTGAATCCAATGGAATGAAAATTGCAACATATAGTCTTCACATCCGAACAAAATGAACGAATGCATTCCTCTTGAAATGGTCACATATCCATAAATTGAAAAGTCACTTAGAATTTAGGTAGAGAAATAAATCAACAAGGTATGGATCAAGAACGAATACTCGGTAAGAAATCCCAATCTCAAACCAAATATCCATGGAAGAAGAACTAGAGCTACTTGAATTCCCACCTATGAAACTCCCGAACCTTTCCGGTTATGCAATCAGGTGTTGGGGATACAGGGGAAGCATAATATCTCACCCAAATCTAGCAAATCCTACATCCAGCTGTATCCATCCTTCAACACATAACCGAGAAAAACTTCGGAAACCATCTACCTCAACCTTCGAAAAGCATCCGTTATACAAGTTATGGCGATACTCCCGAACTCCCGCCCCAGTACTGGGTGGCGTCGAGGTTATCTCACCAACGAACTGCATAAAAGAGATTTTTGATGTGGGCGTACTAAACTCAGGTATTCCAGAACTGCAACGATAAAATTATGACGACAACACCTCAAAGCTCAACTCCCCGGGACACTTCCACAAAACCCCTGACAGGAGGCACCAAGACAATGTTCTCGTCATAAAACCATCGGAACGGTTCCAAGATACCCGCGTGATCCTAAAAAAAATTTAGTGAAATTTGAGAAGAGAAGAGTCAAAACTCTACGTCAGGATGCCTTACTAGAGCGATGAGGAGACTGGGAAGTAAAAAGAATTCCTAAACTCTCCGATATATAATTCCTAAATGGCTCAAAACATTTTTCTAGATACAACTCGGCCACTAAAAAACGATCAAGCAATGGGGCTTCTAAGGTCGGGGAAGGCTCTGATACCAACTTGTAACACTACAACAAGAACCCCCCTATTGCAACGCATGGATGCATTGTCGTTTGTCCGCATAAACGTTGCAAAGGTCTACACCAACGGATTCATGTGTTGTCGCTGGTGGCGTTGCAAGGGTCTATAACAACGTATATAGATCCGTTGGTGATCTGGGAAATAATGTGTTGCAAAGCAACAACGTATTCATGCAACGCTTCTATGCGTTGGTGCTTGCAAAATAGAATAACCTCCATATACAATCATTTATAACACTGTTGTTCTATGCACTGGTGCTTATAAAATAGAATAACCTCCATATATAATCATTTGTAACAGTAGGTAGTTTGAATGGCAATACAAGGTAGAACTTTAGTAAAATTCTATAGAGTAGAAATGAAAATGATATATTGATTCAATGGAACAATCTGTTATATTACAATGGAAGTATCATCAATTAGGAGTACATCACTTCCTTCGAAAAATAAAATAAAACAAAATATAAAATTTCTAAACATTCAGAGAATTGTCTTGTTTTTCCTCCAAGTACCAAGAACCATCATACGTTCTCCAAGATCCAAGTAATCATCTTGTATTGAAATTCTCACCTACAAAGAAAAATCATAATACTATTTAGGCATAAATTCTAAATGAAGTTTAAAAATAAACATAATATGTATTGTACATAAAAGGATCCACATAAAAATTACAAAGTGTGCAAGAAAAGATTGTTGGGGGAGAAGAAATAATCTTATGTATGTGTAACAAATGACTTAGTAGGAGGACATGTTAAAACACTGATTATCTTTGACCAATCCAGTGTGCATGTTCACTGCGAACAGCCAGCGGCATGTATTCACTACTAACAATTATCCATAGATTATAATATATCAAGAATGATATGCATTCAGCAACCAACTAAATGATGAGTAGGCAAGCAATAATATCGACTATACAAAATTGGATATTTCCGTTTTCTAAAGGTCTCAGCACTAACTAGTTTAGTGTCAGGATTACCCACGTACTGCTCATGCTTGCTATGACGTATTAGGAGAAAAGAACTCAATGCCAACAGCTCAAAGTCATTAACTAATCTACATCACAAAAAAATTCGTAGTTACCTGAGAACTACAATGTCACATTATAATTTCTCAATCAAGATTCAAGAATAAGACTCTTAGAACTAGTAGAAGAAACAACATGAAAAAGAAACACTTCTTTAGATTTGGTCTTTTCTAGGAAAAAGTAGTGGAGTTTTGTTTCTAGAGAAGGTAGGATCCAAGGTGTTTACAGGGAAATAAAAATAATTTAATGTGGCAATATTTATTTTTTCAAGACCAACCTATCAATAAGCTGAATATATATTTAAGAAAAAAGCATCAGGGGCGACCTATGTAATGGCTGAACAATATGAATAATAGCAAACCTAACTAATGGATGAACAATTCTATGTCAGTACTTACCCAGTTATAAGAAACACTGCCCATGTGCCTTTCCTGCCAATGTAGAATATCATATGCCCAAGAGGATTTGATCTTTGGTCACAATTCAGCTCCTTAATCATGTATCATTTGTCATGCATTGAATACTTGAATATCAATACCTATATGAATCTACAAAATATAGGCATGTACAAAAGTTATGATCGGAAAAAATAGACATATACTGGCACACTTAACTAACAAAGACTCGCTGGACTAGTTAGTGTAAAAATTAAGGATATGGAATAAATAAGAATGCTGCGTCATGAGGAGGAGATAAGGAAATGGACACCTTAGTGGACTGAACCAGGGGAGGATTTATCAAGTAAGCGAATGGGTTGCCCGACTTTCTGTGATTATGTCATAAGCTATACATTTCCATCTGCCCCTGAAGCTGCACGTCAATAAAGAAAGTTAATCCCTTACACGATCAGCCAAGGCAAATTAATGATTTTAACACAATCTTATCAATCTGCGCATCTATTGTCAACAGTTCAAAACCTGACCTGTAGGACAGTTTCATACCAACATCATGGTTACTGCATTGTTTAGATACTGATAGACTGCTAGTTGACATCTTGCAAGCACAAAAATTGCAAGGGAAAAAAATCATATGATGAGATACAGGTGGAACAAATAATACTAACCATTGCATGGAAAAAGGGGCCATGGACTCAATAAGGAGCTAGACGGTTTCATGATTATTATTGTACGCATTGTACTTATTATTGAGTAAATTTTGCAATGGATAGTAAAAAAGAGAATCTGATCAAGAGAAAGATTAGAGAAGAGATAACAAGTAGTTCGTTCAATTTGCAAGAATTTTAAAACATACAGATCTTCTATATTTTTTATTTGGGAATGAATATCATCTACTCTGTAGGTACTAATATAAGGAGAAGCAATATCAGCAGCAATGGCAACAGCAATCATCGGCAGCAGCACTAGCAACCAGCGGCGATAGCAAACAATCAGCATCAGCGGTAATCATCTTCTATCTACTGTATAGGAAGTTATGAACTAAGGAGCAGCATCGGCCTAGTAATCAGCGGCAGTAGCAAACGATCAGTGTCACATGGCTGTACTTTCAATCAGCACGGACGCACCACACAAAGACATCAGACATGCACACGAGCCAACCACGCACGCAGCTGTAGACAAACGCATGCGAGACCACCAGAGCTTGAGCACGCCAGACGCCAAAATGAATCCAAAAGGGGCACCACGGCCGCCGAAGGCTTCGCGAGCCACAAGAACCACCCGCACGCGCGGGATCCAATTGGCAGTTGAGGGACAAGGCCGGAGTTCCACCCTATCCTACTCTCACCTCGGGTCCGTCTCCACTGCCGGCCAGCACCGAGACAAGGGAGCATCACCCTACACACAGCTTGTTTCAGATCCATGCCCGAGCCTGCAGCAGCGACGCAGAGCAGTGGCCTCCGAAACAGAGGCGAGCGAGCTACGCCGGCAATCTGTGTCGACTAGTACTGCAGGACGCGTGCAGTGGCGTGGAGGACGTCGCCAAGGAAGAATATAGGACGAGTGCACTGAGGGGGAGCCTGACCTATGAGCGACGTCGCGGGACAGCGCCGGATCTAGGCAGAATTGAAGGTGGCGGCGGCCGCAATGGAAGATAGATGGGAAAGAGGGGAATCGGGGGAGAGAGATGGCGGACGAGGTATTGATGGGGGGTGCGGGTATGGGGTGGTTTGATTTATTTTAGGGAGAGGAGGTTGGCTCTAAGCGTCGTAGGCGACGAGGAGTTTTTTTAATCATCCTTAGGGACGAGGAGGTTAGCTTTAAGTGCGGGAGGTGGGAGGTGGGATAAACAACAGATCCTATAATATCGTTGGTACAAATGTGTTGGTATAGGGGGTTTTTGTTGTAGTGTAACACCCTCGATGCGACTATATCTCCCACGTGTCGAGGCACGACTTAGAGGCATAATCGCATTGAAGGCATATGTCGCAAGTTAGGCAATCTTCACAACATCCCATGTAATATAGATAATAAAAGGGGAGATAACATAGTTGGCTTACACTCTCCACATCAATCAAGTACATAAATAACATTACATCATCCAAACACTCATGGCCCGACTACGGCGCCAAAATAAAAGATAACCCAACATGCGACACGGTCCCGATCACCCCCAACTGAGCACAACTACTGATCATCAGGGAAAGACACGTAGTATCGTTGAGAGTCCTCGTCGAACTCCCACTTGAGCTCGAGCGCGTCACCTGGAGCGGAATCATCAGGCCCTGCAACTGGTGTAATAGTAATCTGTGAGCACAGGGACTCAGCAATCTTGCACCCTCGCGATCAAGACTATTTAAGCTTAAAAGGTATGGCAAGGTAAATATGTGGAGCTGCAGCAAGCGACTAGCATATATGGTGGCTATCCAGTCCGCAAAAGAGAGAGAGAAGAGGAGGCAAAGCGCGAGCGAGAAACTAGAAGACAACCTGCGGCAAGCATTACTCCAACACCGTGTTCACTTCCCGGACTCCGCCGAGAAGAGACCATCACGGTAACTCACACGGTTGATTCATTTTAATTAAGTTAAGGTTCAAGTTATCTACAATCGGACATTAATAAATTCCCATCTGCCCATAATCGCGGGCACGGCTTTCGAAAGTTCAAATCCCTGCAGGGGAGTCCCAACTTAGCCCATGACAAGCTCTCACGGTTAACGAAGGAATAGACCTCCTCCCGAGACGTTCCGATCAGACTCGGTACCTCGGTTCTTCAAGACACTTCGACAGGTTAAAACTAATCCAGCAACACCGCCCGAATGTGCCGACAAATCCCGATAGGAGCTGCACATATCTCGTTCTTAGGGCACACTCAGATTGTCTAAACTTCTGGTAGGCCAGCCCAGAGTTGCCCCTGGTAGCCACCGGCGGTTGTCGGGTTGGACCAACACTCAAAGGAGCACTGGCCCGGGGGGGTTTAAAATAAGATGATCCTCGGGCTCCGGAAACCCAAGGGAAAAAGAGGCTAGGTGGCAAATGGTAAAACCAAGGTTGGGCATTGCTGGAAAAGCTTTAATCAAGGCGAACTATCAAGGGGTTCCTATTATAACCCAACCGCGTAAGGAACGCAAAATCCGGGAACATAACACCGATATGACGGAAACTAGGGCGGCAAGAGTGGAACAAAACACTAGGCGAGAGGCCGAGTCTTCCACCCTTTACCAAGTATATAGATGCATTAAGATAACATGGCAATATAATGATATCCCAACAAGTAAATAAATGTTCTAACAAGGAACGGTCTCCAATCTTCACCTGCAACTAACAACGCTATATGAGGGGCTGAGCAAAGTGGTAACATAGCCAATCAACGATTTGCTAGGACATGGTGAGTTAGAGGTTTGACATGGCAATTTTGGGAGGCTTGAAAGCAAGTGGTAGGCATCATAGCATTGGCATAGCAAAAGAGCGAGCATCTAGCAAAGCAAAGATAGTAGTGATTTCGAGGGTATGATCATCTTGCCTGCAAAGTTGTCAGAGTTGACTGGATCCTCGAAAGCAAACTCAACGGGCTCCTCGTTAGTGAACTCGTCTTCCGGCTCTACCCAAACAAGACAAACAAGCAACAAGGACACAATCAACCATGTGCAAGGATCAAACAATATGATGCAAACATGGTATGCTATGCGGGATGCGATGCGGAATGCATATGCAAGATTTGACAAGGGATGCATGAACCTGGCCTCAACTTGTAAATCCAAGTGTGCCACTGGAAAGATGAGATCAAATCGCTTGAAAACGATATAAAGAACGCCGGAATCGGAGTTACAGTTTGGAAATGGCAAGCAATTCAAATATGACCACGTTCTGCGATTTACAGCAAGTAGCCGTCTAAATACAACAAGATGAACATGCTACAACACTCCAACATGGCATAAAAATACATGGCAGGGATGCATTCAAGATGCTTAACAAAAGTCTAGCACTGAGCTACGGCCAAATAATCCACTAACAGGTTCAAATAAGCATGGCAAAAATGCATATGGTAAACAGATTTCAGACTTAGTGAAATTAACACTTGTCTGGAATTTCAGATCAGATAGCACTCTTGGGAGCAATAAAACTATATGCTACAGGACCTGAACATGGCAAAGTAAAGCATGGCATGGAGCTACTCAAAGATCTTAACAAAAGTCCCTTAGTGACCTTGAGCCAAAAGGGATCAGAAAATACAATTGCAAGCATGTGGACATGGCAAAAACATAATCAGTTCTCAGACTTAGTGAAAACTGGAGCATGCTGAAACAGATATCAAGTAGGCATGTTTACGAGCTCGATGCACTCACTACAGAGCAAGTCATGACAAGCTAAGCATACATCCACCAAGAATACACAAGCTAGACATGGCAAGAACAATAACATAGCATGCACGTATCAACTACAACATCCTCGGCAAAATCGCTAACAAGTAGACAATCTGCCCAGATTCACGAAGTAGCAAAAGTAGAGCTCGATTGAGTCAAGCTAGGTGCTCCATAATTACAAACAAAGATATGGATGGATAGAGCACTACAAGATTAACAAAACATCCTTATTGATCATCCTCAAAAGAGGCATGGATCACTAGGAAACAACATAAACACATGGCCATATGAAATAAACAGATCAAGGACTTAGTGGAAATGCTAAGTCCCTGAAATCAGCTTTACCAAGTGCCTCACTTTGCAAGCTTGTGCTAGTCACAACACACATCACAAAAATACATGGGTTGCACCTCTAGAGAGATGGCAAAACCCTTAACAAAACACATGTAGAGCTCATGGGCATAACATGCACACAATAATCATGGCAAAAATGACAAATAGCTAAATGGAGCAGCAGATCTGACAATTATCTCAAGTAGCCCTCTTCTAACAACATTTCGGGCATCAAGATGAACTCAAATGAAAATGATGCAATCGAATGAAATGATGTACTCTTTGAGACGAACATTTTGATATGATATATGCCCAAAACGGAGTTACGGATGAGAAGTTATGATGCGATGAACTGGAGCAAATAATCTGCAGACTTAGAAAATAAAAGGGAGTCAACCCTTAGGGTTTCCTGTAGCAAGGTCAGATCTGGATCGCGGCGCACGGGAACCGAGGTCCGCCGGAGATCACGCCGGAGATGAAGAGGACGGCGGCCGGCGAGGTCGGGGTCGCCGGATCCGGCCTCGGGCCGCGGGGAGGCGACGGCGGCGAGGAGTGAGGGCGGCGGCGAGGTTCGGCGTGGTGGCGGAGGTGGCCGGCGATGAACTTGGACGGTGGTGGGGCGGCGGATCCGTCGAGGCGCGGAGTCGCCGGAGCGGGAGGCCGGCGCGGCGGCGCGGCTCCCTCGCGCGGGAGGCGAGCGGCGGGCAGGCGGCGCCGGCGCGGGCCCTCGGGGGCTGGAGATGGGCCGAGCGGGCCGGACGTGGGAGCGAGGCAGCGGCGGACACCTGGCGGCTTGCGGTTGGACGCGAGCGGCGGCGCGGATGCGTCCGGCACCGGGCGGACGTGTCCGGCGCGCGGAAGAAGGGGAGACTAGGGTTAGGGGTGGATTTGATCCGAGATTTGGACGGGGAAGGCCTATTTATACATAGAAGGAGCTAGGAGGCTCCAAATGGAGTGCGGTTTTCGGCCACGCGATCGTGATCGAACGCTCTAGAAGATGGAGAAGGTTTTGGTGGGTTTTGGGCCAACTTGGAGGGGTGTTGGGCTGCAACACACACGAGACCTTATCGGTCCCTCGGTTAACTGTTGGAGTATCAAACGAAGTTCAAATGGTACGAAACTTGACAGGCGGCCTACCGGTAGTAAACCAAGGCCGCTTGGCAAGTTTCGGTCCAATCCGGAAATGTTTAATCCCTACACACGAAAGAAAGGTCGAAATGACCACCGGAGGAGAACGAAGCGCCGGAATGCAAAACAGACAACGGGGAAAATGCTCGAATGCATGAGATGAACACGTATGCAAATGCAATGCACATGATGACATGATATGAGATGCATGACAATGATAACAACACACGAAGACAAAAACCCGAACCCGAGAAAATAAAATAACTTAAAGCCGAAAACGGCAAGAGTTGGATTACAAATTGGGTAAGTCATATCCGGGGTGTTACACCCCGCCTCTACAAGACACGCCGTTGGAGCCTTGTATGCTGCCGTCCGTGGAGTAACAGTTCCGGCAACAACATCTTTGTTGCATAAATTTTTTGCAGCGTCACTTTTGTTTCAGAAAATAAGTATACAAATTTTTCTGCAACATGACATTTATATACATGTTTCTGTTACATGTCCTTTATTGCAAAAAAAGGGCAACACAATCTCTGTTACAAATGTTTCTATAACATGTCCTTTGTTGCAAAAAAAATTTGCAACACAATCTTTGTTGCAAATGTTTCTACAACAAGGCTTGTGTTGCAAAAGTAGAGGACAATGTGTATTCGTTAGATTTTGCAATATCTTACGGCAAAGCGGTGGATCTTTTTTTCTAAATCCGCCGGCGAACGCGTAGCGTCGCCCTTATATTTATGTGCCAAATAGAAAATTCCACATCACAGCCTCAGATACAACACGGCATCTAGAAGGCCCACGAAAGTGACCACCAATACAAGTTAAACTACTAACCCCACTATAACTCATAATATTTCATAGTCATTGCTTCTACGATAAATACTCATACTCCTATAAAGGATGATAGAGTACCCGCCCCTTGGGGGCTTCGAGGGATGAGTGCCCTACGAGCCGTCTGTTTCCAGCTCGCATGCCGCGGTGGCGTCTCATGGGCTCTTTGCATCGTTTATAATCTTTTCGGATGTTTATAACCCATAAGTATAGGGAATCATTTGTATCTTTTTTTGATAAATAAGAGTGTCGAACCCAACGAGGAGCTAAAGGTAGAACAAATATTCCCTCAAGTTTTATCGACCACTGATACAACTCTATGCACATTTAACGTTCGTTTTTCGTAGAACAAGTATGAAACTATTTTGTGGGTGATAGGATAGACTTGCAAGAATAAAAACTAGAAGTACTTAGCGGAAATAAAACTATGAGTAATTTGCAATATAATAAAAGTTAGTTGTTTAGTAGAAAGCTTTTTGTAACACAAGATAAGTATTTTGTTCCTAGGTAATCGATAACTAGGCTGGTAATCATTATTGCAATTTTATATGAGGAAGAGGCGTGAGCTAACATACTTTCCGTACTTGGATCATATGTACTTATGATTGGAA
Source organism: Triticum dicoccoides (assembly GCF_002162155.2). Lineage (NCBI taxonomy): Eukaryota > Viridiplantae > Streptophyta > Magnoliopsida > Poales > Poaceae > Triticum > Triticum dicoccoides. The sequence goes on from NC_041382.1 coordinate 758,995,325, forward strand.
CTCCTGGCAAGTATCCGCAACTACCAAAGATCATAAAGGTAAAACCCAACCATAGCATTAAGTATCAAGTCCTTTTAATCCCATACGCAACAACCAACTTACTCGAGTATGTGTTTCCGTCACTCATGCGACCCACCATAAGCGAATCATTAACGTATTGCAATACCTTACAGCGGGGATCCCTCACGCTTGTGCGACACAGAGGGCACCATAGGACAACACCAAAATAGAATATACAACTCAAACCAATCACGATCATCAATCAACCCATTGAACAAAACAGGTCTACTCAAATATCATAGGATGGCAACACATCATTGGATAATAATATGAAGCATTAAGCACCAAGTTTAAGTAGAGATTACAGCGGGGAGAATAGGTGTTACACCACTTCATAGAGGGGGAGAGAGTTGGTGTTGACGGCGGCAAAGTTGTTGATGTAGATCGTCGTCACGATAATTGCCCCGGCGACGCTCCGGCACCACCGGGAGAGAGGAGGAGAGAGTCCCCCTCCTTCTTCTTCATCCTTGCCCCCCCCCCCTTAGATGGAATGAGAGTTCCCCCTCTGGTCCATGGCCGCCATGACGACGGAGGGGTAGGAGCCCCTCCGAGATTGGATCTCTTTCTCTGTTCTCTTCTGCTTCTCACTCTCCCTCCTATCTACTGCCATGATCTCTAGCAGCAACTCCAACCCCTTCCCTTGGGGCATTGGATGGAGGGCTTTCTTCCTCGGGTGCTCGTTTAGTGATCGCACCAAGTTCGAGAACACCATGGAAGTCTGCTCCAACTTCACCAGCATGGCACACATGCAGAAAGAGTCAAACGCAGTGCTAAAGAAGGCGATGCCAGAGGAGTTAAAGACGCCGATTCCTAACCCCAGTGAAGGACGCTATGTCAGTCGACATCCTACGCTGGGCCATGAATCAGGCCGACTCTGGCGACGCCCGACAGAGGTCAAGGTGGACCAAGTACAGAGAGTATAGGTGCCCTCATGACCATCGTGTCGCATCATACTTCACGACAGGGATTGTGGTGGCGATGGAGGAGGAACAAGAAGCGGTGTCGATGGAGGTGGGAGAAGAAGTTGCGGTGGCCATTGTTGTAAGGGCGCCGGAGCCAGGACACTGAAGCATGTTAATCGATCTAGACTACGACGAGGAAGAAAATATGGTGGTGCAGCTTGAGGGGAAGAACAAGGGCAAGGGTAAACGCCGCTTCAAACGCCTCCAGGGTAGCTGAGGCTAAGATCTAGAACTAATGTGTAAGGTTTACCCCCACTCCACATTACCCTTGTACTCAATCTCGATTGGTAACCTCAAATCCATCAGTACTACGAACTCATGACGATGTTATGATCACTCCTATGGCTATTTATCCCGATTCCCCATTTCCCTAATGTAGATCGAACCTAAACGCGGATCGAATGTGAATGAGTAGGTGAGGAGGTGAAAAAAGTGCTTACCGTCATTGCCGTGCCGGAGGTGATGATGCGGAAGCCGGTGAAGGGGCCGGTGGTCGCCTTGCTCTTCTCTGATCTGTTGCACGCCGCCGCCGTGCCGCCGTCGGTGAGAGTGGGGAGAGGGGATAGGAAGTGCTGAGGGGCGGTGAGGGTAATAACTGCCGGCTCTTCGGGAAGCAACACAGCTTCTCGAGCGTGGCTCCGCGCGTGCAGTCCCTGCCGCCCACGTGCATCGAGTGGGCCTGGCTATAGAGAAACTGTCGATCTGAGCATTCCCAGGGAGACAGGGCCACATGTGCTTTAAAGTCCGTGCGATGCAGACCAATAGTGTATGTGGGCAACCAAACAGGTCGGATTCTTTTCGCGCGGGGATGGTTGGACCTAATGCAGGCAACCAAACACGCCCCTGATGTGCTGTGTGCCAACGAGCGTTGGTGAAAGCCACAACACATGGTAAAAATGCACGGCATCGCTGTGACCAAGCACGCTTAGGAGTGGAAAATTCTTTAGTCCTGTAGACGTAGTGCAAAGTCAACCATAATATAATCTACTCTCTCCGTCCAAAAATAAGTGTCCCTGATTTTGTATAATTTTAGATGTATACAAGTTGTACTAAATCAACAACACTTACTTTGAGACGGATGGAGTATGATTCTTTAGTCATGTAGAAGTATTGCAAAGTCAACAATAACCTATGATTCTTTAGTCATGTATAGCAGTATTGCACGCTTAACAGAGAATCCATGAATAAAGTATATACTGTTCTGTTAAATTATCCAGAGACCTTGCTTCCTTCTCAAAGGCTTGGCAATAAGAGTAATTGTCTAATTTCGGTTACGTGTCTCGGAAGATGAGATTAAGCGGAGGATAACACAGGTCAAATAAGATGAAAAAAAGGAACAAACAATGTCACATTAATTCGTACATGCACAAAGTGTAAAATCTAGGAGTGGAAAATTCTTTAGTCATGTAGAAGTATGCAAAGAAAACAATAATCTATGATTCTTTAGTCATGTAGAAGTATTGCACAAAGTTAACATAGAATCCATGAACAAACTATATATATACTGCTCTGTTAAAATTCTCCATCCCCATGCTTCCTTCCCAAAGGCTTTACATTAAGAGTAATTGTCTAATTTCAATTACGTGTCTCGGAAGATGAGACTAAGTAGAGGATGGCACAGGTCAAATAAGATGAAAACAAGGAACAAACAATGTCACCTTGATTCGTACACATGCACAAAGTGTAAAATCTAGGATCGATCCTGATCCCTGATGCTCCAGAAACAAACCTCAGTTTATTTACAGTATAAGCAGGCGCAACATGCCAACATCACTACAAGTACAACCGAGCTTACAAGATAGTCAACCAATCGACTAAGCCAACAGAAGTAAAGAGCCAGCAAAACTGCTTGGGTCTTGAACTTGTTGGACCCAGCCACTTGCCCCCTTCCATGTTGGCTTGCCTGCCCCTCTGCCTCTTAGTCGTCGGCGTCGTCAAAGTTCATGTTGTCAGCGTCAAAAGCCCTCATAGTCGGAGGCTGCGTCAACATCTTCATACATGTTTTATCAGCAACGTCCTACAGAAACAATTTACAACCAACCAAGTAACCAGCAGCATTGTGTTAGTTGTACTAATTAACGTCACAGTGCCAAAGAAATGGCATTACCGTCCAAATATACCTTACCTTTTCTTTCTTGGCTTCCATCTGCAAAAGGGGATGAAACACATGTATAGTTAACAGCAAAGCAACAAGAATGGTACAAGGCTCAGCAAAAAAATTAAAGATGGTATCGTTCATACATTTTCGTCGTCTGAGTCGCTGCTGCAGCCTTCATAACAATAATATCCCGCCTTCACCTGACCGGCAAGGTATGCATCGGCACTGATGGGGTGCTTCATATTGACATCCCTATGCATGGTACAACCATAGCAGTATCCTTTATATTAACAAAAAACACAAGAAAAGAGTTAACTGCAAGGTAACCAACCAGGCACCAATACTACATCATAATTGCTGACTATTTTAAGTACTGAAAGTAAAAGATTTTCTTTGTACACATCAGTCATGGCCATGCATGAACCAGTTTGAAAATGTTCACAAATCTAAAGCTCACGGATCTAAGCAAGGGGCAAACTAACAACTCACGAAACTAAAGATCAAGTGCTGTAGTCAGAAACACATTTATGGCTATATGTAACAGATAATCTCAAGTTGGTGCCAACCACAAAATGCATTTCATCAATACTCAAAATCTAAGAAAAGGGTAGAATGTACCATTATCGGTAGATTCAACCGGGCAGAAACAGGTGACCGAAAATTCCTCTTCTTTTCCTTGTAGCACACATTTGACTTCCGCAAAGAAAAGGTTTTCAATGCCAGTGTTAGAATCACCAGCTCCTTTAGTCACCGTGAAATTGAGATGATAGTAGCATGTAGTACGCCCCTCAGAAATTGTTGTGGCGTGCAAAACATCTTTGAGTTCATATGCAAGATCCTATCGTAAGAAGCATGGGTCTGATCAACAACTATTGCATGGATAAAACAATGAGAGAGAAAGAGAGAGAGAGAGAGAGAGAGAGAGAGAAGGAGAGAGAGCAAACCCCAAAAGGCTGTGATCCTCATTATGCTTCTCCAGCAAAGCTTGAAGTAATCGGCGCATTCGATTATGGAATTGCTGGATGGTATAGGATCTGGAAAGCTTCTTCCTTCTGCCATCAGGCCAATAACGAGCTTTTTCTATAGAAATCTCTCGTGACGGAACCCCACCTTTATTCATTAGCCTAATTTAGATCGGAGCATTGTATATGGTTAGTAGCTTGTACTTTCTCAGAAGTGGACAATAGTAAGTTATACTGTACAAAAGTTAATGTTATCAGTAGGACTACGATGCACTAGTTTGGACAGAAGGTTGCAGACTGGTGAGCAACAAGAACAAGACCTGAAAAAAAAAACAGGATTGTTCACATGTCTACAAGTTCTCGGAGCGTTACTCTTAGAGAAAAAGCTATCCCTTTTCTGATTTCAGGGTTGCAAACTGTTTGGCCTAGTTAACTAACAGAGCTGAACTTTCTGGCTATCACCATTAATTGACAGAAATAGAGGTGTGTGATACTATATTAGTTTCAGCTATTTCTATGATTTATACATACATACATACATACATACATACATACATACATACATACATACACCATTTAAACAATTGTCTCGCAAATAAATTTACAAAGGTATACCACTAACTTTTGGTGCCATCCAAACAGGGATATACTACAAATCATCATTGTATACTAGTTGGGCTTCCTACTCCCTCCGTTCCTAAATATAGGTCTTTCTAGAGATTTCAACAAGTGACCACATACGGAGCAAAATGAGTGAATCTATACTCTAAAGTATGTCTATATACATCCGTATGTGGTTGTCCATTTGAAATCTCTAAAAAGACTTATATTTAGGAACGGAGGGAGTACAATCAAATTGTCAGGTTATCAGAGGAATCCAGCTTGAAAAGTCATTTGTTATTAATTTCGACATAACGAGTCAATAGCAGATATGCACTATGGTAAGAGCGATGAACATTCATCCAGAATTGAGTTGAGGAGATTTACAGCTTTGGATCCCGATGTTGATGAAAATAGCGAACCATAGCCTTATCGACTTCCTCTAAGCTCTTAAACGGCCCGCCTGCATTCGGATATGTGTGGAAAGATCCCTTAAGATCAAGCCTGATGTAATATCCGAAACCCCAGTCCTGTCGTTCTCGTTGCCAAATGCCTGGCCCAGAAGGTGAGGCAAGGCAGTTCCCTGATGGTGGTGAGGCCATAACAGTGTCCTGATCCGGCTGCTGCCCAGAGGAAGACGATTTGTCCTCCAATGTTGTAGCCTTGAGCGAGTCCTTGAGGGAAGACACCTCTGCAGGCTTCTCATCAGGAACCTTGTCGGAACCGGACGATTTCTCCTCCAATGATGTACTAGCCTTGAGGGACGACACATCTGCTGCAGGTTCCACCACGAACTCGAACTGGAATACCTCGTCGCTGGCAGGAAAAGCAATCAAAATAAATTGGAATTTCCATTGATCGATCAGTGAAATGAAACAAAGTAGTACAGTAATAAACTGGAATAAGTAGAAGATAAGATTCGAGAGGGAGAGGGAGAGGTACACACGTCGGAGACGGCGGCGGAGCCAGAGGCCTCTTTAGGAGGTGACGGGCGATGTAGAGGCTGGTGTAGAATGTACGGACTGCTTGTTTAAGATCCTGGAGATCTCGGAACACTCGCCCAACTTTGGCGGAGAAGTACCTCGGGTGATAGTTCCCCTCCTCGTTGACGCGGACGTAGACTGTAATCGGCTCCAAGCCGCCGCGGGGACTGCGCCGGGGGAGGCACTCCCGAGGAAGAAGCGCCTTGGACGCCATGAGAGCGGCCGCCGGAGGAAGACGACTAGGGTTTTGATTGGGGATAATCCTCTCAGATTGAGATTTTTTTTTTTTGACACAAATCACTCGATCTTTGTTTTCTTGGACACAAATCACTCGATCTTTGTTTTTTTAGAAGAAACCGCTATTGTTTACTTATGCATTTAAAAAATCAAGAATTTAAAAAGATATCCATGAGTTTAAAAATATGTTTGAGAACTACATTTTTTCTAATCTAATTGGAAAAAAATGTTAATGGATTACACATTTGAAAAATGTTCACAAATTTTATATAGCATTAACATATTTGAAAATCGATTGACAATTTAATATTTTCATGGATTTTTAAAAATCACAAATTTGAAAAAATGCTCAACGGATTTTAAAATATTTTTAAAAATGTTCAATGGACTTTAAAAATGTTTTAAAAACAATCCATCCGAAAGCTTCCTGGTACCGGTGCAAAAGGATTGCGAGCTAGTCTAACTTAACAAAGCTTTTATGTTTCCCTCAAAAAAAACAAAGCTTTTATGTTTTTTAGACATACTTAACAAAGCTTTATGTGTGGGGAGAGTACTTATGTGCCAAATAGAAAATTCTACATGATAGCCTGGGATGCAACATGGCATGTCGGCATCTAGAAGGCCCACGAAAGTGACCACCTAATAGAAATTAAACTAACACCACGGTAACTCATAATATCTCATAGTCATTGCTTCTACGATAAGTACTCATATAAAGGATGATAGAGTACCCGCCTCCTGGGGGCTTCGAGGGCAAGAGTGCCCTACGAGTCGTCCATTTCCAGCTTGCATGTCGCGGGGGCCTCGCAGGGGCTCTCTGCGTCGTCTGATCTGCCCGAACAATGCAATGATAGAGTCAAATCCGGCAGATCTCGGGTAGGGGGACCCGAACTGGTAGTCTTTTCCAGATGGTAACATGACACAAGGGGACACGATGTTTACTCAGGTTTAAGCCCTCTTGAAGAGGTAAGACCCTGGGTCATGCTTTAACTGTATTGGTGAATGGGGTACAAAGTACGGTTTGATCTACTGTGAGATCATATGTGATTGATTGAGTTTGCCTCTACGATCGACACCCATCGACTTATAGACACGCGTGGGTACCTAGGGTTACATACAGGTCGGTTACATTTAAAGATAAACATGTCTAAGATTGCCTTCGTGGCCTTGGAGTATGCGTCAGGTCTTCAAAAGATTCCTTCTAAATTCCTTCATGGGTCCTTATGAATGTGGCCCACTGGCTGGTCATTTGGGGGGGGGGGGGGGTCCTTGGTCCAACCCACTAGATACAATGTGGTTAGCACCCCCTTATCCATGACACCATCAGTAGCCCTTGAACCGGTCTTCAAGCCGAGGACTATCCTCGGATGACTGCCCTCTATCTTTGGTCTTCAACCTTGCAAACTGGTTCAACAACTTCCTCGCGTGCTTACTTCCAAAGCGATCAACATCTTGCCCGAGGAATAACATACCTCGGTCATCCGAGGAGCCTCAATCGAGTTTCCAAAGAGGCTTTTTTTTCTTTCGTACGATCCGAAAACCCTTTCAGTGTAGAATTACCTTAGCAGCTAGGTCTTCCCGTGCCGGGATAAGGGCGTCAATTTGATCGTGTTCTAACAACTTTGACCAAACCCGAACCGCCACTATGTACTGTAAAACCGGGCGGTCCTTTCACATTTCACTATAGCATTTTAGCACAGCCCGAGGCCACATCCATTGGCACGTGTAATCAATATAGAGACCGTGCTTCGGGTTTACAACAGTGTTATCCGCAAACCTCTCGATTCGCGCACGCATGTAACACACATCGCATAGGGAACCCGTGAAATTACTGCCACCAGTATGCCCCTTTGATGTTCTTACTAGCCCATAAAAGGCACACGGTGAGGTGAATCAATCTTCATGCCTCCCTTCTTGCTCCCATCACCTTCAAGCTCCAACGCCTGAAGAATAGAGTCCAAAAAAGTTTCTGATCCCCTTTTCCATTTTCGTGCGGTGGTTGGAAACTAAACTCACGCCGCGACGGCAAAGGCCTCTAAGGGAAAAACCGAAGGCCACTATAGGAAGTCAGGGGCTGCTAGCGACACGAAGAAGGCAGCAAGCCAGAGGGGCCAATGGCTCCCCTCCATAGGAGACATCACTGAACTCTAAGCGCTCGGATATCTTCCGGTTGCTCAGTGCCGCTCCCACTCATCGAAGAGTCATCGTACCGCTCCTCCGTCAGGGTGCCAGAGCCCCATGACGGTGAGTGTGTCATCTTCATCCTGCATCCCATTCAAGGTCTGGGATTTCTTATACATCTATCCCTTTGAGGCCTCCTTTATTTCTATGAAATCCAATTCCATCACTTGATACGTCCCTTTTGCATCATGTTTTCCTACTGTTATTTATAGTGTTTTTAATCAATATAACATTTTGTGGAGCAATTCTAATACTTTTTCTCTCTTAATATGCAAGATTTACAAAAGAGTGAGATTGTCGGCAGCTGGAATTCTGGACCTGGAAAGGCTATGCCAGGATACCTATTTTGCACATCTCCAAATGAGCTGAAATTTCACGGGAATTTATTTGGAATAAATAAAAACTATTGAAGAAAAGAAGTACCAGAGGGGGCCACCCAGGTGCCCACGAGGCACCAGGGCGTGTCCTGGTGGCTTGTGGGGCCCCTGGTCAGCTTCGGTGCCCATCTTCTGGTATATAAGCCCATATTCCCTAGAAAAAAAGATAACGCGAATACTTTCGGGCCGGAGCACCGCCGTCTCGAGGCAGAACTTTGGCAGGAGCACTTTGCCCTCTGACGGAGCGATTCCGCCGGGGATACTTCCCTTCGGGAGGGAGAAATTGAAGCTATCGTCATCACCAAGAACCCTCTCATCATGGGAGGACTAATCTTCATCAACATCTTCAACATCACCATCTCATCTCAAATCTTTCGTCTCTTGTGTCCAATATTTGTATCAAAACCTCAGATTGGTATCCGTGGGTTGCTAGTAGTGTTGATTACATCTTGTAGTTGATGCTAGTTGGTTTATTTGGTGGAAGATTATATGTTCAGATCCATTATGTTATTCAATACCCCTCCGATCTTCGACATGAATATGATGTGTTAGTAGTTACTTTTGTTCTTGAGGACATGGGAGAAGTCTTGTCATAAGTAATCATGTGAATTTGGTATTCTTTTGTTATTTTGATGATATGTATGTTGTTGATTCTCTTAGTGGTGTCATGTGAACGTCGACTACATGACACTTCACCATCTTTGGGACTAAGGGAATGCAATGTGAAGTAGTAATTTGATGATGAGTTGCTAGACTGACAGAAGCTTAAGCCCTAGTTTTTGCGCTATTCCGTAAAGGGCTCATTTAGATCCATATGTTTAATGCTATGGTTAGATTTATCTTAATTCTTCATTCGTAATTGCGGATGCTTGCGAGATGAGTTAATCATAAGTGGGAGGTTTGTTCAGTAAGAATATCACTGATGACCCACAAGTATAGGGGATCTATCGTAGTCTTTTCGATAATTAAGAGTGTCGAACCCAACGAGGAGCAGAAGGAAATGACAAGCGGTTTTCAGTAAGGTATTCTCTACAAGCACTGAAATTATCGATAACTGATAGTTTTGTGATAAGGTAATTTGTAACGGGTAACAAGTAACAAAAGTAAACAAGGTGCAGCAAGGTGGCCCAATCCTTTTTGTAGCAAAGGACAAGCCTGGAAAAATTCTTATATAAAGGAAAACGCTCTCGAGGACACATGGAAATTATTGTCAAGCTAGTTTTCATCACGCTCATATGATTCGCATTCGTTACTTTGATAATTTGGTATGTGGGTGGACCGGTGCTTGGGTGCTGCCCTTCCTTGGACAAGCATCCTACTTATGATTAACCCCTATTACAAGCATCCGCAACTACAAAAAAAGTATTAAGGTAAACCTAACCATAGCATGAAACATGTGGATCCAAATCAGCCCCTTACGAAGCAACGCATAAACTAGGGTTTAAGCTTCTGTCACTCTAACAACCCATCATCTACTTATTACTTCCCAATGCGTTCCTCTAGGCCCAAACAATGGTGAAGTATCATGTAGTCCACTTTCACATAACACCACTAGAGGAAAGACAACATACATCTCATCAAAATATCGAACAAATACCAAATTCACATGACTACTTATAGCAAGACTTCTCCCATGTCATCAGGAACAAATGTAACTACTCACAAATCATATTCATGTTCATAATCAGAGGGGTATTAATATGCATAAAGGATCTGAACATATCATCTTCCACCAAATAAACCAACTAGCATCAACTATAAAGAGTAATCAACACTACTAGCAACCCACAGGTACCAATCTGAGGCTTTGAGATAAAGATTGGATACAAGAGATGAACTAGGGTTTGGGAGGAGATGGTGCTGGTGAAGATGTTGATGGAGATTGACCTCCTCCCGCTGAGAGGATCGATGGCGATGACAATGGTGATGATTTCCCCCTTCCGGAGGGATGTTTCCCCAGCAGAACAGCTCCGCCGGAGCCCTAAATTGGTTCCGCCTCGTGGCGGCGGTGTTTCGTCCCGAAAGCTTGCTTGTGATTTTTTCCAGGGTGAAAGACTTCATATAGCAGAAGATGGGCACCGAAGGCCTGCCAAGGGGTCCACGAGGCAGGGGCGCGCCCTGGGGGGTAGGGCGCGCCCCAACCCTTGTGGTCAGGGTGTGGGCCCCCTCTGGTTGATTCTTTCGCTAGTATTTTTATTAATTCCAAAACTTGCTCCCGTGAAGTTTCAGGACTTTTGGTGTTGTGCATAATAGGTCTCTAATATTTGCTCCTTTTCCAGCCCAGAATTTCAGCTGTCGGTATTCTCCCTCTAGGTCGGCCATAGCTGCTTCGCCGGAGGTCGTGCGGTCGGTCTGCCGTCCGAAGACGCTGGCGGACGCGCAATGCACGCCGATATTGGGGCCTCACCATCGTCCCAGGAGGCGGAGTCACATTCTCTGGCACCCCGTATGGCGCATCAGTCCGGGCGCGGCAACCGCATCGTGGTGGACGTCGGCAGCTCGTCCCCGGACGGATCCATCATCGATCTGACGTCCACCGGCACCGTTCACTCTAAGGAGCGCAACCATCCGCCGGACATGGCCAGCGCGGAGCTGGGCGAGCTGGGAGTGGAACCGGACGAGCTCCGCGTAGATTAGGTTTCACGTTGCATGTAATAATATGAATTTAAGATTTCTAATTTGAGGTATCCGGATGTGCAATGCGTTTTTTGAGGGGTGACCGATCACTGCTCGCGGACACGCCCGGACGCGTTCGCGGGCGTTTGAGGGGTCGGATTTGCCAAGTCCGGCTGTAGATGCTCTTAAGGGAGAAAAATATTGAGGCTCGCCATTACTTCCTGACCAGCAAGATATTCCTCAACTCTGGATGTCATCCATGTCTTGGTGATATAGGGAGGAGAGAGGAAGGGACGAAGAGTAGATACATTGTGGACAAAGGTGCACCCTGCTCGCGTCATGTTTCGCCCTGCACGACAGCTGGTAGGGAGATCTATAGCTCTAAGTACCCTAATCTTGATCCCATCGAGGCCCGATGAAAATGTCCAGTGTAGTGAGCATGTTGGCGTGGAGGGTGCGCTCCTACTACTGGATGTTACATGTTAACAAAGGAGCGCCAAGCGTTATAAACTCTTTACTTTCCAGCAATCATATTTTTTATTACACATAATCCAATTTCTTTTGAGCAATTTGAAGGAATAGGTTTTATTAGCAGATAAGAAAATTACAAGCTTTTGGAATACAATGGGATCTTCATAAAGTGAATTCTTACAAGTCTTACAACCAATTTAATTGGAAATCATTATTATTTATCATGTAAACTCTTCAATACCAAACAAACACTCAGATTTATTTATACCCGTTGCATTGCACGAAACAGTAAATATAGCTTAAAAATGTTCACTCAGAGGGGCTCAGATGTCCATTTTACTATCCTGAATAAACTTGCTGGTTCAGTTTACCCCCTGATGTTTATTTCGGTTCCTTTACCCCCCTCAACTATCCCATACCGGTCAAAAATCATCTTAGATGGGTTTCCTCGTGTGGTTTGCTGACGTGGATGAGGTCAAAGCGGTATTTGATCAGTGGGGCCCAATTGTCAGCACAATCTGAGCCCCTCTCGTCTTCTACCTTTGGATAGAAGGATGCGTGTCTAGTCACCGCACGCGCACACGCACCCCTTGCCCATTGCTTGACGACGGCTGGTGGGGGAGGGGATAAGGCTTCCCCCGCTCCCCTGTCTCTTTCCTGTTCTTCCCCACTCTCACCCGCAACTAGATCAGAGCGCACCGTCGTCGCCGTTCGCCGTTCATGAGCCCCGACGAGCGTCGCTGTCGCTGGAGTGAAGCAGATACAGCGGACTGGGCCGGCGTCGCAGAGCAGTTGCGGAGGAGTTGGGCCGAGGTTGTTGTGGCCCACACTGGCGCTCGATCTACATGAGGCAGGCCCAGGCGAGGCAGAGGAGCTTGCACGGTGGTGCCTGCATGGTCCTCGCCGGATCTGAAGCATGCGGCCGAAGGGGATGGGCGCTGGGCGATGAGCAGCGACGACGGACGCGGATCTGTGGCAGGGGACGGGATCCAGGCGGAGGGCGCTCGAGGCCGACGGTGATGGTGGTCTTGGGTGGCCACCGTTGCTCTCGGCGGCGCCGTTCTGCAGACAGGGCGGCGGCCATGACAGTTAGTGAAAGGAGAGAAAAATAAACGGGTAGGAAGGAGCGTGACAGGTAGAGGGAGGCGTCGTGGTCTAGGGAATCTCAGCCCCACCTGACGAGAGAGGCCCACCCGTAGGTCAAAACAGCCGTTGACCAGTGCCACGTCAACAGCTAGTAGAGGAAAACCACCCTGGGATTGATTTTGACCGGTATGAGTTTGTTTAGGGGGTGAAAGGAGCAGAAACATAGATCAGGGGGTTATGTGAACCACCAACTTTCTTCAGGGTAGTAAAATAGACTTTTTTCTTTTCGTTTCAATAAAAATACGTTCACACTATCTCAAAAAACTTAAAAACTACCCGGAAAAATGATACGCTTTTACTAAACATAACCATTTAGAAATGTACACTTAAAATTCCTAGATAACCATTTACAAATGTAAAACAAAAGAACATTATTTAAAAAAATATTAAAACTATTTTTTCCGGAAAAGTTCAATTGTCTATAAAATCATTAACTACTCTTTAAAAATTGTTCTAATTTTATGGAAAGATTAACTTTTATTTAAAAGAAAGGAAATTTTCACGTTTAACCATACAATCGATGTTTATTCAAATAAGATATAAAAAGTGGAGCACAATGACACATGTAGCAGGTAGTGCCCCTTTTTAAGCCCGGTGCAACGCAAGGGCATTTGTACTAGTCAATATACAACACAAAATAGAGGAACATGCTTACTGTCTAGAGCTACTACTTTTTGCAGGGATGCATGATGTTTTCTATGTCTCATGGTTGAAGTGTTTGCAAGAGTCTCAGAAGCAAGCAGCTATGATGGAGATAGAAGTTCAGCCAGATTTGACATACAATAAATAGCTAGTAAAAATCCTCGATTATGAGGATATCTTTAAGGAGTAATCGATCTAGAAGAAGAATGCCTGGGACAGAAGAAAATTTTAGGGCAAAATTTCCTATAAGCCTTGGTCCCGGACCAAAGTTTCCTAGGGGCTCTTCGGTTGGCCTAGGACATGCCTCCACTAACGGGTGTCATTGCCTGATTAGTGGTGATGACCTACATCATAGAAACATGTGGCTAATTACGTTACTAGACATCTTTCAACTAGAAACCTTGTTATTTTACACATGACCAAAAGTTATTTTGTTAAATATAAGTACTTCTGTCAATGTAAAACATCACTGGTATTGAGCGTGCCACTTGGTTGAACTACCCGTCCCCTTTGTGAGGGTAAAATATACTTGAATGCCCTAAATATGTAGGTTTGACAAAACAGTCTTGCTAAGTCTCAGTCGACTAGGACATAACGAAGTCTCAGTCGATGCTATATTTGTTAGATCTTACGTTAAGATTTGTGCAAAATTTTCTTAGTTTTTTCTTTTTCTCTATTGCATGTTATGTCACTTGATTGAGACTTGGTTAAATCTTAGTCGACTGAGACCTAGCCACATGCCAAGTAGGGCCATTCAGCGGTCAGAGTACAATATCTATGGGTAGAACGGGACGATCAAAGTTTCAACCTTTGGATGGCGCTGTGCACACATCTTTCTGTGGTTCAAAAGTAATAGCGTTAGGGATTCATGATAAATTCGAGAAAGTTGCAGACCATAAAGGGGAGAGCTAGAATCAGAAGTTGTCACAAACTCAAGAAGAACAAGCAATGGCACAATGAGGTTTACTAGGATGTGAATATTTGGCCATACATCACTGCTCTGTTGTGAGATGATATCCAGAAAAGGTAGAAAGCACACACCGAATGGTTGGTGTGATGGTGTAAATTTTGCAAAGATTATTCATGGAGAATCGTACATCATTTATGAAATTTATAAGCTTCTACGTGAAATCAAGCATGTAAATTCTCTATGATGGATGAGGAGTTTGTGTAGTTGTTTTCAATGTTTTAGAATTATTCAAATTACAACCAATTTGCTTAAGAAAAGGGTAGCCACATTTTTTGAAACAAAGAAGGAAAGGGTATCCACTAATGCAACTTTAAGCACATTTGGCCCAATTTCCCGCAAAAAAAAGTACACTTGGCCCAAAAAGAAAGAAAATTTTCTGATGACGTTTGCACTTCCCGTTCTGATAAATGGGGAGCCACTAGTTAACGAGCGCTCCTTTCGCCACGTGTCGTGCTCTGGGCGCTCCCTCCGGATTTTGTTTTTTTATTTTTCCTCACATGTTTTTGGCTATTTAAACGGGGTTTTCCAGGTTTTTTCGACGTTTTGGTTTTCCACTGGTCTTCCTTAGCTTTTTGACAAAAAAAATTTGAAAGAATAATTTTTGCGCGAAAAAATGCATTTTCTTTTTTTTTTTTCCTTTCGCGAGAGTCACAGTTT
>NC_041382.1:759010706-759039738 GCF_002162155.2 Triticum dicoccoides
TTCTGTTTTTTTTTCTTTTCGTGAGAGTCGCGGTTTTGCTTCCGCGAGAGGCACGGTTGTGCTTTCACGAGAGTCACAGTTTTGCTTCCGCGAGAGGCACGGGTGTGCTTTCACGAGAGTCATGGCCGTGGCTCTCGGAAAGGAAAAAAAACAGGTTTTCTGTTTTTTTTCCTT
The DNA here is from genome assembly GCF_002162155.2 of Triticum dicoccoides. Lineage (NCBI taxonomy): Eukaryota > Viridiplantae > Streptophyta > Magnoliopsida > Poales > Poaceae > Triticum > Triticum dicoccoides. The sequence goes on from NC_041382.1 coordinate 759,010,881, forward strand.
TCACGAGAGTCACGGCCGTGCCTTTCGGAAACGAAAAAAAACGCATTTTCTATTTTTTTTCCCTTTCGCGAGAGTCAGTTTTGCTTCCGCAAGTGGCACGGGTGTGCTTTCGCGAGAGTGACGGCCGTGCCTCCTTGGAAACAAAAAAAACGTGTTCTCTCTTTTTTTTCCTTCCGAGAGAGTCACGGTTTTGCTTCCGCGAGAGGCACGTTTGTGATTTCGTGAGAGGTGCGGGCGTGCCTCTTTCGGAAAGAGAAAAAACCCGTGCTCCCGGTTTGGTTTTTTCGTCCGGTTTTTATTGCCTGATTTTTTTGTGAAAAAGAAGTTCGTCAAAACCTATCAACATGGGATCTAGTTTTGAATATCTCGACGCGAGGAATCCAACGGTGAAAGCGGTTTGAGTTTTGGACGCACGGTTTGAGAGATAAAACATTTTAAATAAACGGATCTACGAAAAAAGGGAAAACTACCAACCTGGGGAGATGGAGTGATCTTTGCAACGAGTACTCCTCAACTAGTGATTTCGTGATAAACGTGATATGACATCATCTATGTGAGTGGGTCAGTTATAACCAGAACAATTTAAAATTTTATCAAATCTACTGTTGGCATAATTTTATCGAATATTTGATGGCATAATTTTATCAAAATATTTGTATAACTTCTTTCTCAAGATGGACGGGCATGGTAACACGCGCCTTTGTGTTCTAGTAATGCAATGTGTGGTGACTGCTAATTGGATCAATTAAAATCAATTAAGCGTAGTCAATTGAGAATTAGTTAATTCAGGGTATCTCTGTTTGTAAACGAGTATTTTTTTTCTAAACCGGGTGGGCCCGATCGAGTGGCACTTACTGAGCAAAAATCGGATGCAGTTTGGTGGAAATTAAGAAAGAACCAATGTGTGTAGGATGCAGTTTCTGGATCGTTTGATACTCGGTCCTCGCATACTACGGTCCATTGCTTCCGGCAGTGCATTTCATCTATCAACCATGAAAGCGATCCAACCATTTGCTTGCATCCTCCCAACCATTTGCTTGCATCATTCCTCGATCGTATTCCTGATGTACCCAAACACCTCACCTTTGACCCATCTTCATCTTCTCCCCCCCTACCCAACCCAACGTCTCCAGTTATATTATATGACGATGAACTACACTCCGTGTGGACTAACGCAAAAAAGAAGAGAAAAGAGGCCACGCAACGGCGACGGCCGGTTAATTTGATAGTAGTAGAAAGTAAACAACTGAAATTTCGATGGTGATGCGTGATGCCATGGCGGGGAGTCGTCGAGGGGTTTCACGCGGATACGATTACGCGGTACGCCGAGCGGGGGCCTACCTAGTCGTACTGGTAGGCCCTTGGCCGGAGGAGGGAAGAGGAATCACACAGCGACGACCGACGATCATGGCCGGGATCGTCGCCTCCTCCACCGCTTTTCTTCTCCTCCTCGTCCTCCTGCCCAGGAACGGGAGCGTGGCCTTGGCGGCGGAGATGTGCTACTGCTACGAGAGGGGCGCCGTCGACGGGGAAGCCAACAAGCTGACCAAGACGATCGCGCTGCTCGCCGTCGGCCCCATCGAGCTGCAGATAAAAAAGACGATCTCGCCGGTGAGCGGCTGCTCGGGAGCGGTGCCGACGCCGTCAAAGCCACCGCCAATCCCGGCGGACACGCGCACCCCTACGCCTCAAGCCCCGGCTGCTGCAGATAAAAGGGGCTTGAGCTGGCCGGCAAAGGCATGGCGTTGCTGGGGCCTCGCCGTGGCAACGGTGATCGTCCTCTTCGCGGTGAGGTGAGTCCTGTTTCCTTTCTCGCGCTTTGCCGGCCTTACCGGCGCGCGCGCGCGTGTGTATTATCTATGAAAAAAAGAGTATTAACTGATGCCAAACACCTCCAAAGTATTGAAAACCGTGTTTTTTTTTCTTTCAAAACCACCGTATTCTCTTTTTTTTTTCCGGATAAAACCACGGTATTCTTGCAAAACTTCAAAAGTACTGAGCTGCGAACCGCAGCCCAAAACTTATCCATTTGCTTAAGATTTAACTTCAAACTCTAAAATTGTCTAAGATTCAACCGTAAACTATCAAAACCTGCTAGGATTCAACGCCTTTCTCCTCTGAACCTGGTTTTCGCTGAGTAGGCCTGATTATGACCTGTTAGTTGGCCAGTCAGCATCCTAGTAAGCAGCCATGTGCGATTTTCAGCGCTTCTCGGGTCAAACTTTGACAAAGAAAAGGAAACATCCAAAAAATTGAAAGAATTCTTTAAAACCAAGATCAGTATACTTATCGTTCTGTGAAAGCTGCTGCCATTTTCCCAAACAGCTTTAAAAATAACCATGAATTTCATTTTCATCCCTTTTTTGTCAACCAAACAATGGAAGTTTCCATTTTTTTATTTTTTATTTATAAAATCAATACCAGTATAATTCTGGGGATTTTTCAGTAATTTTTGCCAAACAGATTTTAAAATACTGTTACATCTGACTTTCAACCCCTTTTTGGTCACACTCCAGAAAATATCCATTTAAAAAAAGTAAACTCAAGAATAATATACTAACCGTTCTACAAAATTTCCAGTCATTTTTGCCAAACATAAACTCAAGACTAATATATTAAAAGATTCATTTTCAGCCCTTTTTGTCAATTTTGACCCCAAAAAATGAAAGTATCCAGAAATTTTTGAAAAATAGTGAAAAATGAAGACAAGTATACTAATCATTATGGGAAAGTATACTAACCCTTAAAAACCTATTTCTGCCCAAGCTGACGGGGCGATCAATCACGGGTCGATCAAAACCTGGCATACTCCGCGAAACCATGTTCGCCGGAGAGAAGGTTGATCCTAGCCGGTTTTGATAACTCGGGGTTGAATCTTAAGATGATTTTTTAGTTCGGTGTTGAATCTTAGGCAGATGGAAGGGTTCGGGGTTATAATATGGATTTTTCTCATCTATAAACAAATTACTACTCAGGCCTGAAATGTTCCTAGTACCATCACACATCGATCCGTTCACCACCGATGGCGAACCGGTCGACGGCAACGAACATACTAGCATGGTCCGCGTGACTGCGCAGGTCCCTACTGGTCCTTGTGAGCTCTTTTATGGTACCCTACGGCAAATAAGGGCCGTCCATTCGTGAAATCTAACATTGACGACCGACGTATACTGCTCAAATTTACGAATGAAATCACGAGCAATATAGCTTGCACCGCTTTGCTCCCGTCCTCCAATATACATGTCGTAAAGGCATTTTGGGAAGTAAAAATTTCTGCCCGTCTGCCAGGCCAAGGCCATCTATTGCGGATCAAGAGGTTGCTGAGCTAGGCAGCGTTATTCTCCCCCGTCTTTCCTTCGAGGACCCGCCGCCCATGACGTCGCTGCTCCCATGGGATCCGCCGTGATTTAGGACCGGCTGGCGCTCACCCGTGACTGCTCATCCCTCGTCTTTGTCTCCACGGAGGTCCCTGCCCATGCCCCATGTCAGAGCTATGCACATGTCTACTCCGGCGACCTCCCATCAGGCAGCGCGTGCAGCCTCAACCCAGCTTGGCCGCGTCACCGGATTCAGCTCTGTTATCTCGCCCTTCAGGAACTAGACCGCCGCTGCCTCTCCAGGCAAGGACGGCCGGTCTGGCAAGCTGCAAGACCTCCGAACCGACGTCTAGGCATTCCTCACATCCAATGGCGTCCGGCGCACGATGCTCGTCCGCTACAGCGGCCGGTTGTACTGGGCAGATGAGACCACGGCTCCCTTAATCTTTAAACACAGAATGTCTATCCTACACTCAGAAAATCAATGGTCAGATTTCAATATACAGTGTTGCTAAGTCTTAATCGACTGAGCTTCGTTAAGTCTCAATCGTTGCTATATCTGTGGGATCTTACATTGAGATCCGTGTAACTTTTTTTCATGTTATGTCACTTGACTGAGACTTGATTTAATCTCAGTTGACTGAGACCTAGCCACACCCTTTAATATACTGCTTCCTCCCCTCTCAGCAGCATAGGGTACCATAAAAACGGCCAGTGTGAAACTAGGCGAGAACGCCGGTCGGGCCGGATGCCCCGACCCCAGCTGCAAGAGACGTTGATCATCGATAGCAATGTGAATTCACGGCTGGACGCCAACAGTGACCTCTTCTACTGCCCCATGTGCATCAAGACGGCGCCCATCATCCTCAAATCCAGCTTCGGCTCGTGCGACCACCACGCCTTCTGCTCGAAATGTGTCGCCAAGTACGTCGCTCTGAAGCTGCGCGAGAACGTCTCTCTTCCCGTCGAATGCCCCGACTGTGAGGACGAAGACGGCCTCCTCCCCATGCCCATGGTGCAGTGAGTTCTACTCTCTAATCTCTACTCGATCTCTCGTGCTTGGTGGTTCAGAGATGAGTTTGCTCGTAAGTAATTCCTCAAAATTACCACTTTGTTTGTACTCAGGCATGAAACGCCGCGCATCGACCCCACCGATGGCAGTGAAGATTCGCCGGCGGACGGCAACGACGTCGGCGATGGTAAGCGCTTCTACTGCGCCAAGTGCATGCATGTGGTGCCATGCGCGTGCATACGGCGCAGCTTCACCTCGTGCGCCCATGACTTCTGCTCCAGCTGTGTTCCTCGTCGTCGACTGCAAGCACGGCGCGGCGACGGCAAGCACTTCTACTGCACCAAGTGCATGCATGTCGTGCCATGTGCATGTGTACGGCCCAGCTTCACCTCGTGCGCCCATGATTTCTGCTCGAGCTGTGTCGCTCGTCCAACTTCCCAACTGCAAGGACTGCGCCGCCGAGCCGGAAAGATGCCACGGCATCAGCCCCCCGTGGACATGTTGTTGTTAACCGAGGGCAATGAAGATTCGCCAGTCGACGGCGACGGCGAGGTCTTCGACTGCGCCATCTGCATGGAGACAGTGCCCGGCACGCTCAAGTTCAGCGTCAACTCGTGCGGCCACGCCTTCTGCTCCAGCTGCATCGCCCAGTACATCGCCGCGAAGCTGGACGACAAGGTCGCTCTCATCGAATGCCCTCACCCAGGCTGTGAGGGCGGTGCCGTCGAGCCGGAGAGCTGCCACGGCATCATCCCCACGGACCTCCTCGACAAGTGGGGTTTGCTGCTGTGCGAGCTCGCGATCGGCGCGAAGAGGATGTACTGCCCGTACCCGGGATGCTCGGCGCTCTTGCTCGCCGACGACGAGGCCGGGGCGGCGGCCACCGCGGAGGCGGAGTGCCCGCACTGCCACCGGCTTTTCTGCGCCCGGTGCGCCGTGCCGTGGCACGTCGGCTTCGGGTGCCTGGAGTTCCAGAAGCTCGGGCAGGACGAGCGCGGCCGGGAGGACCTCTTGCTCCGGCGTCTCGTCGGCAGGGAGGGGTGGCAGAGGTGCCCCGAGTGCCAGATGTTCGTGGAGAAATCCGAAGGGTGCAATTACATCAAATGCAGGTACGTCAAATCCATCATCCTAGCTACGTTCTCCTTGTAGATTACTACGATCTCATCCATCATGCGTGCATGATTTGAGCTCATCTCCCCGGCCGGCTTGTTTGACAATTTGATTTTCTCCGGCCGATTGTAGGTGTGGATACAGCTTCTGCTACCGATGTGCATCCGAGTTGTCCGCGCAAAACCATCACTGCAACAACTGCAAGCCCTAATAACGGTTTGGTTGGCTATGGAGGGACGGTTCTTCAACTGCCACATGAGTTCATCTCGGCCATGCATGTTTCCTCAAGCCTTTATCGAAAAAAAAAGAGTTTGCTCAAGCCAAAATGGAAATCTAGTCACGAAAAGAACCTCAATTAATTAATTGGGTTGTACAGCTTGTTTGGGGTTACTAATTTGATTCTCCACTTGTAGGTGTGGATTGGTGAAAATAATCTTGCCACTTTCAGTTTGTAATTAGGGTATAGTCAACCATGTCTTTGAGCTAGCAATTACCGTGCCAGTTTTACAATGTCCGGCTAGCAGGAACTATATATGCACACTAGTACTACAAATCAAATTACTACTGATCACTCCTCACTGACCGACACCTAACCAGGCGTCAGTGACGAGCCTGTCACGGTCGACAAAGATAGTTAACACTCACCGGTCAAAAAATAACCCATCAATGATAAGGTGTTCTATCCCACAAAAAAAAATTGATAAGGTGTTCTTCCACCTCCGTCGGGTTGTGCGGATGAAATTTTATCACCGATGAGCTGTCATATTTGTCCGGTCTATGATTGTAGTCCATCACTGACCTCGGAGCTATTGGACGATCGTTGGTGTCTGATCTTCGTCGTCTTTCCGTGTGATCAATGAGAATGTAAAAAGGAGTATGAACACATTGATCACGCGTCCCTGATTACGAGTGCGTGGGGGTTCCCAATGATCATGCATCGAAATGGCCATAATTCCCACGGCGGCGCCCATTCGGCTAATAATATGCCTCAAACAAATCTATAACTTTTAAAATTTCATTCTATATTCACATAATTGGTACATAAGTTCGGCATATTTTTCTTTGATTTACATTGGACTAACATATTAATCTAATGCATAGAGGGGGAGGGGCACAACCTCACCTAGTTATTTGTTGGACTTTTCAGCATATAAAATTTACAAAGCCCAAAAAAAATAGGACGCTAATTTTCAAGCCAAAAGAGCCACTCGGCCAGAAGGTCACCTAGAGGGGGAGGGGCACAACCTCCATCCCCCACCCCCCACCCCCTTGGTGTGACCTAGGGGCATGGGCATCGCCTCCACCGCCTTTTGATGCCCGTAGCTCCATATGTACTAAAAAACATCCGACATAATTTGAGCCTATTTTTTCGGCCGTTGCCACTCCCCGGTCCAATGTGATCTTGGTTTTGGCCTTGTTACGGCACTATGTCATAGTGGAAATTTCATCTTCGTGAACATCTTCGTCATCCCTTGCTGCTCCTATGATGATCTGCAAGTACTTAACCCTCGAGGTTGACGGTTTATGCCAGTAGCTATGGGTTCTATCTCTCTCATTTGATCATGTAAGTTTCCATTCTTGATTGCAATCAGCTTTGTTAATGGAGTTGAAGTATGTAATGTATCCCCTCATATTATCTTTGTAGTGAATTGAATCTTGCTCTTGCTATGAGTTTCTTTATGTTGGATTGAAACTTTTGGAAACCAATGAGATCATGATGCAGGTCTAGTACAATTTCCAGATGTGCCCGTAGTGGCATTGGGGTAACTCTATGGATAATAAGTTAAAAGGATAAAGATCGTAAGGTGATTGATTAGTATAACTTCCGAGGTTGTCTGAGGTAACATTGGGGTTGTCCTATGGATCAAGATTCGAAAGACAAACTTACATGTGTGCCTAACCATACCTACATTGTCTCATCCCACCTTGATCTAGTAAAATGGGAAACTTTGGAAAATGTTCATGACATTTTTGAAAAATGCTCAACATTTGTTTAAAAATATAAATTGTGTATTAAAGAAGTGTTCAATGCGCATTTTATACATGTTCAACATGTATATTCGAATAAATGTTCAATGAGAATTTGAAAAACATTGACATGTATTGTAAAATATTCAACCTATATAGAAAAATAGGGCGTATCTCAAAATTGGCATGTATCTGAGATAGAAAATGAGAAAATTAAAAGAAAGAAAAGGGGGAAAAAGTTAAGCAATGTGAGATATAAAAAAATCAAAAATCAAAAACCCAATAAACTAACACAGAAAACAAAACAAAACCGTGTGGAACCTTTCTTAAAACCGGATGAACGATCACTTGAGACGTGGCTTTGGAGATTGAAGGGAAAAGGAAAGTGTAAAAAACTGTTCAAAAGGGGGAAAAAGAAGAGGAAAGTGTAATTGTAATGATAAACCAACCAAACTTTCCATTGATCGATCACGAAAACAACAACAAATCGATCTCGTCGCGTGTATATATATACAACTCCAATTGATCGAATCATCGAACTCCAATTGACCACAGCCAGCCGTCTCTTCCTGTCTGCGTGGTCGTCGTCGAGCCGCTAAGCTGATGGCGTGCCGATCCACTTCCGGCGGCTCTCGTAGTCGCAGGGGCCTCATCTCGTGCCTGCACAGCAGCTGCTCCAGCGCCGGCGATGCGCCCCAACAAGACTCGCAGCAGGCCGTCCACAGCCTCATCGCCGGCTTCTACGAGGAGGCGTTCGACCGGCTGCCCTGCGCGACCATGCCGGGCCTCGCCCGCTCCCTCGCCACCGGCGGCTTCTGCCTCGGCCTCCTCGACCCTGTCTCCAACATCATCCTCAACGCCGTCTCCCTCCTCCCGGACGACGACGTCGGAGCAATCGTCCGAGTTTCTTCTCCACGAAAAAAGATGAGAAAAAACAAGGACGCCTGGCACAAGATCGCATGGGCGTCCTTCCACGGTCTGATCGATTTCACGATGAGCTACTTCGGATGCCTCACGAAAGAACAGGCCATCCGCTACCTCCGCTGCGCCGGCGCCGACCTCGTGCTCGCCGTCATGCTCGTCGAGCACGACCTGTACGCTGCTGATGATGAGCAGGTTGACCTTGGCTCCGCGAGCACGACCTGTACGCAAGCCGCGCTCAGGTCTGCGGCGCTCCTATTAGGTCACCCCGCGCCCGACACGCTGGTGCAGCTCATGACGTCCCCGCTCCCCACCTCCGCCGCCCCCTCTCTACAGCTGCTGGTTGGAGGTGACCGGCAGAGCCGTCTCACCTCCGACGATGTCGGCACCATCCACTGTCTGTTGCGTCGCCAGAGCAGCCGCCTCTGTGATGCCCAAGTGACCAATGGCCAAGGAGTCGTCGTCGTTCGTGTTCGTCGGGAGGTTGGCGATGATGTTGTCGAGACGACTTCCGTCGACGTCTCGGGCGACGGCCACACCACTACGACCACGACCACGTTCCGGCGAGCCGGCGAGCGCATCACGTCGCTGCGGCGTCCTGAGGACATGGCTGCCATGATGTCGGTCTGCTTGACGAAGGCAGAGGCAGACGCCCAAAAGTACAGCCTGGACACTAAGAGCCCGTGCGCGCGCGGCGACGCCTGCGAGTACGTGCAGTCCCTCAAGATGCGCCTCCATGACACCATCCACGCCGCCTACCTCAAGGCGCTCGCCCTTCTCGTGCCCTGCACTAGCGCTGGCACCACCGGAGGAGGCTCGCTCATGCGCAGCATCCTCGTCGCCGGCCACTGCTACGGCTCCATGGACCCTGTCTCCAACATCATCGTCAACTCCATCTGGTACCTCACGCGCCGCCCTCTCCCTGAGCCGGACCGCAGCATGATCGAGCCGTACACCGACATCCTGGACACCCTCTCTCTGCTCCGCACGGAGGTCCGCTCACTAAAGGGCCTCACAGAGCTTGTCCATGCCGCTGCCGACGCCGCGTCCCCTGGCCCCGGATCCTCGACGGCGTGGGCTCTAGAGACCCTCTGCCGTATACAATGCGACCTCTTTGACATGTTATCATCATCAAGAAATCTTGCCAAGAGCCATTTCCAGGAAGCGGCCATGGCCGCTGGACACCCTCTGCCTACCGACCTAGCATTGCTCCACCAGCAACTCCTGCTGAGGCCTCGTGTTCTGGGCGAGCTGCATGCCCTGACGAGCCAGACCAGCACCGTCGTGTCCATTGATCACATAGCCTCCATTCTCGACAAGGCGCTCAGATCCAGCACTCCAAGACCAGTGCAGGTGGATCCTCAGGCTCCTGAAATGCACGCCAAGGCTCTGAGCGCGGTGTCGAGGAAGAGATCAAAGTATGATGCCCGGAGGAGCTTCCTTCGCTCAAGGCTTGAGAAACTGCTGGAGAACTATGCCCCGCAGCATTTCTGGGTAGGTACATTATTTGTTGTTGTGATCATTGGTTCCGTTGCTCCACCAGCTGCTTCACTTGATGACCCTGCTTGCTGCTTTGTTGTAGGAACCAAGATATAGGGTGAACTTCATCTGTGGCGTGGAGGCACTCGGCGGCGGCTGGACAGCATACGGCAAGCGCTACACTGTCAATTTCATGGCTGCTTCTGAATCACCCCTTCAGATCAACACGCTCTTCTTCGCCGAATTTGGGGAAACGGAGCCTGGTCATTGGTTTGGGAACCGTGGTCCGAATGCTGCTGAGCCAAAGCCAGATTTTTGCTGCCCTTTGCCCCCTCCATATACAGGCAAGTCCTCTCATTCCAGCAAACTATGCAATTCCCCTTAGCTTTTGGCCTTTTACTGAACTTTTTCGAGCATGTGCTCCAAATTTCATCTAAACGTTTTTATTGTTTCTCAACAATGCTTGAAAAATGCCCCAGTGAACCCATCTGGCCCTGGTGCCTTTTCCCCATGCGTCGCTTGAATTGCAGCCAGCAGTTCCTGCTCAGAAAACGGCTCTTCCAGGTGGCTCAGATCACGCCGCGGCAGCCCCAGCAACTCCCAGTTTAACTTGGCGGTACGTGTGAATGGTGCTCCAATGAGGTTGTTGAATCTGTCAAACAGAATTTTTGCTTTACCCTCCTGCTCAAACACCGGGCCTTCAATGCCGTTTAGGTGGGGAATATAATTCTTGCGCCGTCGCCCAGAGGCTCGCATGTGGAAGAAGCGAGTGCTCGCGTCTCCTTCCCTGATTTCAGTCAATGGCGACTTTTGCCGCCACCTTGCTCTGTCCACGGCCGCAAAGCCCAGCAGCTTTGCCTTGAGTCGCGCCCGTAGCCCCCTCTCCGCCTTCGTAAGGGTCCGTTCCTCTTGTGCAAGGTCAAGGCCAAAGATCACATCGTTGGCTAGAGCCGACATGAAGGCTGTCCAGCGCACTCTATGTTTATTCCATTCTTTGAGCGCCTTAGCCGTCCTTGAGAGCTTTGTGTGCAGCACACAGATGGGGTCGCGGGACGTCACCTCCTTTGACCACGCGCCGTGCACAATTTCTGCAAAATCGGGGCATCTTAACCAATGATTTTCAAACCGAAGGCCCCTGCAGCGCGACACTTCCATTCTTCTCAGCACAAGCGGACAGTGGTCAGAGACATTGGTGGAGGCAGGCGACAGCTGGAAATGAGGGAATCGAGCCTCCCAATCATTAGTGACCATAACCCTGTCAATTCTGGTTAGAGTGGTGTTCTCCCTCTCGTTTGACCAGGTGAAATTCCTCCCGAACAATGGGAAATCAATCAGCACAAGGTCATCAATCGCTGCTCTGAACTTCCCCATCAGCCGCAAGTTTATATTGTTGTTGCTCTTGTCTCTTGTCCGGTAAATCATGTTAAAATCACCGAGAACCATCCAACATGCCAGCATTTGCTGCTTAATTTGCTTTAGTTCGTCAATAAACTCCATCCTGGTCTCCTCTGATTGCGGCCCATAAACCCCAGTTATTGACCACGTCTGTCCGTCAGATTTGTTCCTCACAGTCCCTGAAACCGAGTGTATTCCAATCGCTAGGGGCTCCGGGGTGATCTCATGGTCGTCACAACAGGCAATCAGGATTCCCCCCTTGATCCATTTGCTGGCTGCTGCTAACTCGGTTAACTCGGTACACAGTTTGAGAGGCCGCTGCTGGCACATTATCAACACGGCAAACGTGGTGCTGCTGCCTAAAAAAGAGGGAGCGCATGACGCAAGTGATTTCAGGCCAATAAGCCTCATGCACAGCATTCCCAAATTGGTGAGCAAGATGTTAGCAATGCGTTTGGCCCCTGAGATCAAGCACCTTGTGTCACACAATCAAAGTGCTTTCATTCGCGGGCGTTCAATCCAGGACAACTTTCTGTATGTCAAAAATGTGATCAAAGCTGCTCACTATGCCAAATCACCCCTTTTGTTCCTCAAGCTCGATATTGCCAAGGCTTTCGACTCTGTCTGCTGGGGTTTCCTGCTCGAGGTCATGGAAGCTATGGGTTTTGGGCAAAGATGGCGAGACATGATCTCTCTGATCCTTTCCACCTCCTCCACCAGAATTCTTCTGAATGGTATGCCGGGCACCCCCATCTTGCACAGAAGTGGACTGAGGCAAGGGGATCCGGTGTCACCATTGTTGTTCATCCTTGTCATGGAGCCGCTTCAGAAGTTGCTTTCGCTGGCCACTCAAAGACATATCCTCTCCCCCCTAGCTGTCAGAATGGAGCGCTTCAGATCCAGTTGCTATGCCGACGATGCGGTCCTTTTTGTTAACCCGCGGCCTCAAGATATAAAAGTCGTTCAGGCCATCCTGAATCTTTTCGTTGATGCCTCGGGTCTAAGAGCAAATATCCAGAAAACGGTAGCTTATCCAGTGGCATGTGCTGGGATTGACTTGGGACCCCTGCTTGCTGACTTTGGTGGGGAGTTGGGAGCTTTCCCATGCCAATACCTAGGTTTGCCGCTTGGTGTGCGAAGGCCAAAGAGGGTGGAAATGTAGCCGCTCATTGACAAGATTGCGGGCAAGCTTGCCCCGAGGAGGGGTCGGATGATGAATAGGGCTGGCAGATTGGTGTATACAAACTCTGTAGTCACAGCTACGGCTACCTTTTTCTTGACAGTGTTCTCCCCGGACAAGTGGCTAATAAGAAAAGTGGATAAGCTGAGAAAAAATTTCTTGTGGGAGGCGGAGGACCGATCGATCGGTGGTAAGAGTCTAGTAAACTGGAGGCAAGTCTGCACGCCAAAGAACTACGGTGGTTTGGGAATCAAAAACATTGAGTGCTTTAGCCGGGCGTTGAGACTGAGATGGGAGTGGTTCAAATGGCAAGAGGAAGAGAGGCCGTGGAAAGGATCTGCCACGCCGTGTGACGACATGGATAGGCAGCTCTTCTCAAGCTGTACAACGATCCGTTTGGGTGACGGAAGCATTGCTAGCTTTTGGATGGACAAATGGCTCAACGGAATTTCACCTATCGTGCTGGCACCTGATGTGTTCAAGCTGGCTCGTTTCAAGAAGGTTACGGTTAAGGAGGGACTACGCAACGGGAAATGGATGCAAGGACTGCAGCGCCTGGACACGGAGACTCAGCTGGACCAATTCGTGCAACTTTGGCACGAGGTGCAAATGATAAATCTCTCTATTGAGAGGGACACTGCTGTTTGGAACCTCACTGCATCGGCTACCTACAGTGCTTGTTCAGCCTATGACGCACAATTTTGCGCAAGAATTGAAAAGCCTGGGCTTGCACGGGTGTGGAGAAGCAAGATGGAGGGGAAAGTCAAATTCTACATTTGGTTGTTATTACAGAACAGGAATTGGACAGCTGACCGCCTTCAAGCTAGAGGGTGGCCAAGCAATGACCAATGCAAGCTATGCAACCAAGAACCTGAAACTGCCAACCACATAGCACGAAAATGCTCATATGCAAGAGAGGTCTGGTTGCAGTTTCGGCAGCAGAACAATGCGGTTTGGGCTGCGGCGGACATGGCACATTCAGTCTTAGAATGGTGGGATCAGTTGAGCATTGTCAGGGAAATGAGAGAAAAAACCAAGGAAGAGATCACCTTGGGAGCATACGTCGTATGGAATCTATGGAAGGAGAGAAACCGGAGAGTTTTTGAACAAAAGGAACTGACGGTGTTGACACTGACGAGGCTTATCAGAGAGGAAACCATGTGTTTCCATGAGGCCACGACAGGGGAGGCCGCTCTTGGCGAGTGATGAAGGGTTCCCTAGCTCTCTTTTTTAGGCTGTACGCCTGCGTATTTATGACGCATTTCTAGACTTCGGGCTTAGGCCCAGCGTTGTATGAGTTATACCCTCTTTTCCTACTATAATGTAAAGGCAGAGCTCCTGCTGTTCTCATCAATTTTTTTTTATCTAAACGCTTTTATATTTCTTTACGAAGGGAGTACATTATCGAAGTGTATTGTCTCTTTTACTGAATCAACAATCATCAATGACAATTTTGATTTTTGGTAACAGGTCGTTGCTACTACGGCCCGCATTCTGCGAGGAAGCTCGTGTACCCGAATCTCGCCGAGTATCTCAAGGGCGATATCACCGCACATGGAACCGATAATGTGGCTGGCATGGTAGAGACAGATCTTGTCTATTTCAGTTCTCACGGCGACGTGGAGTTTGCAGCAAAACTCAACAGCTACTATGAATCATGGTACCAGCTTGCACCAGCATGGTAGAGTCGGCCGTGGCAGCTTGCACCAGCTGCACCTGTAGCCGGTTTGTGGTACTCAGCGACGGAGCACTACGTGTGAGCAGCGCCGCGAATGTCAAACTCAGCGACGGCGATCTCAAACAAGAATACCTTTGGTTGGTTGTGTAATCCGATGAAGACCCTCCACATAAAAGGAGGCATGTGCAGCGCCTTGCCAGAAGTATAACAATTCGGATTCCCTGTCATGCCAACAGAAAAAGGTCCCACCTTGCTTCAGAAGGTAGCCTGTTGTGACATGTCTAGTTTATAATCATTTGCTGGTCATAATTAGGAGCGGCCAAGCAGGGTTGCCAGGGTAGGAATAATGTTATCCCCGTCATATTTCGATTTCGCTAGTATGTTTTTCAATTGCGGAGGGCACATGCAAAGTGTGTCTCCGACGGGTCTTTTGGGACTTGGTTGGTTTAGGTTTTTGATGGATATGTTTGGATTCAGCCGGTTTTTATGGTCTTCGTAATTTTCATAGGCCCTTCTTATAGTATTTTTTTTCTTCAGAGCGGCAACATGCTTCGTAGATTGCGAGCATTGGCGTTTTTTGGTCTATTAGGTTTAAAAAAAATTGCTCCGCCAAGGCGGAGGCCCATAGATGACATTATTGGGATTTGCTCAAGACACGTCGGCAATGGATGCATGAGTAAATAGACTTTCAGCACCCGAATTTTGAATGTATTTCTATTTTTTATAAAATTGTGTTTGTATGGATATGTGATACTTCCTTCCAATGTTTTAATTTAAATATTTGATCTGTTCCTGACACCTTATATTATGGGATAGAGGTAGTACTTAATATAAATATAGTGTCTTAGGCGTTTTCAAAGAATATAGTCGCAGAAAAAGCATAGCTTTGACCACTAGCTTCGAGTACTATTTAGAGCCTCATGTGCCGCACGCCGAACAACACAAAGGAAGCAATGGCGGACGTGGTTGCGCTTGCGCCCTGGCTAGCATGGCTTGTCGTCGCTTTCCTCTCCTTCTACCTTCTCAACCTCCTCGCGCACGCGCGCTCCGGCCTCCCGCCGGGCCCCCGCCCACTGCCGCTCATCGGCAGCCTCCACCTCCTCGGCGACAAGCCGCGTCGCTCGCTCGCCCGCCTAGCCAAGATCCACGGCCCGCTCATGTCAATCCGCCTCGGCGCGGTCACCACTGTGGTCGTCTCCTCCCCCGCCATGGCCCGGGAGTTCCTGCAGAAGCATGACTCCGTGCTCGCCACCCGGTCCGTGCCCGATGCGACCGGCAAGCACGCGGCGGGCTCCGTCCCCTGGCTGCCCCCGGCGCCGCGGTGGCGCGCGCTCCGCAAGATCATGGCCACGGAGCTGTTCGCGCCGCACCGTCTCGACGCGCTCCACCACCTCCGCAGCGACAAGGTGAGGGAGCTCACGGAGCACGTCGCGCGGCTGGCGCGCGAGGGCACAGCGGTGAACATTGGCCGCGTGGCCTTCACGACGAGCCTGAACCTTATCTCGCGCACCGTCTTCTCCATCGACTTGACGAGACTCGAGGACCACGGCCGCTCTGAGGAGTTCCAGGAGGTGATCACGGCCATCATGGAAGGCTTGGGGACCCCGAACATGTCCGACTTCTTCCCGGTGCTCGCGCCGGCCGACCTGCAGGGCATGCGCCGGCGGCTGGCGCGGCTGTTCGCGCGGCTGCACGCCGTCTTCGACGCCGAGGTGGACCAGAGGCTGCGCGGCCGCGACGCCGGCCAGCCCAGGAAGAACGACTTCCTCGACTTGCTGCTCGATGTGGCGGGGCGTGAGGATGGCAAGGACTTGCTCGACCGTGAGACGCTACGCTCACATTTCACGGTAAACATACAACTTTTTTTTCTGCGAATAGAAAAAAAAATTACTCTTTGATTCCATAGACCGCACATGAGCCTGCCGGGGATCAAAGCACATGGCCAGCCTAGCCCACTGACCCTCCCGGGGATCAAACAGATGGTGCCAGATGGCCAGCCAGAATTTGCCATCGAGATCAGGAAATGAAAAATAGTATATAACTCAACAGGAATTTTCCTCTACAAGAAAAACTCAAATTCTTATGGTTTTCCCGTTGTTTCAAACCAATCATATTGTATTTTGCCGCATTTTCAAAATTTCCACCATGGCTCTCATATAGATTGCACTTCACCATCGGTCTACGGAAGGAAATACTGGATCAAGAACAATGGCTTCTACTACAATGCAATGAGATGAATACCAAATCTCATGTTATATATGAACGAATTATTGCATATGTGATTCCTCCATACAGTATTGCAATGTGCAATTTAGAGCAATTTAATTTTTTCTATAACACATTTAGCAAATAATTCATTGTACTTTGTGTGACTCTTGTTTAGTTTATCCAAATATCTGCATTTACTAGACTATATTCATGTAATATTATATTTGCATGTTAGGACTTGTTTGCTGCCGGTAGTGACACAAGCTCTAGCACAGTGGAATGGGCAATGACTGAGCTTCTCCAAAACCCATCATCAATGGCTAAGGTTTCCGACTAGGTTGCACAAATTATCGGCTCTAGAAGAAACATAAGAAGCTGATATTGTTCGGTTGCCCTATCTCCAAGCTGTCATAAAGGAGACTTTTCGACTCCATCCTCCTGCTCCACTCTTGTTGCCACGCCAACCAGAGATGACGGTAAAAATAGCAGGTTGCACAATACCTAAAGGTTCATGCGTGTTCATAAACGTATGGGCGATAGGTCGAGATAAAGATGTATGGACAGAACCTGAGAAGTTTATGCCGGAGAGGTTCTTGGGTTCAGCGATTGACTTTAGGGGTGTGGATTTTGAGCTCCTTCCATTTGGTGCTGGGCGTCGGATCTGCCCTAGAATGGCCTTGGCAATTAGGATGGTGCACGTGATGCTTGCTTCATTATTAAATCAGTTTAAGTGGAGTCTCCCCGTTGATCTGGAACGAGATGGGATTGATATGGAAGATCAGTTTGGCCTGACACTAGCGAAGGTCGTGCCCCTTTGTATTATAGCAACACCCATTTGAGCCAATGACAAAATGCAACATTGTTAACAATGGTTTAGATGTTTTTGATGTGTAATAATTTAAATGTATCAGCCTTGTAATTTATACTATTATTTATGTGAAAATTTTCATATTCTCTCAGAGTATAAACCTTTCATACCTTCATTGGTCAATGAGCTTTTGCCAAAAACATGAGCAAGCACAAATTTCAAAATTTTGATATTCAAATCTAATATGAAAAAACCACGATGGCAAACTATAAACATTGACAAGCCAATTTTGGATCTTTACAATATAAACCAAATTTCCACATTTTAGTGTACACAGAACAAACAAATCATATTAAAAAAATCTAGATCTTTGACCAGGATATATATGGACAAAGAAATTTTGATCCACATCATAATAAATTAGGTGGTCAACTAGGCTATAGTGCTTTTGGATTGTGACTATGACGTCAGGCTAATATATTAGGTGGTCAACTAGGCTATATTGCTTTCAGATGGTGACAGTGATGTCTAGAGATGAAAACAGAGCAGAAAAATTCTGGATTTCCCCCAAAAAAGGGAAACAAAGAGAAAAATAGGGAAACAAAGAAGGAATATTGCAAAACTAAATTTGAATTTCTTATGCAGAAAACGATAAAGAAATGGCATTTTCCGGTGGGGCAAGCACTGAAGTGCAATATACATTTCCATGAGTATGAAATGTTTCATTTTTACCATGGCTATATTAACCCAATCCAACACACAATGAAACTCATACCATGGCCAAAAGGATAACACTAATACCTAACACAATCCCCAAGTCGGGGAGCCTCCATGTGGCGCGGCTGGTTTATGGGTTATGACATCAGCTTAGGAGTCATCGAAAGATGTTCTAGTCATATTGTTTGAAAGTGTTTGCTACTTTTCTTGTGATTTTCTCAAATGCTCAACAATTTTTTTGTTCCCGCGAACATCTGATTTTGTATCCGCTCTGCACCATTTTTCTCTTTGTATTTTTTGGTAGTATTTGTTTCCATATTCACTTTCGGGGATTTCACATTCATTCCCATTTGTAAGAAAAATATGAAAACAAATGTCACGGACTTAGTTTCGTTTGTTTTCGCTCCATTTTATTAGGCGGTCCACTAGGCAACAATGCTTTTGCATTGTGCTGGTGACGTCAAGATAATATATTAGGGAGTGAGCTCCACTAGAGTGCTTTTGGATTATGATGGACAGAGTGTTAAAGTGCTTCTTTAAATAATAGAATGAATCAATTAACCACACTTGAGGAAAAAGAAGAAGAAGAATAAGGTGAATATTGGCATGAACTGACCACATATTGCCAAAGGCCAATACCTCGGCCACTTAAGATTCTCTAAGTTTCATCAATGCAAGTCTCGCCATGTCTTTTTGTTCTCCCTGTAACTATGAACGACACAAAGATGAAATGATATAAAAATACATGGTTTAACGTTTAATCTTTTTTAGGACTCCATAGCAACGCACAGACATTGTGATAGGACCCAAGTAAAAACTACAATTATGGTTTCAAACTCAATCTTGACCATCAGTACGCTTGTGTTTTATAGAAGTTGAGTTTATTGTTGAAACCATTTTAGTTGCGATGAAAATTATTCCGTGATTGATGTGTGATATTTTTGCGCTCATTTTCATCAGTGTTCAAACAAGATAATCCAGGAATATCCGAGAGAATCACTTCGATATTGCCAATAATGACTAATGAATGCAAGAAATTTTGAAATCCTTTGTTTAATATATCTGCACGGGAAATGGACCCAAACATGAAAGAAAATCATCACATGGAAGGGACACACACTAGTAGAAAAAGGGTCAAATGTGAAGCACATTAGTGCCGGTTTGAATTTGAGCCGGCACTAATGGTTCGTGCCACGAAGGACGAACGACTATGCATTAATGCCGGTTCGTATTGAACCTTTAGTACCGGTTCGTGCCACGAACCGGTACTAAAGGGGTGATGGCAGGCTGGCGTCAGGCTGGGGCCCCACGATCACCTTTAGTACCGCTTCGTGGCACAAACCGGTATTAAAGGTTAGCCCCTTTAGTACCGGTTTGTGCCACGAACCGGTACTAAAGGGGTCTGACCTATAGTACCGGTTTGTGACACAAACCGGCACTATAGGGCAATTTTCAAACTCTACCCCCCTTGTCGCCATTTCAGTTCTGAAAAAATCAAAAGAAAATGATAAAAACTTCAAAAAATAAAATCCTTCGAGAGGTAGTTATATTACTACATCTACTAGTTAGGAAAATTTGAAAACTTAAATTTGGACATGTTTTGCAAAAAGTGTAGGGAAAATGTAAAACGGCTATAATTTTTGCATACGATGTTGGAAAAAAAACATATAATATATCAGAAAATTCAGCACAGAAATCCGCATCTGATGGAGACGGCCTACGACCTGTTTGCAATTTTTTAGAATCCTCAAATTCCAAAAGGAAAAAAAGATATGGTCAAATTTAAGTTTTTTTAAATTTTTTTTGTTAAATCTGGTCAAACTACTTATTCAAGAAGTATTAATGTTACTACATAATTATTCAAGAATATTAGTGTTACTAAATAATTATTTCAATTTTTTGAATTTTGGTCAAATCTGGTCAAACTGTGGTCAAACTATGGTCAAACCGTGGTCAAACTTATTCAAGAAATATTAGTGTTACTAAATAATTACTGTTTTTTAGAATAATAGTTTCAAACTCAAACAGTGAAATGTGTGACTTCATGCTCAAACTAAACTTCTGAGGGTTAATAGGATTGGCATCTTACTATTGTTAGGAAAACAACAAGTGCAGACTTGGAAACGAAGGAGAATAGAACCCGAAAGTTAAGTGTGCTTGGGCTGGAGTAGTGAGAGGGATGGGTGACCGGTCGGGAAGTTAGATGATTTGGAAAGAGTGATCCACACTTGAGCAGTTAAGAGAGGTGATTAGAGACTAAATCACCAAATAATTCATAAAAATAAAAAAAATCAATTTTTTTCAAAATTTTCAAAAAAAAATATCAAAAAAAAACCCTTTAGTACCGGTTGGTAACACCAACCGGTACTAAAGGTCCCCCATACCAGGGCGCGAGCTCACGCCACATACCAGCAGTCATACTCACCTCCAGGAGCTCCATGATGCACAACCAAGTATACTTTATAAAATGGCTCAGGTCTAATATAGCATCAGAGGCATCCGGAAACATCGCAAAACACCACTAGTAGACATTCACAAACCTAAGCCGTCTCCATTTCCCACTCATCTCCATAGCCCTCACCACCTTCACTACCGTAGCCATTCTCTTGAGTTAGCCATAATCTTAACCGGTGCATAAAAATTGGAAAATATTGTAAGACTATTCATCAATCAATCATCTTTATGTCGTCTTCAATGATTTCTTCTTGCGATCCAATCGTCATGTGTGAGTAATTCACTAGGGGAGGATGCGTGAATGCTATTTTGAAAATAAGTGGTAGAATTGATTACATCGGCCCACGGACCCATGCCGCGATGAGGTTCGCCGCGTCGGCGCATCCCACATCCCTGACATGTCATCGCTGCCGACGGAGCCAAATTATATCGGCGTGCGGCAGCGACGCTAGGGGGGCATGGATGGTCAAGATATATGGCCGCAACACTGGGAAGTGCTACTGGCTTTGCTCCTTCCACTCCAGCAGTAGGCCGTGCACAGACGACATCAAGTCGGTGCATGTCTACGGCACCGCCCGCAACCGCAACTTCCCCGCTGGCCTACCGCCATTGTAGCCAGTCGACCCCCGGGTTGCCAGCTCACGTGAGAGGCCGGAAGACCAGGAGGCCCACGAGCGCGTCATGACGGAGCAATCATACGCGGCCGACAAGGAGGGACTCCACTGCCGCTACCTAAAGCGCGTCGAGGCGGAGCGCCAGCTGTACAAGGAGTACATGGCCCGGAGGACTGTGGTTATCAATCTCGCCAGCGACAACCACGATGATGACTACTCTGGCCCCTATCCTATGATTGGAGGACTGGGTAGAGCGGATTGCAGGAGGCTTGAGAACAAGTTGGATAGCGAGTAGTTTTAGTGAGTTCTAGTCTAAACTCGACAAACTTATCTAAAATATTTATGTAAAATATCTACACTGAATTTCGTTTTCGTAAGTTTTATGTAGTACCTTAAACCAAATTTGTGTTTATGTGCATCGAATTTGTATTTTTGACACTCATTTTTATACTCCGCTAGGCATTGGGGGTTGCTTAGAAACAACCATTTGTTAGAGGAGCAAATGTATTCCTCTAAAAGATACTTGGCTGTGTCCCCTATATTTGAAGGGGTCAGTTAGAGATGCTCTAACCACACATAGAACACAGGGTCCATGGAAGCTCTTGCAATCCGAGATGGCATCCGTCTAGCGCTCAGTTTGCGGCTCCGCGAGATTGCTTTTGTGAATGATTCTCTAGAGGTTGTTCGGATGGTCACATCGGTGTTGAAAGGGGTGACATCTCCTCCATATGTTATGAGATTCAAGACATGGAAGCTGCGTTTGAATCCTTCTCTCTTATACATATCAACCAAAAAGCAAAGAGGCTACACATAATATGAAAACAGGCTAATGATGATCGTAGAAGATGTGTTTGGGTAAATATACTCCCTCCTTTCTTCTCGGACGTATTCAGATTCATTGTCGTCCTTCAGAGTACTCCCTCTGTAAAGAATTATAAAATCCTTTAGATCACTACTCTATCTTTATGGAAGGAGTAATTGATAACGCATCTGTTGGTTTGAAGAAAAAAATTGTGAGAGAAGGGGCACTTGTCTTCTTCTAATGGGCCGCGGGGGCTTGCACGTGTGAATCGCACCACCTGAATGTCAAACTCCGCGACGGCGCCCCACCAAGCAAGAAAAGCTTGGTTGGTTGCGTACGAGTCTCATGCCTATTCTTTAATAGTGGATTTGATGGAGACTCTCCATAATAAAAGGAGGCAACTGCAGCGTCTGACCAGTGGCCAGAAAAATAACAAATTCGGTTCCTATCATGCCACCACGAAAAGATCCCACCTTGCTTCAGAAGGTAGCCTGTTGATGCAATTAATTTTCATTAAGCTTACAGAGTAATAATTTATAACAATTCGATGTTGCGGACGTTGGCCATAATTTTTATCATATAAAGGATAAATTTAAAATATTGGTTTATTGTAAGTTAAAGTTTTACATCCTCCATTTCGGAATATGAGGTGTTCTAAAATTTCCAGAAGTCAAACTTCATAAAGTTTAAGAAAAATATCGAAAAAACTGTCAATATCTACAATATCAATAAAATGAAATATTGAAATATATGTCATGATGTATCTAATGATACCAATTCAGCGTTGTAGGTGTTGATATTTTGTTGAAAAACCTAGCTAGATCAAACTACATATAAATAAGCTTGACTTATAAAAAATGAATACACTTATATTTATATTTATATTTTAGAACAGAAAGTAAAATTGTAAAACGAATGGAGTACTTAAATCAGATTTTTTTTTGGCACTCCTTCCATCGCAACCGATATGTTTACATATCGGTTATAATAACATCTTATATTATGAGACAGAGGGAGGAGAGTGGTTTTTCTAGCGGTCAGGGTTTCTACCGGGTAGTGGGATGCCGCACATTTCGATTGGTGATGTCTGCAGTTATTGCTCTATTATGGCAATACTACACATTGTCCGACACATATACATGTTGGGGAACGTAGTAATTTTAAAAAAATTCCTACGCACAAGCAAGATCATGGTGATGTATAGCAACGAGAGGGGAGAGTGTGATCTACGTACCCTTGTAGACCGACAGCGGAAGCGTTAGCACAACGCGGTTGATGTAGTCGTACGTCTTCAATGCCCGACCGATCAAGCACCGAAACTACGGCACCTCCGAGTTTTAGCACACGTTCAGCTCGATGACGATCCCCGGACTCCGATCCAGCAAAGTGTCGGGGAAGAGTTCCGTCAGCACGATGGCGTGGTGACGATATTGATGTACTACCGTCGCAGGGCTTCGCGTAAGCACCGCTACAATATTGTAACGCCCCGAGACCGATGTGCCAGGTGTCGTTCAGTTATTCGTTGTTGTTGTCTTGTCATTGGCTTGCGTGTTGCATTTCATCATGTCATCATGTGCATTGCATCATCATGTTTTCAAAACTTGCATCCGTCCGGGTTCCCCCGTTCTTTCCGTTGTCCGTTCTGAGCCCAGACACACTTGCACGCGCCCGCGGCATGTCCGAAATAGTATTTTATAAGTGGCCGGAAAATGTTCTCGGAATGGGATGAGAGTTGACGTGCGGTCTTATTATAGTGTAGGTAGACCGCCTGCCAAGTTTCATCGCGTTCGGAGTTCGTTTGATAGCCCAACCGTTAAACTATAGCGGCATTATAGCCGGTCTAACGTCGGACGTTTTCGGTCTCCGGAAACAGTCGCCGGGCCTCCCTCTCTTCTCTTCTCTCAGCCCGAGACCGTCCGCACAACTCACTACCTCTCACCACCAGGCCCTACCTAACCTCTCTCGTATGCCCGCGGACCTCCTCGCGCGCGCGTCCGAAAGTTGTCCCGGACCCGACTCGGACAGTCGTTACCGCTATGTCCGGATCATCTCCAAAGATCTACAAAACGTCTCCGTTTTGTTAATTGGACTTCCTACCCTATTTTTTTCTCGACCGCTCGATTTATTTGGAGGGACGGTTTAGCCCCTAAATGTCTTCCTTTTCCTTTTTATATATATACTCCTAGTGCTCTTTGGACAAAACCCTAAAACCGAGGGCCCTTGTCCCATCCTCCCAGCCGCCGCCGCCTGTCCTCTTTCACCTCGGGATCCATCCCGATCCATCTGCCCAATCCTCTCGCGCAGTCATTTCCAGCCAACCAATCCCACCGAGGCCCTGGATCCAGCTGTCCCGCAGCGACCACGAGCCAGCCCCGCCGGAGCCCGGCAGGAGCACGAGCTCCCTCGTCCTCGTCCCCGTGCCGCAAGCAGCAGCAGATCCAGCGCAGCTGTGCCCGGACGTCTCTAGCAAAGCTCCAGGCCGGCCCCCTCACCTCCATCCCCGTGCTCACCCGACGCCCGAGCGAGGAGCTCCCCTTGGCCCTCCTCGATCTGCGAGCCACACCTGCATCCCGTCGGTGCAGCGACGCCGTGCCCGAGCCTCCCGTCGCCAAGGGGCACGAGCTCCTTTGCCTCGCTGCCACGCCAACCCGAGTGGCAGCCCAGCCGGTCATCTCCGCCGCTGCCGAGCCTCAGGACAGCTCCGCCGCCCTCCTCTTCATATCCCTGCCTCTCCCTTACCTCTCTCCTCTCCCCTGCAGTGCTCCTCGCCGCCACCGCCATGGAGTTCGTCATTGGCTCCCTGCTGCCGCCCTGCTCCGACGATGGATCCGGCGGGATCCGGCCCCCACCGCCCGGATCCTTCCATCTCCGATGGGATCCGCCTCCCTCCTTCGCCGGAGACACGCCAAGCCATCGCCGTCGTCCCGATCCGCGCGGAGGAGCGCCGCCGAACACCTGCCTCTGCCTGCGTCCTCTGCTTCTTCCAGGATGAGGCGCCCGCTCGCCCGCTCGTCCTCGAGCGTTGACCGTGCCCCCTTCTCCTTCTCGTTCGATCGAGTCAAGACCCAAGCCCAGCCGCGCCAGGCTCCAGCTGGCCCGCGTCCGACCTCCCCAACCGGCCTCGACTCGGCCTCCGTCCTCTTCATTTTGGGCCTCGCCTCCGGCCCAGTGCAGCGCGCCAAGGCCCAGCGCCGCTTTGGCCTGCCCTCTCTCCGCACGCCAGCGTGCCCCCTGCCAGGCCGCTCCTGCTACCGGGCCGCAGCCCAGGGGTGAGCCGACCCCCAGCGCCCCCTCCTCTTGTTTTTTTACTCTTGTTGGGCTGCCCAGTGCACTGTTCAGATTCGGCCCGATTCATGTTTTTTTTCCTGCAGAACGATTTGTCCAATTATTCCAGGGATTGCCAGTTTTACAGATTAGACCCTCATGTTCATGCATTTAATAACTCAAGAACCGTGCATCGGATTAAAATGTTGCTCAGAATTTTGTGTAGATTAATAATATCCAACTTTCATCTATATTTAAAATGTTAAAAATGTTGTTTGCATTAATTTGCTCCTATGCCATGCTAAAATGCTTTATTTCATAACTAAATAACCGTAGCTCCGAATTAAATAAACTTTATATGTAAATGGGGTAGAATTTTGCCTAGTTTATCATGGTGATCTTTATTTGCATATTAAACAACTCTAAAATTGTGTTTAGGGCAGAACAGGACCTAATCTAAAATATGCATATGGGGAGTTTCCGGAATTGTTGTTCGTTGCTTCCGGCCTCATTTAAACTTGACTAGATAGGTAGTTTTACTTTGCTTCACCCTCTTGCCATGTTAACCAACATTTAATATTGTTGAGTACATAAACGAGATCAAACTAAATAACTTGTTGTGGTGTTTCGTCAATATGCAACTCGTTGCATATTGATCTCCACTTAATTTGTAGAACTGCTTGTGCACTTTGCCATGCCATGCTTCATTAAACCGGACATGCATCATACTCGTTTGTGCATCATGCCATGTTGATGTGTGGGTTGTTTACTATGTTGTGTGCTTCTTTTCCGGTGTTTGCTTCTTCGGGTTGGTTCCGATAACGTCGAGGTTGTGAGGATCCATTCGTCTACGTCCGTTTGTCTTCTTCATGGACTCGTTCTTCTTCCTTGCGGGATTTCAGGCAAGATGATCATACCCTCGAAATCACTACTATCTTTGCTATGCTAGTTTGCTCGCTCTTTTGCCATGCCAATGCTACGATGCCTACCACTTGCTTGTCAGCCACCCAAATTGCCATGTTCAACCTCTAACCCACCATGTCCTAGCAAACCGTTGATTGGCTATGTTACCGCTTTGCTCAGCCCCTCTTATAGCGTTGTTAGTTGCAGGTGAAGATTGAAGTTTGTTCCTTGTTGGAACATGGAGATGTTGCTCCTTGTTGGAATATTTATTTACTTGTTGGGATATCACGTTATATCTTATTTAATTAATGCATCTATATACTTGGTAAAGGGTGGAAGGCTCGGCCTTATGCCTGGTGTTTTGTTCCACTCTTGCCGCCCTAGTTTCCGTCATATCGGTGTTATGTTCCCGGATTTTGCGTTCCTTACGCGGTTGGGCTATTATGGGAACCCCTTGACAGTTCGCCTTAAGTAAAGCTCTTCCAGCAATGCCCAACATTGGTTTTACCATTCGTCACCTAGCCTCTTTTTCCCTTGGGTTTCGCGGACTCAAGGGTCATCATTATTTTACCCCCCGGGCCAGTGCTCCTCTGAGTGTTGGTCCAACCTGTCAGCTGCCGGTGGCCACCAGGGGCAACTCTGGGTTGGCCTACCCGTACCTTAGACAATCTGAGTGTGCCCTGAGAAAGAGATATGTGCAGCTCCTATCGGGATTTGTCGGCACATTCGGGCGGTGTTGCTGGTTTAGTTTTACCCTGTCGAAATGTCTTGTTGTACCGGGATACCGAGTCTGATCGGAGTGTCTCGGGTGGAGGTCTATTCCTTCGTTGACCGTGAGAGCTTGTGATGGGCTAAGTTGGGACACCCCTGCAAGGATTTGAACTTTCGAAAGCCGTGCCCGCGGTTATGGGCAGATGGGAATTTGTTAACGTCCGGTTGTAGAAAACCCGAAGTTGACCTTAATTAAAATAGATCAACCGTGTGTGTAACCGTGATGGTCTCTTTCCGGCGGAGTCCGGGAAGTGAACACGGTGTTGGAGTTATGCTTGACGTAGGTAGTCCAGGATCACTTCTTGATCATACCTTTATCGACCGTGCTTTGCCTTCTCTTCTCGCTCTCATTTGTGTATGTTAGCCACCATATATGCTAGTCGCTTGCTGCAGCTCCACCTCATTACTCCATCCTTCCTATAAGCTTAAATAGTCTTGATCTCGCGGGTGCGAGATTGCTGAGTCCCCGTGGCTCACAGATACTTCCAAAAACCAGCTTGCAGGTGCCGTTGAGTCCGTGCAGATGACGCAACCAAGCTCAGGAGGAGCTCGATGAAGATCTTGTCCTTTGTATTGTTTCCGTTCTAGTTGATCAGTAGTGGAGCCCAGTTGGGGTCGATCGGGGACCTTTGTCGTATTTGGGGTTCTTCTTTTATTTTGGTTCCGTAGTCGGACCTTGATTGTATCTGGATGATGTAATGCTTTATTCATGTAATTGTGTGAAGTGGCGATTGTAAGCCAACTATGTATCTTTTTCCTTTATGTATTACATGGGTTGTGTGAAGATTACCTCACTTGCGACATTGCTTTCAATGCGGTTATGCCTCTAAGTCGTGCTTCGACACGTGGGAGATATAGCCGCATTAAGGGCGTTACAAGTTGGTATCAGAGCCTTCCCCGACCTTAGGAGCCCCACTGCTTGATCGTTTTTAGCGGCCAAGTTGTGTCTAGAAAAAAAATGTTTTGAGTCATTTAGGAATTATATATCGGAGAGTTTAGGAATTCTTTTTACTCCTCAGTCCCTTCATCACTCTTGCGAGGCATCCTGACGTAGAGTTTTGACTTTTCTCTTCTCAAATTTCACTAAAAATTTTTAGGATCACGCGGGTATCTTGGAATTGTTCCGATGGTTTTATGATGAGATCATTGTCTTGGTGCCTCCTGTCAGGGGTTTTGTGGAAGTGTCCCGGGGAGTTGAGCTCTGAGGTGTTGTCATCATAATTTTATCGTTGCAGTTTTGGAATACCTGAGTTTAGTACGCCGACATCGAAAATCTCTTTTATGCAGTTGTTGGTGAGATAACCCCGATAACCCAGTACTGAGGTGAGTACGGGAGTATTGCCATGACTTGTATAACGGATGCTTTTCGAAGGTTGAGGTAGACGATTTCCGAAGGTTTCTTGGTTATGTGTTGAAGGATGGATACAGCTGGATGTAGGATTTGTTAGTTTTGGGTGAGATATTATGCTTCCCCTGTATCCCCAACACCTGATTGCATAACCTGAAAATTTCGGGAGTTTCATAGGTGGGAATTCAAGTAGCTCTTAGGATATCTTTCCGACGGATGTATGATATGAAATTGGGGTTCGACGTCTAGTGGTCCGCCTATTCACGGTTGGTTTTACAGTGGTCTCGTTGTGTCTTAAAGAGTCCTTGGCTATGCCGACTCGGGGACGCTTCGTATGTCATGTGCACTGCCTTGTACATGATGGTGCTGTACGATCGAGCCCGTGTAGGCCCCACCACGAAAACTTCGGACGGAATCTCTATCATATGTTTGTTCCGGCTTATTTTGCAAGCCAATCTTTTGTTTTGTTTTGAGCTGTGGTATTCAAGTTGCTTCAATGTCAAATGTTGATTCCATACCTTCCCCAAATGGTGTTCTCATACTCCAATTTGAATACTAATCATTCTGGATAATCGAGATTGTCTTGTCAATCCTTTTCAACCGGTGTGTTTCTCTTCAAGTGGATCCGTTCACGCCAACATTTGCAAGATCATTTATCACTTCTTCTCAACGCTGTTTGTTTCATCCGTCTCCAAGTTGCCTTTGTTTTTCCCGCCCACCCACCCTTTTTCCTCAAGGACTAAGATTTCTTTACCAAGTATCCTTTTATTTTT
Organism: Triticum dicoccoides; assembly: GCF_002162155.2. NCBI lineage: Eukaryota > Viridiplantae > Streptophyta > Magnoliopsida > Poales > Poaceae > Triticum > Triticum dicoccoides. Next base: position 759,039,603 of record NC_041382.1, read on the forward strand.
GTGAAGTTTCTCCATTCTTTTCCGTCAATGTTCTTATCCGGTGATTCTCATGAAGATTCTAATGGAGCTTCAAGTTCATCATTCCTCGTTCTTTTCTTCTCCGGTGGATTTAATTCAAGCTTTGGTATTAAGCATA
>NC_041382.1:759039768-759050966 GCF_002162155.2 Triticum dicoccoides
GTATCCTTTTATTTTTGTGAAGTTTCTCCATTCTTTTCCGTCAATGTTCTTATCCGGTGATTCTCATGAAGATTCTAATGGAGCTTCAAGTTCATCATTCCTCGTTCTTTTCTTCTCCGGTGGATTTAATTCAAGCTTTGGTATTAAGAATACTCCTTTTCTTTTTTCCAATGCTTTTCTTATGCCGGTGCACCTCTTAATCATCCATCTCTCGCTATTAAATTGTTCCGGAGTGCTCAAGATATCTCGAAGATTCGTGTTTCCACTCTACATTCGTTCAAGCTCTTTCGAGATTGGTATCTCATTCAAGTCATTTAATTCAACCGGTGCAACATCTCTTTTAAATCTTTTCAACGGTGTTCTTTTGAGTGGGCCCTAACCCACAGGTCTTTTCCCAGGATCTTACCTGACTCTTCTATTTTCCCAGAGCTATCCTAAATTCTTCTCCAAGTTTGACGTAAGAATGAGTTATCATTAGTCAAATGCTTTTCTCCAAGATCTTTCAAATTCTTTTCATAGTTGGCTCAACCTCTTCGCTTTTGATTCTTCCGGTGTGCCTCAATAATTCTTGGTGGTGTTTCTCGTTGTCATTCTCATCATTTGAAGACCGAAGAAGAGTTTCTCTTTAATCTCGCTCCATTCTCTTCAAGATTCGTGATTCTAGCTTGTTGCCATCCTCTCGTAATTGTTTTTGAATGTGAGAATCCTTTTCACCCTCCGGGAGCAATTCAGGAGCCTTTTCAGTCTTGTTCATCCGGAGTCCATCAATTCTGATTTATTCATTCTCAGCCTTCAGTGATCATTTTCCTATTTTACCGGTGTTTCGCTCAAGTGATATTTAATCGGCTCGTGATCTCTTCGTTCTCTTTTATGTAAATTCCTTCAAGTAGCTTCATTAGCTCTCTAATTCTTCCCCGTGCTTCTTTATTTTTTCTTCTTCATTCATTTTCAATTCTTACGCTGGTTCGCTCAAGATTCTTCTTACCTTGTTATCATATCAATTCATTCGTCCTTTCCAAATCCTACCGGTGGTTCGTTGAAGACCTTCTCAAGTTTACGCCATATCTCTCTTAATCCTTTCTACAAGAATAAGTGGTATGCCAAATCCGTTGCTTGTCATCAATTTAAATTGGTGAAGGATAGGCATAACATAATTCTTATTCTGGTTTCATCCAAGTGATTAATCCTTTCCTTCAGAGTTTGTCCAGGAGGAATAAATTCTTGGCTGCTGGTTGTTCATCTTTCTTCCGGAGTTCTAAGTTTTCCGCATTATCTCGTCGCGAAGCTCCATCTAAATCATCGCAAGGCTTCACCTTGTGTTTTCAACTTCTCTTTCTTTTTATCATCCTTTTATTACCGGACTTCTTCATGGAGGCTCTACATGGTGGTTCATCAAGGATTCCTTTCATTCTTCAATTGTTCTTCAGGTTTTCTCTCGAAGTTATGACCCGCCAAGCTATACTCTAAAATAAACATGGTACTCAACACATGTTTTGTTTTGAGGAGCTCAAGTATTCTTCATCTTGCATTTCGAAGTGCAATTCTTTCTACCTTATCTTTTGAGGTGGTATTATGTTATTCTTGATAATGTTCCCTTCGTGTTCCATGATTCACATGTTGTTAAGAATGAGTTATTTTTAAATCCATCAACCTCGTTGTTAGAGTTATCTTGTGTCATATTTCACCTAAAAGCCTTCCATTGGAGTGTTGCTATTTGTGGTGCTTGCCAATGATCCAAGTTATCTCTTTATCATCTTGGTGGAAGAAGTGTTCATCTCTTCGTCAATCTAAAGCTAGCAATCGTTTCCGTTAGTGGCCGGTTGTCACCTCATAATTTTGAGATGTTTTCCATAAGCCCACTACAAGCTTATTCGTTTCGTTGTTGGTTTTTCCCAACAACCCCGTTGTAACCTTCTTGGAAGAGTGCTTTCCAAGCTCAATTGTGGCAGAAGTTGCCATTTCCCCCTCCATTCTGTTATTCCAATGACCTATCTTCTATTCTTTCTTCCGGAGGCATTGTGACGTTGCTCTTTTCACTCACCATCTCGATTCGTGAGGATCGTGTTCTTTTCATGCTTATCCATTTAACCGGAGTGTCCTGCCTTTTTCTTTCAAGTTCTTTTTCATCTTATCAAGTCTTGCATCTCTTTTCAACCGGAGTGCTGTCCGATTTTGATCTTCCTTGTTCCTTGTTTATCTCGTTTCAACCAGAGTGATTTCAATTCCTTCTTGTCCATTGTACTCGTCATTCATAGCTTTGCAACCTTCAAGTCCTCGTAATGTTCCTTGTTCCTCTTTTCTAACGGATTGTTTGCAATCTCGTTCATCTATGTTGTACTCTTTCTTTTAAATTGCCCAACCTCTCAAGGTTCGTGGTTTCACTCGTTTGTCAAAGAAGCAACTTAGTTTACCTCTTCTCTTTCTCTTCCGTTTTCCCTCCGGTGCCATTCTAGATCTCGGGACGAGATCCTCTCGTAGTGGTGGAGTGTTGTAACGCCCCGAGACCGATGTGCCAGGTGTCGTTCAGTTATTCGTTGTTGTTGTCTTGTCATTGGCTTGCGTGTTGCATTTCATCATGTCATCATGTGCATTGCATCATCATGTTTTCAAAACTTGCATCCGTCCGGGTTCCCCCGTTCTTTCCGTTGTCCGTTCTGAGCCCAGACACACTTGCACGCGCCCGCGGCATGTCCGAAATAGTATTTTATAAGTGGCCGGAAAATGTTCTCGGAATGGGATGAGAGTTGACGTGCGGTCTTATTATAGTGTAGGTAGACCGCCTGCCAAGTTTCATCGCGTTCGGAGTTCGTTTGATAGCCCAACCGTTAAACTATAGCGGCATTATAGCCGGTCTAACGTCGGACGTTTTCGGTCTCCGGAAACAGTCGCCGGGCCTCCCTCTCTTCTCTTCTCTCAGCCCGAGACCGTCCGCACAACTCACTACCTCTCACCACCAGGCCCTACCTAACCTCTCTCGTATGCCCGCGGACCTCCTCGCGCGCGCGTCCGAAAGTTGTCCCGGACCCGACTCGGACAGTCGTTACCGCTATGTCCGGATCATCTCCAAACATCTACAAAACGTCTCCGTTTTGTTAATTGGACTTCCTACCCTATTTTTTTCTCGACCGCTCGATTTATTTGGAGGGACGGTTTAGCCCCTAAATGTCTTCCTTTTCCTTTTTATATATATACTCCTAGTGCTCTTTGGACAAAACCCTAAAACCGAGGGCCCTTGTCCCATCCTCCCAGCCGCTGCCGCCAGTCCTCTTTCACCTCGGGATCCATCCCGATCCATCTGCCCAATCCTCTCGCGCAGTCATTTCCAGCCAACCAATCCCACCGAGGCCCTGGATCCAGCTGTCCCGCAGCGACCACGAGCCAGCCTCGCCGGAGCCCGGCAGGAGCACGAGCTCCCTCGTCCTCGTCCCCGTGCCGCAAGCAGCAGCAGATCCAGCGCAGCTGTGCCCGGACGTCTCTGGCAAAGCTCCAGGCCGGCCCCCTCACCTCCATCCCCGTGCTCACGCGACGCCCGAGCGAGGAGCTCCCCTTGGCCCTCCTCGATCTGCGAGCCACGCCTGCATCCCGTCGGTCCAGCGACGCCGTGCCCGAGCCTCCCGTCGCCAAGGGGCACGAGCTCCTTTGCCTCGCTGCCACGCCAACCCGAGTGGCAGCCCAGCCGGTCATCTCCGCCGCTGCCGAGCCTCAGGACAGCTCCGCCGCCCTCCTCTTCATATCCCTGCCTCTCCCTTACCTCTCTCCTCTCCCCTGCAGTGCTCCTCGCTGCCACCGCCATGGAGTTCGTCGTTGGCTCCCTGCTGCCGCCCTGCTCCGACGACGGATCCGGCGGGATCCGGCCCCCACCGCCCGGATCCTTCCATCTCTGATGGGATCCGCCTCCCTCCTTCGCCGGAGACACGCCAAGCCATCGCCGTCGTCCCGATCCGCGCGGAGGAGCGCCGCCGAACACCTGCCTCTGCCTGCGTCCTCTGCTTCTTCCAGGATGAGGCGCCCGCTCGCCCGCTCGTCCTCGAGCGTTGACCGTGCCCCCTTCTCCTTCTCGTTCGATCGAGTCAAGACCCAAGCCCAGCCGCGCCAGGCTCCAGCTGGCCCGCGTCCGACCTCCCCAACCGGCCTCGACTCGGCCTCCGTCCTCTTCATTTTGGGCCTCGCCTCCGGCCCAGTGCAGCGCGCCAAGGCCCAGCGCCGCTTCGGCCTGCCCTCTCTCCGCGCGCCAGCGTGCCCCCTGCCAGGCCGCTCCTGCTACCGGGCCGCAGCCCAGGGGTGAGCCGACCCCCAGCGCCCCCTCCTCTTGTTTTTTTACTCTTGTTGGGCTGCCCAGTGCACTGTTCAGATTCGGCCCGATTCATGTTTTTTTCCTGCAGAACGATTTGTCCAATTATTCCAGGGATTGCCAGTTTTACAGATTAGACCCTCATGTTCATGCATTTAATAACTCAAGAACCGTGCATCGGATTAAAATGTTTCATATATGAAACTTGCTCAGAATTTTGTGTAGATTAATAATATCCAACTTTCATCTATATTTAAAATGTTAAAAATGTTGTTTGCATTAATTTGCTCCTATGCCATGCTAAAATGCTTTATTTCATAACTAAATAACCGTAGCTCCGAATTAAATAAACTTTATATGTAAATGGGGTAGAATTTTGCCTAGTTTATCATGGTGACCTTTATTTGCATATTAAACAACTCTAAAATTGTGTTTAGGGCAGAACAGGACCTAATCTAAAATATGCATATGGGGAGTTTCCGGAATTGTTGTTCGTTGCTTCCGGCCTCATTTAAACTTGACTAGATAGGTAGTTTTACTTTGCTTCACCCTCTTGCCATGTTAACCAACATTTAATATTGTTGAGTACATAAACGAGATCAAACTAAATAACTTGTTGTGGTGTTTCGTCAATATGCAACTCGTTGCATATTGATCTCCACTTAATTTGTAGAACTGCTTGTGCACTTTGCCATGCCATGCTTCATTAAACCGGACATGCATCATACTCGTTTGTGCATCATGCCATGTTGATGTGTGGGTTGTTTACTATGTTGTGTGCTTCTTTTCCGGTGTTTGCTTCTTTGGGTTGGTTCCGACAACGTCGAGGTTGTGAGGATCCATTCGTCTACGTCCGTTTGTCTTCTTCATGGACTTGTTCTTCTTCCTTGCGGGATTTCAGGCAAGATGATCATACCCTCGAAATCACTACTATCTTTGCTATGCTAGTTTGCTCGCTCTTTTGCCATGCCAATGCTACGATGCCTACCACTTGCTTGTCAGCCACCCAAATTGCCATGTTCAACCTCTAACCCACCATGTCCTAGCAAACCGTTGATTGGCTATGTTACCGCTTTGCTCAGCCCCTCTTATAGCGTTGTTAGTTGCAGGTGAAGATTGAAGTTTGTTCCTTGTTGGAACATGGAGATGTTGTTCCTTGTTGGAATATTTATTTACTTGTTGGGATATCACGTTATATCTTATTTAATTAATGCATCTATATACTTGGTAAAGGGTGGAAGGCTCGGCCTTATGCCTGGTGTTTTGTTCCACTCTTGCCGCCCTAGTTTCCGTCATATCGGTGTTATGTTCCCGGATTTTGCATTCCTTACGCGGTTGGGCTATTATGGGAACCCCTTGACAGTTCGCCTTAAGTAAAGCTCTTCTAGCAATGCCCAACATTGGTTTTACCATTCGTCACCTAGCCTCTTTTTCCCTTGGGTTTCGCGGACTCAAGGGTCATCATTATTTTACCCCCCGGGCCAGTGCTCCTCTGAGTGTTGGTCCAACCTGTCAGCTGCCGATGGCCACCAGGGGCAACTCTGGGTTGGCCTACCCGTACCTTAGACAATCTGAGTGTGCCCTGAGAAAGAGATATGTGCAGCTCCTATCGGGATTTGTTGGCACATTCGGGCGGTGTTGCTGGTTTAGTTTTACCCTGTCGAAATGTCTTGTTGTACCGGGATACCGAGTCTGATCGGAGTGTCTCGGGTGGAGGTCTATTCCTTCGTTGACCGTGAGAGCTTGTGATGGGCTAAGTTGGGACACCCCTGCAGGGATTTGAACTTTCGAAAGCCGTGCCCACGGTTATGGGCAGATGGGAATTTGTTAACGTCCGGTTGTAGAAAACCCGAAGTTGACCTTAATTAAAATACATCAACCGTGTGTGTAACCGTGATGGTCTCTTTCCGGCGGAGTCCGGGAAGTGAACACGGTGTTGGAGTTATGCTTGACGTAGGTAGTCCAGGATCACTTCTTGATCATACCTTTATCGACCGTGCTTTGCCTTCTCTTCTCGCTCTCATTTGCGTATGTTAGCCACCATATATGCTAGTCGCTTGCTGCAGCTCCACCTCATTACTCCATCCTTCCTATAAGCTTAAATAGTCTTGATCTCGCGGGTGCGAGATTGCTGAGTCCCCGTGGCTCACAGATACTTCCAAAAACCAGCTTGCAGGTGCCGTTGAGTCCGTGCAGATGACGCAACCAAGCTCAGGAGGAGCTCGATGAAGATCTTGTCCTTTGTATTGTTTCCGTTCTAGTTGATCAGTAGTGGAGCCCAGTTGGGGTCGATCGGGGACCTTTGTCGCATTTGGGGTTCTTCTTTTATTTTGGTTCCGTAGTCGGACCTTGATTGTATCTGGATGATGTAATGCTTTATTCATGTAATTGTGTGAAGTGGCGATTGTAAGCCAACTATGTATCTTTTTCCTTTATGTATTACATGGGTTGTGTGAAGATTACCTCACTTGCGACATTGCTTTCAATGCGGTTATGCCTCTAAGTCGTGCTTCGACACGTGGGAGATATAGCCGCATTGAGGGCGTTACAAATATTATCGAGGATTATGGTGGAAGAGGGCACCGGACACGGCTAAGAATACGATCACGTGGATCAACTTGTGTGTCTAGAGGTGCCCCCTGCCCCCGTATATAAAGGAGCAAGGGGGAGGAGGCCGGCCCTAGGAGGGGCGTGCCAGGGAGTAGGATTCCTACTCCTAGGTGGAGTAGGTTTCCTCCTTTCCTAGTCCAGCTAGGAGAAGGGGGGAAAGGGGAGAAGAGGGGAAGGAAGGGAGAGAGGGGCCGCGCCCCAAACCCCTTGTCCAATTCGGACTGGGCTTGGGAGGGGCGCGCGCCACCTCCTGGTCCTTTCCACGAAGGCCCATTAAGGCCCATTGCTTCTTCCTCGTATTCCCGTAACTCCCCGGTACCTCCGAAAATACCCGAATCACTCGGAACCTTTCCGATGTCCGAATATAGTCGTCCAATATATCGGTCTTTACGTCTCGACCATTTCGAGACTCCTCGTCATGTCCCCGATCTCATCTGGGACTCCGAACTCCTTCGGTACATCAAAACTCATAAACTCATAATATAACTGTCATCGAAACCTTAAGCGTGCGGACCCTACGGGTTCGAGAACAATGTAGACATGACTGAGACACGTCTCCGGTCAATAACCAATAGCGGAACCTGGATGCTCATATTGGCTCCCACATATTCTACGAAGATCTTTATCGGTCAGACCGCATAACAACATATGTTGTTCCTTTTGTCATGGGTATGTTACTTGCCCGAGATTCGATCGTCGGTATCTCAATACCTAGTTCAATCTCGTTACCGGCAAGTTTCTTTACTCGTTTCGTAATACATCATCCCGCAACTAACTCATTAGTTGCAATGCTTGCAAGGCTTATGTGATGTGCATTACCGAGAGGGCCCAGAGATACCTCTCCGACAATCGGAGTGACAAATCCTAATCTCGAAATACGCCAACCCAACATGTACCTTTGGAGACACCTGTAGAGCTCCTTTATAATCACCCAGTTACGTTGTGACGTTTGGTAGCACACAAAGTGTTCCTCCGGTAAATGGGAGTTGCATAATCTCATAGTCATAGGAACATGTATAAGTCATGAAGAAAGCAATAGCAATATACTAAACGATCGGGTGCTAAGCTAATGGAATGGGTCATGTCAATCACATCATTCTCCTAATGATGTGATCCCGTTAATCAAATAACAACTCTTTTGTTCATGGTTAGGAAACATAACCATCTTCGATTAACGAGCTAGTCAAGTAGAGGCATACTAGTGACACTCTGTTTGTCTATGTATTCACACATGTATTATGTTTCCGGTTAATACAATTCTAGCGTGAATAATAAACATTTATCATGATATAAGGAAATAAATAATAACTTTATTATTGCCTCTAGGGCATATTTCCTTCAATACATCACACCATCTTCTCTCCTCTTCAATCCAGCTAACTTTCTTACCCACCTCTATGACGTGTGGGACAGCGAGCGCGGAGGCCCCATGACAAAGTGATTAGTGAGTATGTTTGAACTAAAAAGGTAGTAGTAAATCCCACCCATTCATACTTTTCAGTCAGATTACATAGTTTGTATCAATTTTATCTTTTAAACAAACTATCTGATTGACAAACCATTTGGATATTAGTAGTCATGATATTTAAATCTTCAAAACAAGATCAATTTTGCACATAGTTGAATTTTTTTCAAATTCAAATTACTTTTACGTTGCATGTTTTCATTGTTTTTTCATTCCGGATATCGGGTACTACTTCATTGAGGTTTCGTTTCTATTTTAGGAGTCTTGAAATAAGTATTCATATCATTTTGTTAAATTATCTTTCATGGTCGGGCTAAGTTCTAAAGGTGTTATTTTCATAATTTCTATACGATTTCGTTTATGTGCCACGACTATTTTACATATTTTCATTATTTTTTCGTGCATTCTCTTTTGTTTGTTTCATTATTGTACCATCTGGTATACTCCCTCCATTCACAGTATTATATGACATGCATGTCACAAAAAGCATACCCTCGAATTTGTGTGTGAAAGGAATTTGTGATTATATAATTTTTATATCATACTCCCTCCGTCATATAATACGTCATATAGTGTCAAAACGCTCTTATATTATGGGACGGAGGTACTACATCTCATATATTAATAACTGTAACATTGGTTAAAGGCTACCTCGAAAAGACGTATTGGCTCTATATATGTGGATGGAGGGAGTATCATATGAGTTTCATTATTGTATCAACATTCGAATTTGAACTTGTTCAAACATGTCCAAAATTGATCTTGTTTTAAAGATTTAAATATCATGTACCATCCCGTACACTCCCTCCATCCACAATATTTTATGACATGCATGTCACACAAAGCATACCCTCGAATTCGTATGTGAAAAGAGTTTGTGATGATATAATTTTTATATCATACATCTCATCTATTAATAATTTTATCATTGGTCGAAGACTACCTTGAAAGACGTATTATGCCCAATATATGTGTATGCATGCAGTATCATGTCATCACAAACTCTTTCCACATACGAATTTGAACTTGTTCAAATCATGTCCAAAATTGATCTTCTTTTAAAGATTTAATGTCATGAACCCAGGTCTGCAAACGGAATGAAAAACGGATCATTCGTTCAAAAGTTAATAGTGTTACGAAGTGTGAAATCAAACTAAAAGTATGGGTGGGTGATCCTGGCTGAAAGAATAAAATATGTTGAGTGCAATAAATTCCTGTTGTTCAACAGTGATTGGAGCCTAGAAAAAGAAGAAGAAAACGCATGTGTTGAAGCAAAATGAGTGAAATATATTGTGTGTGCACATATCCCCAAACGAAATGTGCGGCCACTACACTGTCGAAACACACATCGCGGATGGATGCATGAATAAAGGATTTCAGCACCCTGGAATTTCGATTGTATTTCATTTTTTTATAAAGTTGTGTCCATATATAACGATCTGTGACACTCCCTTCGTTTAGAAGCAAGTGGCGATGTTTTAGTTTGAATACATAATGGTTTCTGAGGCCTTTTAAGAAAAAATAGTCTCCAAAACAGCTTTGAGCACTAGCTTCGAGTACTATTAGGCCTTGTACAATGAAAGGTGTTTAGGGAAGGTGTTTAGAAAAATAAACCAGGCTTTTCTTAAGCACTGGTACTTATTTCTACAGAATAAACGCTTAACTAAGCGTCTCTTCTATAGAAATAGACATCGATACTTTAGAAAAACTGTTTATTTTTCTAAGCACCTCTTTAAGCACCTTTCATTATAAAAGGCCTTGATCTCCTCGCGCCGCACGCCGAACTGCACAAAGAAACAATGGCGGCCGTGGTTGCGCTTGCGCCCTGGCTAGCATGGCTTGTCGTCGCTTTCCTCTCCTTCTACCTTCTCAACCTCCTCGCCCACACGCGCTCCGGCCTCCCGCCAGGCCGCCGCCCACTGCCGCTCATCGGCAGCCTCCACCTTCTCGGCGACACGCCGCACCGCTCCCTCGCCCACCTAGCCAAGATCCACGGTCCGCTAATGTCCGTCCGCCTCGGCGGGTCACCACGGTGGTCGTCTCCTCCCCCGCCATGGCCCGGGGATTCCTGCAGAGGCATGATTCCGTGCTCGCCAGTCGCCACCCGGTCCGTGCCTGACGCCACCGGCAAGGCACGCGGCGGCCGTAGCCTGGCTGCCCCCCGGGCCGAGGTGGCGCGCGCTTCGCAAGATCATCGCCACGGAGTTCTTCGCGCCGCACCGGCTCGACGCGCTCCACCACCTCCGGAGCGACAAGGTGAGGGAGCTCACGGACGACGTCGCACGGCTGGCGCGCGAGGGCACGGCGGTGAACGTCAGCCGAGTGGTCTTCACGACGAGCCTGAACCTTATCTCCCGCACCATCTTCCCCATCGACCTCACCAGCCTCGACGACCACGGCCGCTCCGAGGATTTCCAGGAGGTGATCACGGCCATGATGGAAGGCTTGGGCACCCCGAACGTGTCCGACTTCTTCCCGGTGCTCGCGCCGGCCGACCTGCAGGGCATGCGCCGGCGCCTGGCGTGGATCTTCGCGCGGCTGCACGCCGTGTTCAACGCCGAGGTGGACCAGAGGCTGCGCGGCCGCGACGCTGGCCAGCCCAGGAAGAACGACTACCTCGACGTGCTGCTCGACGTGGCGGCGCGTGACGAGGGAAAGGACCTGCTCGACTCTGAGACGCTACGCTCACATTTCACGGTAACGCACAACTTTCTTCTTTGCGATTGCAGCTGGTGTTTCAGTTTTCAACTCATATCTAGTAAAAGATCAAAATTAGTACACTCGATGTATTATATACCCTTTGATTGATTCCATGAACCGCACATGAGCCTG
>NC_041382.1:759051406-759055527 GCF_002162155.2 Triticum dicoccoides
TCCGCCGCCGCCAGAGGAGCTCCTCGGCGAGCCCGCGCGGCTCTGATGATGGTGGCGGCGGGGATCTCGGCGGCTTCACCCTGTGTGGAGGGCCTCGGCTTCCGGGGCGGCGGGCCCGGACGGCGACGCGCGACGTGGCCTGTGCGGCGGGTGGCGTCGGTGGGTGCAGGTGGGCCGCCTCCCTGGCCGTGAGGGTGGCGCGGAGGCGGCGGGCGGCGGCTGCTGCGACGACTCCTCACAGTCGTTGCGCCCTAGAGAAGTGGCGTCTTCAACCTCGATCCACTCCGATTCGCGCTGATCTCGGCCTCTGGCGGCTCTGGTCGCTGGATCTCGGCGTTGGGTGCGCGGATCTGGTGCGTGGGGGCGGATCCGGGGGAAATCCCTGGCCGGCGCGGCGGTCACACCGAAGGCGGTGCCTTTGTGCGTCGTTTACCTTGGTGGAGGCTTCGGTGGGACTCCTCCTCCTCCCATCCTGTCCAAGAGCTCAGGTGAAAGCCTCAGGTCCCCTTGTTCTGGCGACAACGGCATTTTGGTGGCGTGTTCCTTCCTGAGGGTGTCGTCCGGGGATGGCTCGAGTGGTGGTGGAGTTGGGTGTGGTGCGAGGGCGGCAAATGGTGGCCTGTTTTCATCAACGGCATCCTTCTCTGGTCCAGGTGCGGAGGGTTCCAGCCGCAGGTTCGAGGGGATTGGGGTCCCTGCCTCCATGCCGGCGGTAGGGCTTCGGCGTGGTGATTCCTATCCTTGACCAGGGACATGGTGTCGCATCCTTTTGGCCTTCTCTGAGGTTTCAGCGGCTGCGTCCGATAACTCTCGTCCGGTGTTTTTCCTTACTGCTGATGACGATGATGTTTTGGTGGTCGGTCCTCCGTTTCATGTGGGTCTGTCTCTGGTGCCTCTCCTTGGGCAGCCGGGGCACTCTGATTTGGATTCTAGGGTGAATCACTTCGTCGGCCGCCGGTGCGGCACCCGTCGAACCCGGGTGGTAGGGTAGGGACCCTTTGTGGCGGCGGAGTCAAATCATGTTTGCCCTGTTTTGATCCCTTTGGTGGCAGCCAACGACACAAATCTTGAATGGTGGTGCCCTCCTCCTGGCACCTCCGTAGGTTAGCTAGTTTTGGCTTTGCGTCGTTCGATGGCAAGAATGGTGTGCTCTTTGCCTTCGAGTTGTTCTGCTGAGCACATTGTATCTTTTTCTTTCCGCTTTCCTCTTTCTTGTTGTTAGTCGCAATCTTGTACGCCTAGCCGGTTGATGGCTTTGTTAATTCAAAGCCAGGCTCTTCTTGAGCCTTCGTTCCAAAAAAAAAACAAATGGTGGCACATGGCCACGGCCAGCCAAAACAAAAATGGCATCGAGATAGCTAAAGTGGCACTTCATATCCAATTTTGACTTTTTAGATCAGGAATAAAAATAAAACCGGATACAGATTATAGAGTATAGCCAATTTGTTTCTATTGATGGTCGATTTTTTTGGTTCCTTATTTCTCTATGCCTAGACAAAATTGTAATGTGGATATTTGTGGCATGTTAATCATCTACTGCTGTCAATAAAACTTGCTTCAGTGTTGTAGTCGTCGCTTGCTGGTATATGAATCTAAAGTAATTTTTATCATTTCTGGTGTTCGTTATACTGTCATGATTGAAGATGAATAAATCAAAAGTTTTCTCGCAAAAAAACCAAAATATATTAGAGTTTTTTCTAGAAAAATTTGCGCCCCGTAGCTCAGGAGCATGGTACCACTACAAGCCAAATAAGTATGCTGTCACCACTGTAAAACCTTTTGAACTAGTAGTGGACCAAACCACACAAGCAATGATAAAAAAAGAAAGATGCAGGATGTACCATTCTAAAATCGACATCTCTTGCATCGCAAAAAAAAAACGACATCTCTTGAGGGAGCACTTCAAATATTATTTTACTCATTACCATTTAAATATATATAGATCCACACTGATGGTGTCCATCGTATCCCTTGAGGCCCTGTATTGTATATACCTTGAAGTTTAGAAATACGACAACATGGAAGCACAATAATTATAACGACATTCACTCTAGTATGTGACCAGAAACATGAAAATTACCATTTGAATACAAATTAATATGCATCTAAAATTTCTATAGAATAGTATCGGCATGGAAATTTTATAGGAATCATGACATGCTATCCATGTGTTACAAAGAACCAAATCATCTAAAATTAAATATGAATTTCCTTTATAAGCACTGAATAATCTAAAACTCAAATTCTTATGTTTTTTCCGTTGTTTCAGACCAGTCATATTGCAATTTTGCAGCATTTCCAAACTTTCCACCATAGCTCTCGTAAGATTGCACGTCAACATCGGTGAGTGAAAACGAAAAAATTGGGTCAAGAACAATAGCTTCTTCTACTATAATGCAATGAGATGAATATCCAATATCAAGTTACATATGAACGAATTATTGCATATATGATTCATCCATATAGTAACGAATGTGTAGTTTAAAGCAATGTCAATTCTTCTATACCACATTTAGCAAATAATACATTGTACTTTGTGTGATGCTTGTTTAGTAAATAGATACATTTACTAGACTATATTCATCTAACATTATATTTGTATGTTAGGATTTGTTTGCTGCTGGTAGTGACACAAGCTCTAGCACAGTGGAATGGGCAATGGCTGAGCTTCTTCGAAACCCATAATCAATGGCTAAGGTTTGTGTTGAGCTTGCACAAGTTATCGACTCTAGAAGAAACATTGAAGAAGCTGACATTGTTCGATTGCCCTATCTCCAAGCTGTCATAAAAGAGACTTCTCGACTCCACCCTCCTGCTCCACTATTGTTGCCACGACAACCTGAGATGATAGTCAAAATAGCCGGTTACACAATACCTAAAGGTTCACGTGTGTTCATAAACGTATGGGTGATAGGTCGAGATAAAGATGTATGGACTGAACCTGAGAAGTTTATGCCTGAGAGGTTCTTGGGTTCATCAATTGACTTTAGGGTTGTGGATTTTGAGCTCCTTCCATTTGGTGCAGGGCGTCGAACCTGCCCTGGAATGACTTTGGCAATTAGGATGGTGCATGTGATGCCCGCTTTCTTGTTAAGGCAGTTTAAGTGGAGTCTTCCTATTGAGCTGGAACGTGATGGGATTGATATGGAAAATCACTTTGGCCTGACACTAGTAAAGAACGTGCCCCTTTGTATTATAGCAACACCGATTTGATGAAAATAAAAGGCACAATTTTAAGAGTGGTTTAGATGTTGTTAATGCGTAATAATTCAAATGTATGAGCTATATAATTTCTATCATTATTTATGTGACAAATTTGATATTCTCTCAGAGTTCAAACCTTATGCTCCTTCATTATCCACTGATTTTTCACCAAGAATATGAACAAGAACAAAATGCAAAAAGAAAATATTAAAATCTATTTAGAAACAAGGTTTAGATCCACATCATAATAGATTAGGCTATGAACCAGGCCACTTTGGGATGGTGAGGTGACGTCAAGATAACACATTAGGCTATCAACTAGGCTATAATACTTTTGGGTGGTGGTGGAAAGAAATACACAATGTTAACGTTCTTGTTCAAATAACAGAATAAACAAAGTAAGTGCACATGAAAAAAAAATAGAATAAAGTGAATACCGCCATGAAATGACTGCATACTTCAAAAGGACAATACCATGTTCACTTAAGATTCTACAACTTCTGCTACTTGCACACAGAGATATGAAAAAATGTATGAACATGAGAGAGTACTCAATACCTAGATCATATGAGGACGGTGCTTGGGCATGGATGGGGTGGGTCCTACAGGTTGACACGTGTTGAATTTGTTCCACAACCGAGATGCCCCTCCGACGAGGTGAACCAGAGGCTGCAGGGCTCGAACGTGGTGGAGATGACCAGGAAGACGAGGGGGTTGGTCGCTTGCTCGTGTGTTGGCATGGACAAATGGTGAGGGCAGCGTCGGATGATATGTCACCGGCGCATGGGAAGGGTTGGTTCCCCAAGAAGAGAGACGGTGAGAGCTCAAAGATATAGCCGCGTCGGGGGCATGCGAGATGGGAACGCGGATGGGGAAGGTGAGACTAATGCCCGAGAATGGACGAGGGGTTGCTGGGA
>NC_041382.1:759055837-759098775 GCF_002162155.2 Triticum dicoccoides
AATCTCAACTATGGAATGAAAAATGTATTGACGTCATGGGAGTAGTTCGATGAATGCTTCCCGTTGGTCGGCAGATAGGAAGCGCTTCTCTTTCTTTTTTATGTTGCATTCATATGTGCGATCACCTTTCTCCCCTATGTGTAATCCAGAAGAAAAAAAGGAAAGCCTTTGACGATTTTGGAATTTGATTTTTCTTCCAAATGTTAAATTTACCCAAAAGACTTGAATTTATGAAACTTCATGAATTCAATTAGTTTGAAATTTCAAAAGAATCCAGGAAGACTCAAATTCTGAAAACTAGGCCTGGAATTTGTGAATGTCAGTACTGTAGTCGAAACTTTACCAAAAAATTGAAGTTTCAAAAATAGAAAGCTGATCGGGCAACGACTTTTCCAGATGGGAAATTCACCTGACCCGACTTTGACTCCCAATTCAAAAATGCTACACTTACGTAAAAGCCTACGTACGGTTACGTAATTAGACTAACTACTAATCCCTCGGGCCCCCTATTCCAACTAGGTGGGCCCTCCTCCTAATTTCCTCCAACTGAAAAAGCCACCTAAGCCATTATGTTACTTTACATTTGATTGCTACGTAGGTGTAGCATTGCTCCCCCAATTAGCAAACAATAATGCTACACCTACCTAACATTTGTTTGATGGGTAAATAACTTTATTTCTCAGATAATAGAAAGATCATTTTCAATGAGATGAGAAATAAAGTCCGGGGTGGAACTCTCCCAAACCTCAGAAGCTCTATTGATAAGGCTGGTCACAATGGGCAAGAACATAGTCTAGTAACTTACACACTTCCCTAGACTATGTTACTACCTCCAGAGTGGGTAGGAACATCTATGTAGTGTCATGTAACAATGTATTTATTAGGTTATAGACTCATTGTTTCTTGGAGTGTGTGATGTTCCGGTAACTTAGCTAGTTACCACAAGCACCTCTCTCTTCATTAAATATGTGACAAATAAGTAAAATTGTATTGAAGTGTGTGATGTTACTCCTAAGTTCCTCTCCATTGTGACCAGCCTAAGAGAGTGTTTTTCGATAGTATCAACTACACTGTTGGCTTCCCGGAAAAAATGGACCACATCGGCCTTTGGTAGTTCCTTCCCAAGAGATTTACTTTCAGAAATGATTGCTGTTTCTGGGCCTAGATACTCATTTTGGTTTGTTGCCTCAACAGTGTTCAGACTATCGGATTCAACTATTACTGAATGAGCTCTTTTACAGTGATTGGGGAGTTACGATTTATAACTTCATGTAACTCCACCTCTGATTATTTCTAGCCATTGGATCTGGAAAAATTATTTTAAGATTTATTTTTTTCTAAAAGGGTATAATAGTACTTGAGTCGCTCGTCCGTTTCCGTTCCTCGCGGCATGTTCAGAGGCCGTCCCCACGCACGAATGAATCGGTTTCTCCGCATAGCCGCCGCACATCCTGCTCGTAGACGGGTAGCTTGGTGCGCCGTTTAGATCATCCCCACGCGGCGACCCTGATCCAGAAGAGAAGCGGCAGTCCGCGACCTTGTTGTCACTCCTCCGCCAAGGTTCCGGCCGGTCGTGGCGCATCCAATCCGCGTGCCGGCCGGCCCTGTACGCCATCATCGGGAACTTCGTCGCCAAGGCGTGGAACGGCTCCGGCCTCTTCCCTGACCCCTGCGGCCAGACCGCCATCCAGGTTCCTCTCCCCCACAACCCCTTTTTCTTTACCTCGTCTTCAGCTCTTGATTGATTTATGTTGGCTTCAACTTTGAGTAATGGAGGATTGGAAAACACCAAAATTTGTTCTTTTTTCAGGAATTAATCAATCCCCAGTTCAGTTCCTTCTCTACATTTTCATGTTTTGGGATTCAGTATAAATCGTTGCTCACAAGGATTGCTTGCACGTCTAATTAATGGAACTGCTGCTCTACACCATACGTCGGATAACCTACTGCCTTAGTCAGCGCCGCCGGCGACCTTCCCGCACACTAAAGGTAGGTGCATACATGTTGTGTAGGAGATGATGGCAGCAAACTTTCAGCTACAAGGGGTTTCGTGGTAGGGAACTATTGCGGTTGTGGTCCTATTATCAAGTTGTAATCCCAGCTGAATAGTATTTTATTCTCTGTAACTAATCATGTTTTTGTGGTATAGGATGATGGAAACAGACCCGATTGTGTGGGCATATGCATATGGTTCGTGTACATAACAGTCTGAACTGGCCTTGCCATCGATCTAATCTACAACTTTTGTATCATGCGCTGTTAGGTACTGCTATTTTTGTGGTAGTATTATTTTCTTCAAGTATTCCATTCTCTGTAACAAATTCTGCTAGTGATTACAGTTTACTTGCCATGAAGCCTGAGCAGTGCATCTATATCCTTCATATAATAGCTTATTTAATCATGCTTTCTACAAATTTTAGTGCTCAAAGATAATAAGATTGGACCTTGAAAGTGGGTAGAGAGCAAATGAAATTTTGCCATCAGAATGTGATACTTCAGTACAAACGTCCTTTAATGATGTTTGCTGTTCTTAGGGAATGGGGATCTATCTTTGGTTTAAAATATCTACTCCTATTGATTTGTATTGAGTGGAACTTAGTAGAGTTGGACTTCACGGATTTACAAGGTTGCTGCCTCATTTTTTTAGGAAAATGTTACTAATACTTCTGACCAAAAGTAGGACTAATGTTCTGTGTGGGCGTCCATGATGGACGTTGCAGTGCAGGGCCTTGTTTCAACGGCTTTATTTTGAGGTCATGTACATATGAAGATTGGAAATAGTGTTGGTGATGTGGAAACTGATCTGAATGGGATGTATTTGGGATCATACCAGGTTTCCCTGCTACTATCTCTACAGAGATGGGCGAGCGACGCCGCAGTTTCTTGTTCTTGCAGATGCATTATTGGATCATTTCTTCTGACTATAGCGAATGCCTAATCTTACGGTTATATGAGCAGCATTGTTCTGATGAACTAGGCCGTGTGGTTTTCCATCCATGTAGCTTGATTGTATTCTTCAAATGTGGCAGAGTAACGAGTTGCATTTTTTTTGTGTGTGTGTGTGTGTGTGTATTGGGGGTTGTATTGCTCGCCTTGTGGTTTACAGAAATTTAGACGGGCGCATGACCTTGTTGGGCGTTGTATTGCTGGGGCTCCTGAAGATTGATAAAAGTTAGGGTTGCTAGATTGCACGCCTATTCTTGTCATTGCCTCGTTATATATTTTGCTGGTGCATAATACAATGAGATCACAATTCCGCTAAGCAAAGAATAATGTTTGGTGGGTAAGTACAGTTCTGTCATAGATTTCATCCCTGTTCCGCGAAAGAAAAACATTCCAAAATTGTAAAGTAAATGTCACTAAGGATACCCTTCGTCCCGACATGAGTGAAAACACACGGAAGTACGTACCGATGTTAGTCATTCGGGCCCACAAGTAATGATCTTAGTCGGCTGGACCTACAAGTACCGGTCTTACTCGTTTGGGCTCACTAGTATCGATCTTAGTCATTTAGGCCCACACGTACTGATCTTAGTTGTTCGGGTCAACAAATGTCGATCTGAGTCATTCGGGTCGACAAGTACAGATCTTAGTCGATCAAGCCTACAAGAACTGACCTTAGTCCTTCTAGACCCACAAGCACCGATCTTAGTCGCCTGGACGACCCGTAGTGATAGTGTTGTGTCAAGACACACTGAAGTGCTAGTCGAGGGACCCGACGATCCACTCCGCTAGTTGTGTCGAGACTACTTGTTAAGGTAGTTGTGGGTCCGGATGACCGGTAATGCTAGTTGTCGGTCCAAACAACCCATGCTAGTAGTTCTGGGTTCGACGACCCTTAGTGCTAGTTATGGGATCAAACTACCAATAGTACTAGTTGTGGGTCTGGACGACCCATTGTGGTGCTTGTGGACCCGGACGGCCCATACTTGAAGTTCTAAGTTCAAACGACCCGTAGTAGTGATTGTATACCTGGACGACCCATACTTGTCGTTCTGGGTTCAAACGACGCATATGTAGTCGTGGGATCGAACTACCCATAGTGCTAATTGTGTGCCCACAAGTACCACTATGGGTTGGGCCACCAATACTACCTCGTGCCCCTTTACGTCGTCCGGACCACCAATGCCACTACTAGTTACTCTGGATCGTCCGGGCTAACAAATACCACTACGAATCACTCTGGGTCATAGGGCCCACACATACCACTACGAATCACTGGGAGTCGTCCTAGCTCACAAGTACCGATCATAGTCGTCTGAGGTCAAAAGTATCGTCCTTACTTCTCCGGGCACACAAGTACCGTTCTGAGTCATCGAGACTCGGAAGTACCACTATGAGGCGTTCGGCCACACAAGTATGGATCTTACTCGTTCAAGCTCATAAGTATGGATCTTACTCGTTCGAGCTTACAAGTATCGATCTTAGTCGTTCGGGCCCATCTTAGGGTGCAAGGGGTGGAACAGGGAGTAGCATCTCCCCCTTGTCTATTTTGGGGTGGGGGTGGTGCTGGTTCGCCGAAGAATTTCAAGGGGTTAGTACATTTAGAGGGATGGCCGGGGCGGCTGCTGCACGGCGGTGGGGAGAGGTTGATGGGAGGGCGGGGCGGCGAAAAGAACACCCCGCAATCAGGCACTTGTCTTCAGTCGTTCAACGTTCACTAGTTCAGGCTTAGGGGATGTATCTCGGAGCATGCCTTGCTCACTTCAAGTATGAAACTCTGTTCTCATGTATGTTGATAGCGTTAGTCTGAACAAACACCACTTCAATTCGAGCATCATCGCAGAGATTTGATCCCTGTAAACATGCCATAATGCAATTTGTTTCACTCGATAAACATCATTGGTTCCTAGAGTCCTGTCCGGACTCTAAAATTTATTGTACATGACATATGTTCACAAGAAATGAAAGTAAACTACATGAAATGGATTGACCATAATCTGACAGCGTCCATGACATACAATACAAACTGTGAAACTCCCTTCAGTGACATTATAACATACATCATTATTCCCGTAAGTTGCCACTGGATCAAAAGCGTTCTCCAAGTATTTGAAACAAGAAGTTCAGCCTCTATACAAACTAGGAACTGATGGATAGTTATCAGCAAAAATATGGACCGGGGATTGCAGAATCGATGGAAGAAGCAGCTGCTGGTTCCTGCTTGCCTGTAATTTACTCATCCTTGAAAAACAGAGAATAGTTAGTAAAGCAATTTGAAAAAAAGGAGAGTTTTGTTTCAAGAAGATTAACAACATGCACTCATCTTTTTTTGCTGCTAGCACATTTGGAAGATTGCAACAACGTGGCCTTCAAAGTTGATGACGACGTTGCTCCCCCTACGTTGTGACTTTTCTAAGATAATGTCAAGCTTTGAAATGCTCCTTTTTTTGCCAACTTATTTTTAATGTAAAGACGAATCAAATAAGCCTTGTAAATTCAGGCGGATGGAGTACATTGATTAGGATACATTAGTTATCCTTGAAGAAAGATGTCTACGAAAGTATGGATACTTACAAAAAGACATTCATCAAAACTGGTATTTGGCACTATAAGTGAAAGACATTTAATACTTCGGTAGAACTCGACATGTGGCTATGATACAAATTTTTTTGGGAGGTTGTGGCTATGAAAGATTATTGGAAATAAGGTATGGGTTATGACATGAAAAAGGAGTTCACTTTCACTAGTTTTTTGACCCGAACCTGTAGGAATTTCTTCCCCAGAGCATAATTTGTAGATTTTTCCTTCGAAGGAGCTCTGTGGTGTTCAGCATGTTGTTAATCAACAACCAGAAAAAGAATTTATGTTTCAGTTGAGTGCAGGCTTTCCAAAGCCAGGCAATAGCAGGAATGGTTGTAGTCTCCCGAATGAGAATTTTATAGGCCTTGGCAACTGTGAAAGTCATGGCAGCAGAGGGGTATTGCTAACTGTCAGCTTGATCAAATAACACCAAACACAGGATTCAGAGTTTCAGGGTAACAATACGAACCATGTTCTGCAATAGCTACATTAGGTGTGGTCACTGCTCAACTACTAACTGAATCTTTATTTGAAGGTGGTGAAAGGAGTAGTTGGTTGACGTTGAACGTGCAGGCAGGGAGGGGGGAAGAGAAGAGCAGGGAGATACCTTGCTCCGTTGGTCCACCACTACGCCATGCCCAGCCAGGGGTTCGCCTCCAGGAACTCGCGCCGGCGTCGGCAGGGCCGTGGGGGAGCGGCCACTACGACCAAGCCTAGGTCGTCGCGCCGGCGTCTTCGACCAGCTCCTAACCCAGGTCCTCGCGCCCGCGGCTCCATCTCGCGACCACTACAACCAAGCACAGCCGGGGTTGCCTCCAGGACCTGGCCCCGCCGCCGTCGCCCAGATCCCCGCGCCGGTGCTGCGGGAGGTAGCCGGGCAATTTTTGGACGGTAGTATTCCAGGGCTGCCGCGGTGCGAGGTTCCGCCTGCGGTGCAGTGTATACTCGTGAGATGAGGGATCGCGAGATGACATTGCCATGGGGAATTTTCTTGACGGATCTACCCTCGAAGTAACTAACTGGCCCCACCAAAATTTTGTAACGGTCCCGCTGTTATATGTAATTTCTCGTAATTTTAGTTTTGTAACTCCTCGTAATTTCTATTTTCCTACCGTCAGATTAGGCTGGATGGACAGCTTCTAAAATCGCCAATCACTGTAACCGTTGTATTACTGAATTGCATCCAATTTTTACAGCCAAATAGAATCCATTTCGGATCGCTGCTATCTCTGCCGCTTCTGCATTCTATACATGTGGTATGAACCACGAAGCTGCAGCTATGGACCCGCCCTGATCATCTCGAGCTACTCCTCCTGTAGCTCCTTTCATAGTTTCCCCACAGAACGAAGCATCTACATTGATTTTAACACTCCCCCTGGTTGGTTTTCTCCACATGTCAACACGCTGCCTTTGTGGTCGATTAGGGCATCTTCAACAGCTGTAAGATAGGTGTTGGTAAAATTGCTACCTAGGACAAAGTGATGATGTGGCATGTAATAAATGTGGAGACAGAACAAAGTTGTACTCCCTTTGTTTTTATTTAGTCCGCATATTAGCTTTGGTCAAAGTCAAGCTTTGTAAACTTTGACTAAGTTTATAAACAAAAATATTAACATATACAATAAAAAATCAATATCACTAGATTCATTATTGAATGTACTTTCACGTCATATAGATTTGCTATGATAAATGTTTATATATTTTTCTATAAACTTGATCAAACTTTGCAAAGTTTGACTTCGGTCAAACCTAATATGCAGACTAAATAAAAACGGAGGGAGTATGTAGAATAACCAACAACCTTTGCACAAGCTCCAAGGTGAAATAGAGAGCAATCACATTTATTTTCTCATCATCTATTGGATACTTTAGATACAACCCATTGGAGTAGTTGTAAGATAGCTTGTTGGTTGATGACATGGACATTTTACCAACAAGACTAACATACAATCTATTGAAGATGCCCTTAGAAGTAGATGCACGCACAAAGTTTGTTGCTAAGACTTTGATAGAAACTGCAGTACAGTCAGGTGGCCTTACAGGTTCTCCCTTCACAAGTTGACGCCTCTGCCTACATCTACATAACATTGTTACGTACTCTTACGTAATTTTCTATAATCTAATTCTCTTCCGCCCCTGATTCTCATGGGTGGGGCCGTGCCGTTTTCTGTTCCAATTAAACCATGCCAAGTCAGCCTTCACGTAGGTTTACGTAGGTGTAGGCGTGTAGCAAAGCCCAAGTTTCCTATACTACGTGGTGGATGGCGAGACTCCAGCCGCAGTTGTCATCGTGCTTGTCTCGACCGTGCGATCCGAATCGAATACACCTCAAAGTTGTCAGCGTGCGTCTCAGCCGCAGGATCAGATCAGAGAGGTCGAACCGACTTGCACCAATCTACCTCCACGTCAATCAGAGAGGTCTCTCTCTCTTACACGTCAATCACAAGGAACCCGATCACAACTCCACGTTGCCACGGACCAAGGCCATGACCAATACTCCGTATAAAATAAGATCACCAGCCTTCCACCCAGAACCACAAGCGATCGAAACCAATGATCCCTAGTACCACCACCACCACCACGACCACGGCCTAAGCCGATCCAGAGAAGAGCAGACGCGGCGGCGGCCATGGCAGGTCGCGGTGCGGCCGTGGCCGTGGTGGCCTTGGTGGTGTTCCTCGTCTTCTTCGCCGCCTCCTCGTCTGCAGCCGCCGCGCACGTCGACGACGCCGCGGAGCATGGTGCGCGCGGTCTGACGCGCCGCACGGAGGCTGATGTGCGGGCGATGTTCGACGCGTGGCTGGCGCGGCACGGCCGCTCCTACAACGCGCTCGCCGAGTACGTCCGCCGGTTCCGCGCGTTCCGGGACAACCTCGACTTCGTCGACGCGCACAACGCTCGCGCCGCGCAGCGCGGCGGGTTCCGCCTCGGGATGAACCGCTTCGCCGACCTCACCAACGCCGAGTTCCGCGCCGCCTACCTCGGCGCCGGCGCCGCTGGCAGGGCTCGCAACGCCGTCGGCGATCGCTACAGGTACCATGCCGAGGACGTGCTGCCGCAGTCCGTGGACTGGAGGGAGAAGGGCGCGGTCGCGCCCGTCAAGAACCAGGGCCGGTGCGGGAGCTGCTGGGCGTTCTCCACGGTCGCCGCCGTGGAAGGCGTCAACAAGATCGTCACCGGGGACCTCGTGAAGCTGTCGGAGCAGGAGCTCGTGGACTGCTCACGCAACGGGCAGAACAGCGGGTGCAACGGCGGCATCATGGACGACGCCTTCGACTTCATCGTCCGGAACGGCGGCATCGACACCGCGGAGGACTACCCCTACACCGCCAAGGAGGGCAAGTGCGACCTCGCCAAGAAGGCCCGCAAGGTCGTCTCCATCGACGGCTTCGAGGACGTGCCCGCAGACGACGAGGCGTCGCTGATGAAGGCCGTGGCGCACCAGCCGGTGAGCGTCGCCATCGAGGCCGGCGGGCGCGAGTTCCAGCTCTACGAGTCCGGGGTCTTCACGGGCCGGTGCGGCACGGAGCTAGACCACGCCGTTCTGGCCGTGGGCTACGGCACGGAGGTGGACGGCGGCAAGGGCTTCTGGCTCGTGCGCAACTCGTGGGGTCCGGGCTGGGGCGAGGGCGGCTACATCCGGATGGAGCGCAACGTAACGGCAAGCTCCGGCAAGTGCGGCATCGCCATGTTCGCGTCCTACCCTGTCAAGAACGGGCCCAACCCGAAGCCGGCACCACCGGCGCCGGAGGAGAAGTGCGACCGCTACAGCTCGTGCCCGGCGGGAAGCACGTGCTGCTGCACGTACGGCGTGAGGAGCGTGTGCCTTGCGTGGGGATGCTGCCCGGCCGAGGGCGCCACCTGTTGCAGGGACGGGGCGACCTGCTGCCCGTCGGAGTACCCCGTCTGCAACGCTGGGAGCCGCACCTGCGCCAAGAGCAAGGGAAGTCCGTACACCGTGGATGCGCTGCCCCGGACTCCAGCAAAGCGACGGAGGACGGCGGTCTCAGATCTTGTTGATTCGATCTTTTCGATCTAGCGTTTTAGGTTACAGCCTTTTGTTTTCATAACGTAGCAGTCATTGTAAATACTCGTATGTTATTAGGAGGAGTCATCTTTTTCCAATGGTCATTGTAAATACAGCATAGTTTTAGGACAAGTCATTGTAGAAAAAAATGAGAAGTCATTGTATTTATATATAGTTTTTCTTTTCTTTAATAAGGAGTGGTATATAATCATGGTCATCGTTCCTAATATGATCCACGGTAAGAGATAGAACTGAGGGAGGTGAAACTAAAAACCAGAAACTACCTTCATGAACTTTGCTAGCTAGCTGGGCCAGTTCATGAGCAATAGAGTTCGCCTCATGAAACTCATGTTCACGGTACCACTTTGGCTGCTCCTGCACCTCCTCAATCTATTTTAACCAATTGAATCAGCAAGCAACAGTCCATCGTTTAGAGCCATAGCTTCTACTGAAACGACATCTATCGCTGATAATTTGGAGTTTCTAGTGGCAACAGTACGGCCGGCCCACTAATCCACCAGTCCCAGGAGCCAGTTGATCCCATCTTTTCAAATCTGGGCTTATTACTTCAACTTTCTATGATATTTCTTTTCTAACTTTGCGAGTAATCTCGGAGCCTTGCATTCCTTCTGGTCCTTTTGACCAAACTTGTACTTGCTCTGTTTCAAAATAAGTGTCTGAACTTTGGTACAATTTGTTACTAAAATTAGTACTATATTGAGACACTTATTTAAGACTAGCACAAATGCCCGTGCGTTGCGACGGGGATACATAATCTATTGCACAATATCAATTTTGGGTGTCATATTTTTAGGATACATATTCTATTGTTCAATATCTACTGCGTATATCACATATCTTTTTAAATATCACGTGCATCAGACGACAATGTCAACCTTTTTTTACTATTGAATTACTCTATCCTCCACACTACATATATGTCTCTTTGTGTTATGTGTCAGCCTAGAACGACTCTCTTTCTCTACCGGGCGATCTTCCGATGACTCTCTAAAGAGGTTGATGTTAGCTGGGGTTGCTCGTCTTGATTGGATATTGAATGATGGTCGTTGCCTCATGTTGTAAGAAATGTTTAAATTTGCATTATTCCACTTCTCTATTTGTCCGAGGGTGGTTGGTAAATGTGTCTACCGGGTAGAAACCTCGAAAAACCGTCTGAGTATTGTTGGAGTACCAAGGAACATCTACAATAGCTTAATGAGATAGCTTATTAAGCCACTATCGAATACGTACAAAATAAAATTTGACAACCATTTTAATGGGTATATTTCCAACAATGCACTGACCCTTTAGAAATGCAAATATTTCCTCATACCTGATGTAGAGTATGCAAAGTTCATATATTGAAAAGTGGGTTTCTACGTAAATTCTCAAACATATAACTTAAACATTCCTGTAATGATGTGCATGAAGAAAACATACAATAGAGCGGGAAAACACTGAGGGAAAATTAGATAGCAAAGAGATAGATTCCTAAACTATGATTTTAGGCATGGAATAATATTATCGTTCATTAGATAAAGAACAATTCATATGATAATAAAAATCAGAATAATTGCCCAAATCTACAAGTATTTTGATGTTGAACAGATTTTCAATCATTAATATATCATATTCAACAGCACACTTGGCCAGTTTAGTTTTCTCCTTCCCGCTGAAGAAACTATTTTTCGCTCGAGATTAGGCCCAGCATCGGCCCATGTGCATGGCTACATAAGCTCGTTTGTACATATATCAAGTGGGAAACTCTCCTATTAGCACATAGATAGCTAGCTGAATTGGCAACTGGCCTTGTCTTAGCACGTGAGGTCTAGAGTTCGACTCCAGCGCTACCCTTTTTTTTCTATTTTTAAATAAAAATGATGTTCGTACGCTCTAGGTCCAAACGACGACGGACGAAAATCTGATATAGATGACGGACGAAAAAATAAACTGATGACGAAAAAAGTGGAGAAACAATCCTCCCTTTAATATTAGGTAGAGATAGAGATAGAGGAAGTAGAAAAAATTATCAACCTTCACAATACCAATCAATATCATTACATTTATGATGGAATGTAGTTTCATATCATATATATTTAGTATTGTAGATGTTGATAGTTTTTAACATAAATTCGGTCAAACTTTTCAAATTTTGACTTGACATAAATCTTATATGCATAGTAAAAAGGACCAGAGAGAGATTAAGCACCGATTGTTGAGTGCGAAGTCATGGTGCCCTTTGAAAAAACATATTTAGAAAATTCAAAAAAAAATCTGTGCAAACTTGTATATGTCAATGGATCCTTGAAATTTTGTTGAAGCAGGCACCATGGTGCAGGTGCACAGAACAGAAAAACAGCTACCCCATAGTTTAGCTCGGTATTGATGCTCCACCAAAGCCTCCAGAAACAGAACAGCGTGCAAGGGCTGACGTCGCTACACCCAAGCACTAAGACTAAATCATGGGTTTTCACCTTGACTTCTCTTACTAGACTTCATGCAATTCCTTCAACAAGAGAACATTGTGTGAATGACGATGCTACCAAGTTCAACTGATGAAAGCTCGGACATAGAGTTTTCTCCCCTGAAACTTGAGGTCGTGCACTCAAAGAGCACCACCTAGCCGAAGACCATCTGCATCATCGCACAGCCATGCAGACACACAGTCCCGACACAGACCCCACCACAGCAAGAACCACACATGTCGCTGAGCAATGCTCAGGGACAACCGCTATCACCACCGATTCCATGCCACTTAGAGACCAGAGCGCCCATACAAAGCCAATTTACGCACCTTGGAAAACATATGCATCAAGCAAAAGTTGAATCGTCAAATCTGTTGTCGCATACTACACCATGGGCCATCTCGAGCACTCTAAATGCTTGGATTTTTTTTCAAAACTATGATATATTTTATAACATTTTCGGAAACTATACCATGATTTGCTTAAAAATCAAAAGTAGTAGCCCGTCAGCCATCTGTGGGCCGAAGTAGGACTTTTCGGCCACAGCTAGGCCGAAGTAGGGTTTTCGGCCATCTCCTGGCCGAAGTATGACTTTTCGGCCACACATAGGCCGAAGTAGGACTTTTTGGTCAAGTCTTGGCCAAAATAGACTTTTTGGTCAAGTCTAGGCCGAAAAGTACTTTGTTGTCTCATGTAGGCCGAAGTTGCATGGCTCATACAATCCACTAAAATGTATTTTCTCGCCACCCGTTTCCTGCCAACCCCTTCCTGCCATATGTTCCCGCCACCCGTTTCCCGCCAATCCCTTCCCGCCTTATTTTCCCGCCAATCCCTTCCCGCCTTATTTTCCCGCCAACCCTTTCCCGCCATACCGCAGTTATTCTTTCCCGCCATTTTCTCCTCTGTATCTATAAAACCCCCTTCAGGCGGAGGTGGATAAGCATTACAGTGTAGTGTAGTCAAGATGTCCCATTATCCATTCGATCGTAGTTTTCACCCTGAGATGAGCAGCACTCTGCTGAGTCTAGCTACCGATTTCAGGATGGACAATAGGATAGTTCCATGGGACGAACTCACCGATAGTGACACCATAATGAATGAGTTGGCTCACGAATTACGTAGGTCTGGGTGGCTTGAAAGGACCTATGAGGAGGTACGTAAAGAATTTCTTAGGTTGCATGAAAGGTGGAAGAAGGTGGTGGAGCCGAAGAGTGAAACTTTCAGAAGGACTGCGGAAAAGCATCCATTTTTATGGACTGAGGAGAGTGAGGACGACGATGATATCTTCATGCCACCGCTTCCGGGTTCTACATCGTCGAAGGGCAAGAGTTTTGCATCGTCCAAAGGCAAGAGTTCTGCATCCTCGAAGGGCAAGAGTTATGTATCGACCAAGGGCAAGAGTTCTGTATCGACAAAGGGCAAGAGGAGCGCATCGTCGAAGGGCAACAGGGCTGCATCAACGGAGGATGACGATGATGACTTCATGTAGTATGTAAGATGTATTCCAGTTGTACCGTTTCATTCAGATGTATTTGCATTACTAGTTTGTATTGTATTATTGTAGGGCATTATGTTCTATCTGAATTTCATTTTGTAGTATGTAAGATGTATTGCACAAGTTCAGCCGCACCGTTTAATTCAGATGTACTTGTATCTTAATTATCGGTTGTAGTCTATTTGGAAATGTAACTGGAATAAGAATGCGAATTAATAGTAATATGTCTCTCGCATACACAAAACAATATATGTCTCCTGACGACATAGAAGCAAGTGCGATAGTAACACATACATGAAGCATGTCTCATACATAAATACTGACACACAGCTGCGAATAGTCTGAAACTAACATACATAATGAGTCATACATAGATAGATAAGCATATCACTGCGGGGGACGACGACGAGTCTGGGTCTTCCTCGGGCGAGGACCGGAAGGCGATAAGCGCTGAGGCGGTGGACGAGGCTCGCGATAACCACGACCATAGTTAACCTCGTCTGTCACGGTCTGTGTCTCATGCGTCGGTGGTGGTGGTGGAGTGTGAAACACTGTCTGCGAGAAGCCATAAATGTTTGTAGCTTGGTCATCATCCTCGCGGTCGCCCTCAAAGTACGAAGCACCACCACTAAGGATCGGTGACTGCTCTGAATGCATGAACGGTTGCGACTGGTTGCCGCCTGCGGTAAAGTAAAATTGATACAAATGCATGAACGAAGCACCACCAGTAAGCATCAGTGACTGCTGAGAATGCAAGAACGATTACTACACTGTTCAAAAGAATGTAGTGAGTAGTGTTACCTAGATTCATCTGCTGATGCCAATAAACGCTCCCTAGCTGTGAAGGAGGTGGCTCATGTCAGGAAGAGCTCCCTGGCCGTGAAGGAGGTGGCTCATGCCAGGAAGAGCTCCCTGGCTGTGAAGGAGGTGGCTCATGCCAGGAAGAGCTCCCTCTCTGTGAAGGAGATGGCTCATGCTAGGAAGATCTCCCTGGCTGTGAAGGATGAGGTTCTACACGGTGCATAGAGGGTCGTGGTTCTGAACGGTGCACAGAGGGTCGTGGTTCTGAATGCTGTATAGAGGGACGTGGCGGACGATGTGCTGGAGGAGGAAGTGCAACATCCGAAGTCCGTCTACACATAACAGCTGCATAAATCCCGCGTAGCTTGTCATCAAGACGCCTCAACCATGAGACGCCCTCTCGCGGTGGGATAGTTTCTCCCCTCTGAAAGCGCCGCATTAAAGCGGAAACCTCCTCTCGCGCCTGTAGTGTCAAGTCATCCTGTACACAAAGAGTTAACCAATTATATCCTCGTTGTATGATAGACACCACGAATAGACAACCAAGCGAATATGTCCAGATTAACAAAAGACTTAACATATGAGAACCAAGGCATTTACCGCGTGGTGTCTGGTTCCCACAACAGAGGCAGTTGGGTACATATCGCTGGTGAGAGGGGCTTCGATCTGATCAGGAGCAGCTGATGGAACCAAGTAGATCCTCGTTGTATGCCGGTAACGCTGCAGATACAACCCGAACATTTCCCAGTTAAAGGGCCGAACCTCACCCCAAATATTTGTCGCAGCGGTAGTCCATTCGTCAACGTAAGGGGTAATGGTCTGAAGCCAATAAGCCATGGACTTGTTTCCTCCTAGGCGACTGTCCCTGAGATTGACATGCGCGATACATGATTAGGTATATTATGAATGCAGAGCTGCCAACTAAAATAGTATTAGTACTTACTTGTGCATGTGGTCTGGCAAGTGTGGAGTATCTGGAATCTCAGGCTGTTGATATAGACCGAACTGTCTCATCACCCTATGAAGAGACATCTCCTCAACCGTCACGTCGAACACCAACTTGGCCTTGGTCATCCAAAAGTGCCGATCTGTAGTGCACAATCCAGAAATCCCAACTGGGTACCTCGTTGATATAGCCTGAGGCGAGTATGGCTCCCAAATAACTTGATCCTCGTGCAAACTATCAAACTGCGCCATGAAGGACGGGTAGCATCCCCTAACCTGAGTATGCGCAAACTGTCTCTGTGCATGACAACAAATAAGCATTAGTAATACTATTGAATGGCAAGAAATAATTGAATTAATTGTTACTTAATATAAAAGTACCTCTCGCCGTGTCCAAATAGATCCTATAGTAGGTAAGTCACCGATAGCAGGCATATAAGTCACAGCTAAGTCCTCCAAACCAAAAGGTTTATCAACGTAGACATAGGGTCGTCCAATAGGGAATCTCTCATATGACCAGAGCTGCAATAATAATGGAAATCCAACAAGACTAAATTTTCTAGACTTCAACAAGCAAGCTTTGCACATGCCACTGTACGTAGCCGCTAACACAGCAGAACCAAAACTCCTCTGTAGAATATCCGTAGGACAACGTGCGTCAGCTATCTCTCATGCAATACCGATGAGTCGTGCATCAACAGTGGTCACGTGGTTCTCCGTAAACATTGTCTTGCCGAACAACCAAAGAATATATGCCTCTAGGGACCGGTCAATCTGTGCCTCCGACAACTGAACGTCGGGATGTCCTAACGAGACAATCTACATAGAAATGTAAAAATTGTATGAACATCGGACAACTAAAAAACAACATTTGTTTAAGTGGCCGTGATGGTTATTTGAAACTGGCTCAACCATCTAAAAAGAGGTCCATGAGGATCGTTGTCTCTGGCCCTAGCAGTCGGGACCGCAGCCAAGAAACAGGTCTGCATCGCTGCTTGCCACCCAGATTCTGCCTCTAAGGGACCTATGGCAGCACCGGCCAGAGGTAATCCCAACAAGTAAGACACATCCTGTAAAGTAGGCGCCATCTCCCCCCAGGGAAAGTGAAACGTATGTGTCTCTGGTCTCCATCTATCTACTAAGCAGGTAAGGAGTGACTTGTCGTAAGAGAAACGTTTCACTTGCCTCTTGTGTAACTGCAATGGTTCACCTGCCTCATCTAAGTCCGGACCATCAATCCACTCATCCAATGTATCCTCAACCAGCCGTGCCAAGGGTAGAAGTCCAGCCCAACTTAACCTACAAAATAAAGAGATTGTTAGCGGTTATGAAAAGTATGTCAAACATAGTAAGTCATTATATGGACTCCATTATATGCACACATACCTATCAACCCATGAATCATTTATCAGCCAGTTAGTCTTTGGGGTACGAGTGACCAACACGTCTAAGTTGTTGCCCGCTTCCGTAAGGGCGCCCCGATGCTTTCTATCGATGTTACCATTAAGCAACGGATACAAAGACATATCTGCAATTCAAACAACAAATCTCAGGTGCAAATAAAACATAGTACGGCATATTACAAATTATAACATAGTCCTGACATATTACGAATTAAAACATAGTCCTGACATATTACATATTAAAACATAGTCCTAACATATTACAAAATTAAACATAGTCCTGACATATTACAAATTAGAACATAGTCCTGACATATTACATATTAAAACATAGTTCTGACATATTACATATTAAAACCCAGTCCTGACATATTACAAATTAAAACATAGTCCTGACATATTACATATTAAAACATAGTCCTGACATATTACATATTAAAACCCACTACGACACATTATATAGCTTGTGAGTTATTTCTTCCTCATCCGCCCCTTCGGCCTCGACTGCCACGACCACATCCGCCTCTTGCTCCTGTTGTCGCAGCCGTCGATGTGGAAGCACTCGTCGATGCGGAAGCACCATCTTTGTTCAGGCCGGGACAATATTTCATCCTATGCCCATAAGCCGCACATAACAAACATTGTCTGGTTGCTCCACCAGCTTCAGACTGGTCCATATCGTTCCGGATGCGACAGGCCTTTCGTCTGCCCCTACTTGTTCGCCGAAGGTCTGAATGCGGGATGTATACTCTCTCACCGTCGTTTACCTTATTGAAATTGCCGACGACTCTAAACCCTGTCATCTCGCCTGTCCAGGTGTTGAGCACTGCCTCTTTTAAATAGTATGGGGACACGAAGGATATACCATCCAACTCAATCTGGCCACAGGCAGCCAACACATGAGAGCAAGGTAGGTGCAACAACTTCGGTTTGTTGCATGTACACTCACACGTTGGATAAAATTCCGTTCCAATTTTTTCCTCATGTGTCTTCACCTCATTTCCAGAACCAAAACCATCGATAGGAAGATGAACCTCATACCTCCTTTCTTGATTCCCTATGAGTCTGACAATGTGCTTCTTTGCTTTCTCTATCTTCTTTGCCATGTATTCCATGACACGGCTACAATAAGGTGTGTTCTGATTATCTTCAATATGCTTCTTTGCTAACTCGTGCCTTTCTCTGAAATATCTCAAAGTGCCATGGAATACAGCCTCTACAATAGCTGTGAGTGGCAATGCTCTATTCCCTCCCAACACAAAGTTATACACCTCTGCAAGATTGGTTGTCATGTGGCCATACCTAGCTCCATGTGTGTCATGCAGCAAAGACCAATTCATTGGAGGCTCTTTCTCTAGCCACTCAGAAAAATTCTTTATTGCCCTTCTCTTCTTTCTCTTAGTATTAGGAGGGTCAATTGCTGGCAAGTCACAAAGACCTACTGGCTCCTCTAGCTCCGCGCTGAGTGCTGCTAATTTAACCTGATCTTCTTCCATTTTCTTCCTCGCATGGACCTGCTTCTTAGTAAACTCATCTAGTTTTGACCAAATAAATTCGTATTTCCGCTGCTGGCTCTGCTTGCATAATTTTTTGAACAAGTTCATCAACCGCTTGTTCTTGAACTGTGAGAAAAAATTAGCCCCAAGATGGCGCATGCACCACCGGCTCTGCAAGTCCCTCCAAGGTGTTGGTTCGTCATCTGCTGGATTACGAAGTGTCTTCACGGCCTTCAATATACCAGCATGTCTGTCATGAATGACACACACGTTTGGTCGGTCCTTCACGATGGCAATTTTCACTTGGCGGAAGAACCATACCCAGCTGAGAAAGTTCTCACCCTCCACAAATGCCATGGCAAGTGGGATGATTTGATTGTTCCCGTCCACACCAATAGCAGTCAGGATTTGCCCTCTATACTGACCGGTCAGGAATGTACCATCCACAAACATAACAGGAGGACAATGTCGGAAAGCTTCGATGCACATAGCAAAATAGAAGAACACTCGTTTCAACACCTTGAAATCTGGTATACTCAGCAACATCATGTGTTGTACGTTCACATAAGTGCCGGGATTCCTCTCCTTTAGTATGCCCAGGAGACGGACAACATTATCATATGAGTCGAAGAACGTCCCAAACCTTTCCTCCATAGCCTTCTTGAAAGTGCGTTATATCGACTAGAGGGGGGGGGGGTGAATAGGCAATTTTTATGAAAGTCTTCAAAACGTGGAAGTTATGAAGAAAAACGATAGAAATAAACCTATTACCCTGCATTGGAAGGTAGACTACACTAGGCAAGCCATAGTCAAGTATTCAATAGAGTGAAAGCACAATGACTAATAGCAGCAATGTAGTAAGGATCAGGTAGGAAGATATTGTGAAGCCACACAGAACACGCAGTCACTCAGTGAAGACAAAAGATAGTGCGAACATACAATGACTTCACAAGGAGTAACAGTAAGTAAAGGGAAGGGGAGATGAAACCAGTGACTCGCTGAAGACAATGATTTGTTGGACCAGTTCCAGTTGCTGTGACAACTGTACGTCTGGTTAGGGCGGCTAGGTATTTAAACCTTAGGATACACAGTCCCGGACATCCAGTCCTGAACACGTAGCTCAGGACACCCAGTCCTCACCGTATTCCCCTTGAGCTAAGGTCACACAGACCTCGCCCAATCACTCTAGTAAGTCTTCAAGGTAGACTCCCAAACCTTCACAGACTTCGTTCACCGGCAATCCACAATGTCTCTTGGATGCTCAGAACGTGACGCCTGAAGGAAATATGCCCTAGAGGCAATAATAAATTTATTATTTATTTCCTTATATCATGATAAATGTTTATTATTCATGCTAGAATTGTATTAACCGGAAACATAATACATGTGTGAATACATAGACAAACAGAGTGTCACTAGTATGCCTCTACTTGACTAGCTCGTTAATCAAAGATGGTTATGTTTCCTAACCATGAACAAAGAGTTGTTATTTGATTAACGGGATCACATCATTAGGTGAATGATCTGATTGACATGACCCATTCCATTAGCTTAGCACCCGATCGTTTAGTATGTTGTTATTGCTTTCTTCATGACTTATACATGTTCCTATGACTATGAGATTATGCAACTCCCGTTTGCCGGAGGAACACTTTGTGTGCTACCAAACGTCACAACGTAAATGGGTGATTATAATGGTGCTCTACAGGTGTCTCCAAAGGTACATGTTGGTTTGGCGTATTTCGAGATTAGGATTTGTCACTCCGATTGTCGGAGAGGTATCTCTGGGCCCTCTCGGTAATGCACATCACATAAGCCTTGCAAGCATTGCAACTAATATGTTAGTTGTGAGATGATGTATTATGGAACGAGTAAAGAGACTTGCCGGTAACGAGATTGAACTAGGTATAGGATACCGATGATCGAATCTCGGGCAAGTAACATACCGATGACAAAGGGAACAACGTATGTTGTTATGCGGTCTGACCGATAAAGATCTTCGTAGAATATGTAGGAGCCAATATGGGCATCCAGGTCCCGCTATTGGTTATTGACCGGAGATTTGTCTCAGTCATGTCTACATTGTTCTCGAACCGTAGGGTCCGCACTCTTAAGGTTACGATGACAGTTATATTATGAGTTTATGAGTTTTGATGTACCGAAGCTAGTTCGGAGTCCCGGATGTGATCACGGACATGACAAGGAGTCTCGAAATGGTTGAGACATAAAGATTGATATATTGGACGGATATATTGACCGAAAGTGTTCCGGGTGATTTCAGAGAAAAAGCGGATAGCCGGGGGGTTACCGGAACCCCCCGGGAGGTAATTGGGCCTACACGGGCCTTAAGGGAGAAGAGAAAAGGGGGCAGGAGGTGGCCGCGCGCCCCTCCCCTTCCTAGTCCAAATAGGACAAGGGAAGGGGGGCGGCGCCCCCCCTTTTTCCTCTTTCCCCTTCCCCCTTTCCTTATCGAACAAGGCAAGAGGGGGGAGTCCTACTCCCGGTGGGAGTAGGACTCCTCTAGGCGCACCCAATAGGGCCGGCCGCACCTCCCCCTCCCTCCTTTATATACAGGGGCAGGGGGCACCCCAGAACACACAAGTTGATCTTCGTGATCGTTCCTTAGCCGTGTGCGGTGCCCCCCTCCACCATATTCTGAAGGAAATATGCCCTAGAGGCAATAATAAAGTTATTATTTATTTCCTTATAATCATGATAAATGTTTATTATTCATGCTAGAATTGTATTTTCCGGAAACATAATACATGTGTGAATACATAGACAAACAGAGTGTCACTAGTATGCCTCTACTTGACTAGCTCGTTAATCAAAGATGGTTATGTTTCCTAACCATGAACAATGAGTTGTTATTTGATTAACGAGGTCACATCATTAGTAGAATGATCTGATTGACATGACCCATTCCATTAGCTTAGCACCTGATCGTTTAGTATGTTGCTATTGCTTTCTTCATGACTTATACATGTTCCTACGACTATGAGATTATGCAACTCCCGTTTACCGGAGGAACACTTTGGGTACTACAAAACGTCACAACGTAAATGGGTGATTATAAAGGAGTACTACAGGTGTCTCCAATGGTCGATGTTGGGTTGGCGTATTTCGAGATTAGGATTTGTCACTCCGATTGTCGGAGAGGTATCTCTGGGCCCTCTCGGTAATACACATCACATAAGCCTTGCAAGCATTACAACTAATATGTTAGTTGTGAGATGATGTATTACGGAACGAGTAAAGAGACTTGCCGTTAACGAGATTGAACTAGGTATTGGATACCGACGATCGAATCTCGGGCAAGTAACATACCGATGACAAAGGGAACAACGTATGTTGTTATGCGGTCTGACCGATAAAGATCTTCGTAGAATATGTAGGAGCCAATATGGGCATCCAGGTCCCGCTATTGGTTATTGACCAGAGACATGTCTCGGTCATGTCTACATTGTTCTCGAACCTGTAGGGTCCGCACGCTTAAGGTTACGATCACAGTTATATTATGAGTTTATGCATTTTGATGTACCGAAGGTTGTTCGGAGTCCCGGATGTGATCACGGACATGACGAGGAGTCTCGAAATGGTCGAGACGTAAAGATTGATATATTGGGAGCCTATGTTTGGACATCGGAAGTGTTCCGGGTGAAATCGGGATTTTACCGGGTTACCGGGAGGTTACCGGAACCCCCCGGGAGCCATATGGGCCATCATGGGCCTTAGTGGAAAGGAGAAAGGGGCAGCCCAAGGTGGCTGCGCCTCTTTCCCCTCCCCTAGTCCTATTAGGACTAGGAGAAGGTGGCCGGCCCCCCTCTCTCCCTTCCCCTCCGAGGAATCCTAGTTGGACTAGGATTGGGGGGAGGAATCCTACTCCCAGAGGGAGTAGGACTCTCCTGCGCCTCCCTCTTTGGCCGGCCAGCCTCCCCTCCTCTCCTCCTTTATATACGGAGGCAGGGGCACCTCTAACCACACAAGTTGACACAAGTTGATCCACGTGATCGATTCCTTAGCCGTGTGCGGTGCCCCCTGCCACCATATTCCTCGATAATACTGTAGCGGAGTTTAGGCGAAGCCCTGCTGCTGTAGTTCATCAAGATCGTCACCACGCCGTCGTGCTGACGAAACTCTTCCCCGACACTTTGCTGGATCGGAGTCCGGGGATCGTCATCGAGCTGAACGTGTGCTCGAACTCGGAGGTGCCGTAGTTTCGGTGCTTGATCGGTTGGATCGTGAAGACGTACGACTACTTCCTCTACGTCGTGTCATCGCTTCCGCAGTCGGTCTGCGTTGGGTACGTAGACAACACTCTCCCCTCGTTGCTATGCATCACATGATCCTGTGTGTGCGTAGGAAAATTTTTGAAATTACTACGAAACCCAACAGTGGTATCAGAGCCTAGGTTAATGATGTTGATGTTATATGCACGAGTAGAACACAAGTGAGTTGTGGACGATACAAGTCATACTGCCTACCAGCATGTCATATTTTGGTTCAGCAGTATTGTTGGACGAGACGACCCGGACCAACCTTACGCGTACGCTTACGCGAGACCGGTTCCCTCGACGTGCTTTGCACAGAGATGGCTTGCGGGCGACTGCCTCTCCAACTTTAGTTGAACCAAGTATGGCTACGCCCGGTCCTTGCGAAGGTTAAAACAGAGTCTATTTGACAAACTATCGTTGTGGTTTTGATGCGTAGGTGAGATTGGTTCTTACTTAAGCCCGTAGCAACCACGTAAAACATGCAAAAACAAAGTAGAGGACGTCTAACTTGTTTTTGCAGGGCATGTTGTGATGTGATATGGTCAAGGCATGATGCTGAATTTTATTGTATGAGATGATCATGTTTTGTAACCAAGTTATCGGCAACTGGCAGGAGCCATATGGTTGTCGCTTTATTGTATGCAATGCAATCGCGATGTAATGCTTTACTTTATTACTAAACGGTAGTGATAGTCGTAGAAGCATAAGATTGGCGAGACGACAACGATGCTACGATGGAGATCAAGGTGTCGCGCCGGTGACGATGGTGATCATGACGGTGCTTCGGAGATGGAGATCACAAGCACAAGATGATGATGGCCATATCATATCACTTATATTGATT
This sequence comes from Triticum dicoccoides, assembly GCF_002162155.2. Lineage (NCBI taxonomy): Eukaryota > Viridiplantae > Streptophyta > Magnoliopsida > Poales > Poaceae > Triticum > Triticum dicoccoides. Next base: position 759,079,111 of record NC_041382.1, read on the forward strand.
GCATGTGATGTTTATCTTTTTATGCATCTTATCTTGCTTTGATTGACGGTAGCATTATAAGATGATCTCTCACTAAATTATCAAGAAGTGTTCTCCCTGAGTATGTACCGTTGCAAAAGTTCTTCGTGCTGAGACACCACGTGATGATCGGGTGTGATAGGCTCTACGTTCAAATACAACGGGTGCAAAACAGTTGCGCACGCAGAATACTCAGGTTAAACTTGACGAGCCTAGCATATGCAGATATGGCCTCGGAACACGGAGACCGAAAGGTCGAGCGTGAATCATATAGTAGATATGATCAACATAATGATGTTCACCGATGAAACTACTCCATCTCACGTGATGATCGGACATGGTTTAGTTGATTTGGATCACGTGATCACTTAGAGGATTAGAGGGATGTCTATCTAAGTGGGAGTTCTTTAATAATATGATTAATTGAACTTAAAATTTATCATGAACTTAGTCCCTGATAGTATCTTGCTTGTTTATGTTGATTGTAGATAGATGGCTCGTGCTGTTGTTCCGTTAAATTTTAATGCGTTCCTTGAGAAAGCAAAGTTGAAAGATGATGGCAGCAATTACACGGACTGGGTCCGTAACTTGAGGATTATCCTCATTGCTGCACAGAAGAATTACGTCCTGGAAGCACCGCTGGGTGCCAGGCCTGCTGCTGGAGCAACGCCAGATGTTATGAACGTCTGGCAGAGCAAAGCTGATGACTACTCGATAGTTCAGTGTGCCATGCTTTACGGCTTAGAATCGGGACTTCAACGACGTTTTGAACGTCATGGAGCATATGAGATGTTCCAGGAGTTGAAGTTAATATTTCAAGCAAATGCCCGGATTGAGAGATATGAAGTCTCCAATAAGTTCTATAGCTGCAAGATGGAAGAGAACAGTTCTGTCAGTGAGCATATACTCAAAATGTCTGGGTATAATAATCACTTGATTCAATTGGGAGTTAATCTTCCAGATGATTGCGTCATTGACAGAATTCTCCAATCACTGCCACCAAGCTACAAGAGCTTCGTGATGAACTATAATATGCAAGGGATAAACAATACTATTCCCGAGCTCTTCGCAATGCTAAAAGCTGCGGAGGTAGAAATCAAGAAGGAGCATCAAGTGTTGATGGTTAACAAGACCACTAGTTTCAAGAAAAAGAGCAAAGGGAAGAAAAAGGGGAACTTCAAAAAGAACGGCAAGCAAGTTGCTGCTCAGGAGAAGAAACCCAAGTCTAGACCTAAGCCTGAAACTGAGTGCTTCTACTGCAAGCAGACTGGTCACTGGAAGCGGAACTGCCCCAAGTATTTGGCGGATAAGAAGGATGGCAAGGTGAACAAAGGTATATGTGATATACATGTTATTGATGTGTACCTTACCAATGCTCGCAGTAGCACCTGGGTATTTGATACTGGTTCTGTTGCTAATATTTGCAACTCGAAACAGGGACTACAGAATAAGCGGGCACTGGCAAAGGACGAGGTGACGATGCGCGTGGGAAACGGTTCCAAAGTCGATGTGATCGCGGTCGGCACGCTACCTCTACATCTACCTTCGGGATTAATATTAGACCTAAATAATTGTTATTTGGTGCCAGCGTTGAGCATGAACATTATATCTGGATCTTGTTTAATGCGAGACGGTTATTCATTTAAATCAGAGAATAATGGTTGTTCTATTTATATGAGTAATATCTTTTATGGTCATGCACCCATGAAGAGTGGTCTATTCTTACTAAATCTCGATAGTAGTAATACACATATTCATAATGTTGAAACCAAAAGATACAGAGTTGATAATGAAAGTGCAACTTATTTGTGGCACTGTCGTTTAGGTCATATCGGTGTAAAACGCATGAAGAAACTCCATACTAATGGACTTTTGGAACCACTTGATTATGAATCACTTGGTACTTGCGAACCGTGCCTCATGGGCAAGATGACTAAAACACCGTTCTCCGGTACTATGGAGAGAGCAACAGATTTGTTGGAAATCATACATACCGATGTATGTGGTCCGATGAATATTGAGGCTCGTGGCGGATATCGTTATTTTCTCACCTTCACAGATGATTTGAGCAGATATGGATATATCTACTTAATGAAGCATAAGTCTGAAACATTTGAAAAGTTCAAAGAATTTCAGAGTGAAGTTGAAAATCATCGTAAACAAGAAAATAAAGTTTCTACGATCTGATCGTGGAGGAGAATATTTGAGTTACGAGTTTGGTGTACATTTGAAAAACTGTGGAATAGTTTCGCAACTCACGCCCCCCGGAACACCACAGCGTAATGGTGTGTCCGAACGTCGTAATCGTACTTTACTAGATATGGTGCGATCTATGATGTCTCTTACAGATTTACCGCTATCATTTTGGGGATATGCTTTAGAGACGGCCGCATTCACGTTAAATAGGGCACCATCAAAATCCGTTGAGACGACGCCTTATGAACTATGGTTTGGCAAGAAACCAAAGTTGTCGTTTCTTAAAGTTTGGGGCTGCGATGCTTATGTGAAAAAGCTTCAACCTGATAAGCTCGAACCCAAATCGGAGAAATGTGTATTCATAGGATACCCAAAGGAAACTGTTGGGTACACCTTCTATCACTGATCCGAAGGCAAAACATTTGTTGCTAAGAATGGATCATTTCTAGAGAAGGAGTTTCTCTCGAAAGAAGTGAGTGGGAGGAAAGTAGAACTTGACGAGGTAACTGTACCTGCTCCCTTACTGGAAAGTAGTTCATCACAGAAAACTGTTTCAGTGACACCTACACCAGTTAGTGAGGAAGCCAATGATAATGATCATGAAACTTCAGATCAAGATACTACTGAACTTCGTAGATCAACCAGAGTAAGATCCGCACCAGAGTGGTACGGTAATCCTGTTCTGGAGATCATGCTACTAGATCATGATGAACCTACGAACTATGAAGAAGCGATGGTGAGCCCAGATTCCGCAAAGTGGCTAGAAGCCATGAAATCTGAGATGGGTTCCATGTATGAGAACAAAGTATGGACTTTGGTTGACTTGCCCGATGATCGGCAAGCGATTGAGAATAAATGGATCTTTAAGAAGAAGACTGACGCTGATGGTAATGTTACTGTCTACAAAGCTCGACTTGTCGCAAAAGGTTTTCGGCAAGTTCAAGGAATTGACTACGATGAGACCTTCTCACCCGTAGCGATGCTTAAGTCCGTCCGAATCATGTTAGCAATTGCCGCATTTTATGATTATGAAATTTGGCAAATGGATGTCAAAACTGCATTCCTGAATGGATTCCTGGAAGAAGAGTTGTATATGATGCAACCAGAAGGTTTTGTCGATCCAAAGGGAGCTAACAAAGTGTGCAAGCTCCAGCGATCCATTTATGGACTGGTGCAAGCCTCTCGGAATTGGAATAAACGTTTTGATAGTGTGATCAAAGCATTTGGTTTTATACAGACTTTTGGAGAAGCCTGTATTTACAAGAAAGTGAGTGGGAGCTCTGTAGCATTTCTGATATTATATGTGGATGACATATTACTGATTGGAAATGATATAGAATTTCTGGATAGCATAAAGGGATACTTGAATAAAAGTTTTTCAATGAAAGACCTCGGTGAAGCTGCTTACATATTAGGCATTAAGATCTATAGAGACAGATCAAGACGCTTAATTGGACTTTCACAAAGCACATACCTTGACAAAATTTTGAAGAAATTCAAAATGGATCAAGCAAAGAAAGGGTTCTTGCCTGTGTTACAAGGTGTGAAATTGAGTAAGACTCAATGCCCGACCACTGCAGAAGATAGAGAGAATATGAAAGATGTTCCCTATGCATCAGCCATAGGCTCTATCATGTATGCAATGCTGTGTACCAGACCTGATGTGTGCCCTGCTATAAGTTTAGCAGGGAGGTACCAAAGTAATCCAGGAATGGATCACTGGACAGCGGTCAAGAACATCCTGAAATACCTGAAAAGGACTAAGGATATGTTTCTCGTATATGGAAGTGACAAAGAGCTCATCGTAAAAGGTTACGTTGATGCAAGCTTTGACACTGATCCGGACGATTCTAAATCGCAAACCGGATACGTGTTTACATTAAACGGTGGAGCTGTCAGTTGGTGCAGTTCTAAACAAAGCGTCGTAGCGGGATCTACATGTGAAGCGGAATACATAGCTGCTTCGGAAGCAGCAAATGAAGGAGTCTGGATGAAGGAGTTCATATCCGATCTAGGTGTCATACCTAGTGCATCGGGTCCAATGAAAATCTTTTATGACAATACTGGTGCAATTGCCTTGGCAAAGGAATCCAGATTTCACAAAAGGACCAAACACATCAAGAGACGCTTCAACTCCATCCGGGATCTAGTCCAGGTGGGAGACATAGAGATTTGCAAGATACATACGGATCTGAATATTGCAGACCCGTTGACTAAGCCTCTTCCACGAGCAAAACATGATCAGCACCAAAGCTCCATGGGTGTTAGATTCATTACAGTGTAATCTAGATTATTGACTCTAGTGCAAGTAGGAGACTGAAGGAAATATGCCCTAGAGGCAATAATAAAGTTATTATTTATTTCCTTATAATCATGATAAATGTTTATTATTCATGCTAGAATTGTATTTTCCGGAAACATAATACATGTGTGAATACATAGACAAACAGAGTGTCACTAGTATGCCTCTACTTGACTAGCTCGTTAATCAAAGATGGTTATGTTTCCTAACCATGAACAATGAGTTGTTATTTGATTAACGAGGTCACATCATTAGTAGAATGATCTGATTGACATGACCCATTCCATTAGCTTAGCACCTGATCGTTTAGTATGTTGCTATTGCTTTCTTCATGACTTATACATGTTCCTACGACTATGAGATTATGCAACTCCCGTTTACCTGAGGAACACTTTGGGTACTACCAAACGTCACAACGTAAATGGGTGATTATAAAGGAGTACTACAGGTGTCTCCAATGGTCGATGTTGGGTTGGCGTATTTCGAGATTAGGATTTGTCACTCCGATTGTCGGAGAGGTATCTCTGGGCCCTCTCGGTAATACACATCACATAAGCCTTGCAAGCATTACAACTAATATGTTAGTTGTGAGATGATGTATTACGGAACGAGTAAAGAGACTTGCCGTTAACGAGATTGAACTAAGTATTGGATACCGACGATCGAATCTCGGGCAAGTAACATACCGATGACAAAGGGAACAACGTATGTTGTTATGCGGTCTGACCGATAAAGATCTTCGTAGAATATGTAGGAGCCAATATGGGCATCCAGGTCCCGCTATTGGTTATTGACCAGAGACATGTCTCGGTCATGTCTACATTGTTCTCGAACCCGTAGGGTCCGCACGCTTAAGGTTACGATGACAGTTATATTATGAGTTTATGCATTTTGATGTACCGAAGGTTGTTCGGAGTCCCGGATGTGATCACGGACATGACGAGGAGTCTCGAAATGGTCGAGACGTAAAGATTGATATATTGGAAGCCTATGTTTGGACATCGGAAGTGTTCCGGGTGAAATCGGGATTTTACCGGGTTACCGGGAGGTTACCGGAACCCCCCGGGAGCCATATGGGCCATCATGGGCCTTAGTGGAAAGGAGAAAGGGGCAGCCCAAGGTGGCTGCGCCTCTTTCCCCTCCCCTAGTCCTATTAGGACTAGGAGAAGGTGGCCGGCCCCCCTCTCTCCCTTCCCCTCCGAGGAATCCTAGTTGGACTAGGATTGGGGGGAGGAATCCTACTCCCAGAGGGAGTAGGACTCTCCTGCGCTCTTTGGCCGGCCAGCCTCCCCTCCTCTCCTCCTTTATATACGGAGGCAGGGGCACCTCTAAACACACAAGTTGACACAAGTTGATCCACGTGATCGATTCCTTAGCCGTGTGCGGTGCCCCCTGCCACCATATTCCTCGATAATACTGTAGCGGAGTTTAGGCGAAGCCCTGCTGCTGTAGTTCATCAAGATCGTCACCACGCCGTCGTGCTGACGAAACTCTTCCCCGACACTTTGCTGGATCGGAGTCCGGGGATCGTCATCGAGCTGAACGTGTGCTCGAACTCGGAGGTGCCGTAGTTTCGGTGCTTGATCGGTTGGATCGTGAAGACGTACGACTACTTCCTCTACGTCGTGTCATTGCTTCCGCAGTCGGTCTGCGTTGGGTACGTAGACAACACTCTCCTCTCGTTGCTATGCATCACATGATCCTGTGTGCGCGTAGGAAAATTTTTGAAATTACTACGAAACCCAACATATTCCACCTTGGTCATATCGTTGCAGTGCTTAGGCGAAGCCCTGCGTCGGTAGAACATCAAGATCGTCACCATGCCATCGTGCTGAGGGAACTCCTCCCCGACGCTTTGCTGGAACAGAGCCCGGGGATCGTCATCGAGCTGAACGTGTGCCAAGAACTCGGAGGTGCCGGAGTAACGGTGCTTGGATCGGTCGGATCGTGAAGACGTACGACTACATCAACCACGTTGTGCTAACGCTTCCATTGTCGATCTACAAGGGTACGTAGATCACACTCTCCCCTCTCATTGCTATGCATCACCATGATCTTGCGCGTGCGTAGGAATTTTTTTGAAATTACTACGTTCCCCAACTGTGGCATCCGAGCCTAGGTTTTATGTGTTGATGTTATATGCACGAGTAGAACACAAGTGAGTTGTGGGCGATATAAGTCATACTGCTTACCAGCATGTCATGCTTTGCTTTGGCGGTATTGTTGGACGAAGCGGCCCGGACCAACATTACGCGTACGCTTACGCGAGACCGGTTCTCCCGACGTGCTTTGCACAGAGGTGGCTTGCGGGTGACAGTTTCTCCAACTTTAGTTGAACCGAGTGTGGCTACGCCCGGTCCTTGCGAAGGTTAAAACAACACCAACTTGACAAACTATCATTGTGGTTTTGATGCGTAGGTAAGATTGGTTCTTGCTTAAGCCCATAGCAGCCACGTAAAACTTGCAACAACAAAGTAGAGGACGTCTAACTTGTTTTTGCAGGGCATGTTGTGATGTGATATGGTCAAGACATGATGCTAAATTTTATTGTATGAGATGATCATGTTTTGTAACCAAGTTATCGGCAACTGGCAGGAGCCATATGGTTGTCGCTTTATTGTATGCAATGCAATCGCCCTGTAATGCTTTACTTTGTCACTAAGCGGTAGCGATAGTCGTAGAAGCGTAAGATTGGCGAGACGACAACGATGCTACGATGGAGATCAAGGTGTCGCGCCGGTGACGATGGTGATCATGACGGTGCTTCGAAGATGGAGATCACAAGCACAAGATGATGATGGCCATATCATATCACTTATATTGATTGCATGTGATGTTTATCTTTTATGCATCTTATCTTGCTTTGTTTGACGGTAGCATTATAAGATGATCTCTCACTAAATTATCAAGAAGTGTTCCCCCTGAGTATGCACCGTTGCCAAAGTTCGTCGTGCCCAGACACCACGTGATGATCGGGTGTGATAAGCTCTACGTCCATCTACAACGGGTGCAAGCCAGTTTTTGCACACGCAGAATACTCAGGTTAAACTTGACGAGCCTAGCATATGCAGATATGGCCTTGGAACACGGAGACCGAAAGGTCGAGCATGAATCATATAGTAGATATGATCAACATAATGATGTTCACCATTGAAAACTAATCCATTTCACGTGATGATCGGTTATGGTTTAGTTGATTTGGATCACGTAATCACTTAGAGGATTAGAGGGATGTCTATCTAAGTGGGAGTTCTTAAGTAATATGATTAATTGAACTTAAATTTATCATGAACTTAGTCCTGGTAGTATTTTGCAAATTATGTTGTAGATCAATAGCTCGCATTGTTGCTTCCCTGTGTTTATTTTGATATGTTCCTAGAGAAAATTGTGTTGAAAGATGTTAGTAGCAATGATGCGGATTGGATCCGTGATCTGAGGTTTATCCTCATTGCTGCACAGAGGAATTATGTCCTTGATGCACCGCTAGGTGACAGACCTATTGCAGTAGCAGATGCAGACGTTATGAACGTTTGGCTAGCTAAATATGATGACTACTTGATAGTTTAGTGCACCATGCTTAACGGCTTAGAATCGGGACTTCAAAGACGTTTTGAACGTCATGGACCATATGAGATGTTCCAGGAGTTGAAGTTAATACTTCAAGCAAATACCCGAGTTGAGAGATATGAAGTCTCCAACAAGTTCTATAGCCAAAAGATGGAGGAGAATCGCTCAACTAGTGAGCATGTGCTCAGATTGTCTGGGTACCACAATCGCTTGAATCAAGTGGGAGTTAATCTTCCAGATAAGTTAGTAGAACTTCGTGATGAACTATAGTATGCAAGGGATGACGAAAACGACTCCTGAGCTTTTCATGATGATGAAATTGATGAAGGTAGAAATCAAGAAAGAGCATCAAGTGTTGATGGTAGACAAGACCACTAGTTTCAATAAAAGGGCAAAGGGAAGAAGGGGAACTTCAAGAAGAACAGCAAGCAAGTTGCTACTCAAGTGAAGAAGCCCAAGTCTGGTCCTAAGCCTGAGACTAAGTGCTTCTACTGCAAAGGGACTGGTCACTGGAAGCGGAACTGCCCCAAGTATTTGGCGGATAAGAAGGATGGCAAAGTGAACAAAGGTATATTTGATATACAGATTATTAATGTGTATTTTACTAGTGTTCGTAGCAACCCCTCGGTATTTGATACTGGTTCAGTTGCTAAGAGTAGTAAATCGAAACGGGAGTTGCAGAATGAACAGAAACTAGTTAAGGGTGAAGTGACGATGTGTGTTGTAAGTGGTTCCAAGATTGATATGATCATCATCGCACACTCCCTATACTTTTGGGATTAGTGTTGAACCTAAATAAGTGTTATTTGGTGTTTGTGTTGAGCATGAATATGATTTGATCATGTTTATTGTAATACGGTTATTCATTTAAGTAAGAGAATAAATTGTTGTTCTGTTTACATGAATAAAACCTTATATGGTTACACACCCAATGAAAATAGTTCATTGGATCTCAATCGTAGTAATACACATAATCATAATATTGAAACCAAAAGATGCAAAGTTAATAATGATAGTGCAACTTATTTGTGGCACTGCTGTTTAGGTCATATTGGTGTAAAGCGCATGAAGAAACTCCATGCTGATGGGCTTTTGGAATCACTTGATTATGAATCAGTTGATGCTTGCGAACCATGCCTCATGGGCAAGATGACTTAGACTCTGTTCTTCGGAACAATGGAGCGAGCAACAAATTTGTTGGAAATCATATATACTGATGTATGTGGTCCGATGAATATTGAGACTCGCGACATGTATCATTATTTTCTGATCTTCACAGATGATTTGAGCAGATATGAGTATATCTACTTGATGAAACATAAGTCTGAAACATTTGAAAAGTTCAAAGAATTTCAGAGTGAAGTGGAAAATCATCGTAACAAGAAAATAAAGTTTCTACGATCTGATCGTGGAGAAGAGTATTTGAGTTATGAGTTTGGTCTTCAGTTAAAACAATGTGAAATAGTTTCACTACTCACGCCACCTGGAACACCACAGCATAATGGTGTGTCCGAACGTCATAACCATACTTTATTAGATATGGTGCGACCTATGATGTCTCTTACTGATCTACCACTATCGTTTTGGGGTTATGCATTAAAGACAGCTGCATTCACGTTTAAAAGGGCACCACCTAAGTCCGTTGAGACGACACAATCTGAACTGTGGTTTGGCAAGAAACCAAAGTTGTCGTTTCTTAAAGTTTGGGGTTGCAATGCTTATATAAAAGAGTTTCATCCTGATAAGCTCAAACCCAAATCGGAGAAATATGTCTTCATAGGATACCCAAAGGAGACAGTTGGGTACACCTTCTATCACATATCCGAAGGCAAGACATTCGTTGCTAAGAATGGATCCTTTCTAGAGAAGGAGTTTCTTTCGAAAGAAGTGAGTGGGAGAAAGTAGAACTTGATGAGGTAACTGTACCTGCTCCATAATTGGAAAGTAGTTCATCACAAAAATCTGTTCCTGTGACTCCTACACCAATTAGTGAGGAAGCTAATGATGATGATCATGTAACTTCAGATCAAGTTATTACCAAATCTCGTAGGTAAACCAGAGTGAGATCTGCACCAGAGTGGTACGGCAATCCTGTTCTGGAAGTCATGTTACTAGACCATGACGAACTTGCGAACTATGAGGAAGCGATGATGAGCCCAGATTCCACGAAATGGTTAGAGGCCATGAAATCTAAGATATGATCCATGTATGAGAACAAAGTTTGGACTTTGGATGACTTGCCCGATGATCGGCAAGCAATTGAGAATAAATGGATCTTCAAGAGGAAGACGGACGCTGATAGTAGTGTTACTATCTACAAAGCTAGAATTGTCGCAAAAGGTTTTCGACAAGTTCAAGGTGTTGACTACGATGAGAGTTTCTCACTCGTATCTATGCTTGAGTCTGTCCGAATCATGTTAGTAATTGCCGCATTTTATGAAATCTGGCAAATGGATAAACAAAATTGCATTCCTTAATGGATTTATTAAAGAAGAGTTGTATATGATGCAACCAGAAGGTTTTGTCAATCCGAAAGGTGCTAACAAAATGTGCAAGCTCCAGCGATCCATCTGTGGACTGGTGCAAGCATCTCGGAGTTGGAATATACGCTTTGATGAGTTGATCAAAGCATATAGTTTTATACAGACTTGTGGTGAAGCCTGTATTTATAAGAAAGTGAGTGGGAGCAGTACAGCATTTCTGATAAGTATATGTGAATGACATATTATTGATCGGAAATAATGTAGAATTATACTGTAAAGCATAAAGGAGTGTTTGAAAGGAGTTTTTCAAAGAAAGACTTCAGTGAAGCTGCTTACATATTGAGGTTCAAGATCTATAGAGATAGATCAAGATGCTTGATAAGGTTTTCAATGAGTACATACCTTGACAAGATTTTGAAGTAGTTCAAAATGGAGCAGTCAAAGAAAAAAATTCTTGCCTGCATTACAAGGTGTGAAGTTGAGTAAGACTCAAAGCCCGACCACGGCAGAAGATAGAAAGAGAATGAAAGTCATTCCCTATGCCTCATTCATAGGTTCTATAAAGTATGCCATGATGTGTACCAGATCTATTGTATACCCTACACTGTGTTAAGCAAGGGAGTACAATAGTGATCTAAGAGTAGATCACTGGACATTGGTCAAAATTATCCTTAGTGGAATAAGGAAATATTTCTCGATTATGGAGGTGACAAATGGTTCGTCGTAAAAAGTTACGTCGATGCAAAGTTTTGACACAGATCTGGATGACTCTAAGTCTCGATCTAGATACATATTGAAAGTGGGAGCAATTAGCTAGAGTAGCTTCGTGCAGAGCATTGTAGACATAGAATTCGCAAAATACTTACGGATCTGTATGTGACAGACCCGTTGACTAAAAATATCTCACAAGCAAAACATGATCACACCTTAGTACTCTTTGGGTGTAAATCACATAAATGATGTGAACTAGATTATTGACTCTAGTAAACCCTTTGGGTATAGGTCACATGACAATGTGAACTATGGGTGTTAATCACATGGTGATGTGAACTCTCAGTGTTGAATCACATGGCGATGTGAACTAGATTATTGACTCTAGTGCAAGTGGGAGACTGAAGGAAATATGCCCTAGAGGCAATAATAAAGTTATTATTTATTTCCTTATATCATGATAAATGTTTATTATTCATGCTAGAATTGTATTAACCGGAAACATAATACATGTGTGAATACATAGACAAACAGAGTGTCACTAGTATGCCTCTACTTGACTAGCTCGTTAATCAAAGATGGTTATGTTTCCTCACCATGAACAAAGTGTTGTTATTTGACTAACGGGATCACATCATTAGGTGAATGATCTGATTGACATGACCCATTCCATTAGCTTAGCACCCGATCGTTTAGTATGTTGCTATTGCTTTCTTCATGACTTATACATGTTCCTAAGACTATGAGATTATGCAACTCTTGTTTGCCGGAGGAACACTTTGTGTGCTACCAAACGTCACAACGTAAATGGGTGATTATAAAGGTGCTCTACAGGTGTCTCCAAAGGTACATGTTGGGTTGGCGTATTTCGAGATTAGGATTTGTCACTCCGATTGTCGGAGAGGTATCTCTGGGCCCTCTCGGTAATGCACATCACATAAGCCTTGCAAGCATTGCAACTAATATGTTAGTTGTGGGATGATGTATTACAGAACGAGTAAAGAGACTTGCCGGTAACGAGATTGAACTAGGTATTGGATACCAAGGATCAAATCTCGGGCAAGTAACATACCGATGACAAAGGGAACAACGTATGTTGTTATGCGGTCTGACCGATAAAGATCTTCGTAGAATATGTAGGAGCCAATATGGGCATCCAGGTCCCACTATTGGTTATTGACCGGAGATTTGTCTCAGTCATGTCTACATTGTTCTCGAACCGTAGGGTCCGCACGCTTAAGGTTACGATGACAGTTATATTATGAGTTTATGAGTTTTGATGTACCGAAGCTAGTTCGGAGTCCCGGATGTGATCACGGACATGACGAGGAGTCTCGAAATGGTTGAGACATAAAGATTGATATATTGGACGGCTATATTCGGACACCGGAAGTGTTCCTGGTGATTTCAGAGAAAAAGCGGATAGCCGGGGGGTTACCGGAACCCCCGGGAGGTAATTGGGCCTACATGGGCCTTAAGGGAGAAGAGAAAAGGGGGCAGGAGGTGGCCGCGCGCCCCTCCCCTTCCTAGTCCGAATAGGACAAGGGAAGGGGGGCGGCGCCCCCCCTCCTTTTTCCTCTTTCCCCTTCCCCCTTTCCTTATCCAACAAGGCAAGAGGGGGGGGGGAGTCCTACTCCCGGTGGGAGTAGGACTCCTCCAGGCGCACCCAATAGGGCCGGCCGCACCTCCCCCTCCCTCCTTTATATACGGGGGCAGGGGGCACCCCAGAACACACAAGTTGATCTTCGTGATCGTTCCTTAGCCGTGTGCGGTGCCCCCCTCCACCAAATTCCACCTCGGTCATATCGTTGCAGTGCTTAGGCGAAGCCCTGCGTCGGTAGAACATCAAGATCATCACCACATCGTCGTTCTGACGGAACTCCTCCCCGACGCTTTGCTGGATCGGAGCCCGGGGATCGTCATCGAGCTGAACGTGTGCCAAGAACTCGGAGGTGCCGGAGTAACGGTGCTTGGATCGGTTGGATCGTGAAGACGTACGACTACATCAACCACGTTGTGCTAACGCTTATGTTGTCGATCTATAAGGGTACGTAGATCACACTCTCCCCTCTCGTTGCTATGCATCACCATGATCTTGCGTGTGCGTAGGATTTTTTTTGAAATTACTACGTTCCCCAACAACGCCTAACCGGCTGGAGGATGCACAGTCCTCAAGTGTAACAAGTCTTCAGATCACACAGACAAGACTTAAGTGGTGCCTAATTCTCTTTGGCTCTGGGTGGTTAGGGATTTATCCTCGCAAGGAATTCTCTCTCAAAGGCTTTGAGGTGGGTTGCTCTCAAACGACAAAAGCCGTACTCTGAATCTGAGCAGCCAACCGTTTATGGTTGTAGGGGGTGGGCTATTTATAGCCACTAGGCAACCCGGCCTGATTTGTCTGAAATGACCCTGGGTCACTAAGGAGCTGACACGTGTTCCAACGGTCAGATTTCAAACTCACACGGCAACTTTACTTGGGCCACAAGCAAAGCTGACTTGTCCGACTCTGGACAAGATTCGCTCTCAAAGTATTCACTCGAAGACATAGGTTTTGTTTAAGCATCACTTCAGTCATTCTGACTGGTTCTCTTGGACCCCACTTAGCAGTACGGTGGTTCCTATGACTCAACACAGAAGAAAAAGAACTACGAAAGATCTAAGTCTTCGAGCTCCATAGGCTTCATGCTGTGTCTTCCCTTGTCATAGTCTTCAATGTGAATATCTTCATATACCACCTTTGACTTTAATGTCTTCATACATTTTTAGGGGTCACCTCTGGTAGGAAAACCGAATCAATGAGGGACTTCTACCTGTGTTATCCTACAATTCTCACAAACACATTAGTACCTCAACTAGGTTTGTCGTCAATACTCCAAAACCAACTAGGGGTGGCACTAGATGCACTTACAATCTCCCCCTTTTTGGTGATTGATGACAAACTAGTTGAAGTTTTCAACAGGGAATATAATCTGTGAAATTGTAAAGGATAAGGAATTGTCTTCATAAGTTGCAAGGGCTCCCCCTGAAGATGTGCATATAAGTAATTTGCTTTTGGAATGCAAATGCGCATGGCAGGTTGTACTTGTGGAGATCCACTTCAACTTATGATGACAATCCACTATGCATGAGAAAGTATGTGAAGATAATGACATGCATAATGGAAAATGGACGTCTGCAGAATGATCTAAGTGCGAAATTTATCGTCGCACATGCGAAATTTATCATTGCAACACAAGGTGGCAAATAAGTAGCAGACGACCATCGAGTTTAAGTGTTACAACTCAAAGAACCAAATGTAGCAAAATGAGAGTTGTAAGCACGAAGCAAAATATAAAGCACCCGCCCATATGGACCCGCTTGAAGACTATCAAACTCATATGCTTCTCCACCTTTTGTCAGTAAGGACCAAAAAGGTTTGAAGACATATAGCATCTACTCGTTCCCATGAAGAGTAGGTGAAGCAGCAGGGTCGTTGGTGGTGTTTGGCGGTGCAGAAGAGCTTGGAGCAGAGCCGAAGCTTGCTGAAGGAGGTGGCGGTGAAGTAGCATCATCTTCATCCTCGATCACTCTGGCATTCACAGTTGCAGCAGAGGAAGAGAACTCAGAGTCTTCAAGGGATGGAGTTCGTCGCAGCACTGCCCTTCGAGGAGGTGTGGAGTCAAACTTGAATCGCTCAGTGAAGCCATCCTCTTGAAGATCATCTTCAGAACACATCAGCGTCAGCCCTTTCCATGTGCGGCGAGAGGTTTCATGGGCAACAAAAGCATTCTTGGTGGCAAGATTGTGAATGTGATTAACATCCACCAAGAGGCTTTGCATTTGACGCTTCAACCAGTCATGATGCCTATCCTGTTTCTGATGAAGAGCCACAAGAAGCTCTCGGTCATTGAGAACACGAGTGCTCTTCTTCGGCTGTGGAGCAGTTGTACTGTCAGTGGCTTCAGTGAGAGCAGGATGCGGTGCACGTGTAGCCAAAGGATACACACGAGTTATGGCTTCAAGGCCTTCAACGTTCTGAGAAAAACTTTGATGCTCTGCATTCTTAAGACTTAGAGGTTCCTTGGCAGGCTCAAGATAGATGGCTTCAATAGACATATCCACATCAGGCAAAAAGATCCGATGATTGCGGGCAGAGGGCTGATATGAGATAGCGGAGTGAAGTTTGATCAGCCGCATCACCCAAGGGGCGTAGAACTTCAAACCAAACAGATCAGAGCCAGATGCAGCAAGTTGGCGAATGAAGAAATCCTGTGTATTGAAGCATTTTCCATGAAGAATGTAGAAGACCAAAGTCTTCATTGCACCTTCCAGCTTGGCATGGGGAGAATGTCCTTTGATTGGCCAGAGAGTTCGCCTTATGATGTGAGAAATGGTTCTTGGCAGATACTCAAGGTCTTCAACGAAGAACTCCGTGGGATAAGCAACATCTTGGGGCAATGGCTTCATCATACTGACCATCTGACTGATATTAGGTTCAGTCTTCTGAAAGATGCTCTCAATAGCTTCACTATGAAGCTGACAGCCATGCTCGTAGAGATCGCCAGGAGTGGGCAAACCAGTGAGCTCAATGATGTCAAAGGCTTTGTCTTCGTGATGAATGTTTCCTGTCATCCACTCCAGGACCCAAGTCTTCAGATCTCTGCTATACCCGCGGATGTGAAGTGTGGTATAGAATTGGAGCAGCAACTCTTCATTCCAATGCTCTTGGTCAGTGACGAACGGCAGCAGTCCAACCTCTTTGAAGCAATCCATAGCTTCTTCCAGACAGGGCAGACCAGCTATTGCTTCAATGTCAAGGCGCTTGTGTGGGAAGATGCGACCTTGGTTGTAAAGAACGCATGAGTAATAGTTTCGCTGCGAATAACTCCAGAACCGATCAGATGATATTCTTTCCCTAGAGTAGGGGTTCCTGGAGCTATTGAAGAATGTGTTGTCTGCTCTGAAGCCATTGATATTGAAGGAGGCAGGTGCTGATGCAGGACCTAGGAACCTTGGCAATCTTTGGATTGGCTTCTGTACCTGAGGCCTGTGCTCAACATGATAGTCGAACTGGGGACCGGCAGCAGGCGCAGGAACAGAAGCGGCGAGATCAGTGGCTTCACTGACTTCTGGTGCTTTTGTTGGTGAGGGCTCCACATTAGCTTCAGCCATGACAGCGTCAGTGGCTTCAGTGGTGTTTGTGGTGGCAGCCTCAAGATGTTCAACCTCCACTTGACGATCAGGAGGGTCGGTCACGATCACGTTCTCCTCGAGAACCGCTTCTTGGTGGGACAGGGGAGTGGCAACTTGTGGGACTTCTTCTTCTGCGGCTGATGCAGCCGGATTGTCTTCAACAGAGACTTGAGGCCTTGGACCTTTGTGAAGCCTGCGCAACGCGGGTGACGCCTGTGGAGTTGCTGTTGGCTGGGCCTCAAAGTCTTCATTCTCTTGTGGGCGATCCGCCCATGAAGCATCCTGTGCAATTGGCGTCAGTGGACGACCAATGCTGATGAGTTTGCTGTGCGTTAGCACAGGCGATGATACATGTTGGTGTTCTAGCTGAGGAAGGGCTGCATCATCTTCAACATGGTCATGGTGACCAATGTCTTCAGCAGCGATGGGATCAGCTGCTGGAAAGTCTTCAGCTTCATGAGCCTCTGTGAAAGCAGGCTCATGGACATTCAGTTGACGTTCTTGTGGATCGGCATCGGGGTGAACCATGGAAATGGGTTCAACAATCAAGGGCTCTGTGGGAGCAGCCCGTTCCTTCTTGGTCTTTCTTTTCTTCTTGGCGGGGGTAGTAGAAGAGGCTTGAGGATGTTTTCTTTTCCTTGCTTCAGCCTCAGCAGTCCTGGTCTTCTTCAGTTCTGAAGCGGTTGACCTGGCCTTTGGCTTCGGGCCAGTCATGCTAGTTGGGAAGACAAGGGGATCTGCCTCCTGCCTTGGTGCTTCAGGTTCAGCCATAGCGGGCTTCTTCTGCTTCTTGGCAGCCATCCTGGGGTCGATGCCAAGACGCCCAAGGGCCTTGCGCTTCTCAGCCTCATTGTAGGCTTGCACACACCTATCAGCCAGGACCTTCATGCGCTCACGAGAACCCTGAGCTTCTGCACGTTTCTTTAGAAAGGCTTCCTTGAGCTCGTGCAGCATAATCTTGAAATTCTTCATGTCTTGCATGCTGAGCTTGGCCATATGCTTCTTGAACTGAGATTTCTCAAAGTCAATCTTCTGCTTCAGTTCAACAATGCGCTGGGCGATAGCTAACTCTGAAGCAATGGCGCCATGGAAGGTGACACTGAGGCCAATGGGTAGTTGGAGATCATCGAAGCTGATGTTTGGCGTGTCAAACCATTCATCAATGAAGTTGTGGATGATTGTTACATCAAAGACAGGCAGATCATTGAAGATTTCTGCTTCTTCTTTGCTCTTGATGAGTTGCTCAAGAGCGTCATCTGCAAGATCTTCATCACTTGACAGATCAATGGCATCATTGCGCAGAATGGCAGCAGCTGTTAGCTCTTGGCCGGTGTGTGGCAGAGGCATCTTGACCTTCTGGGGCTTGGAGATGCGTGATAAATCTTCAGATTGCACACTGTCTTTAGGAGGTGCAGTTGCCAGTGGCTTCGCCCGTGAGATTTTTGGTGAAGGGGCAGGCTTTGAAGCTTTAGGCTTGTTCAACTTCTTTGGCTTCGGCGCTGCAGGCGCTTCATCTGATTCAGCGTCAGCTGCAGGCTCATTCACTGCAGTCCCTTGAACCAAGATATGGGTGATGAGACCTTCAAGGTTGTAGAAAGGACCGACGACATTGGGTTCTGCATTACGTGTGCCGTCAGCCCTTGGAGCAGAAGGACCAGGGTTGAAGTCTAGTCCCAATGTCTTCTTGTTTTGCTTCGCTGAGTTCTGGGCAAACTGGAAGTTGCGCTTGAACAGAATGTCGTCACGACATCATAGCAGGGACGATGGGTCAGCATCCGCAGGTTGTGGTCCACGGACCATGCAGGGATAGAAGCCTTGTTCAATGGCTTCATCTCTGGTCCTGGGTTGAAGATTTTTGTAGAGGATGTCTCCCCATGGTTGCTTGATGGCATTCTTTTCAGCATATTCCTTTGTCACAAATCTGTACTTGAACCACTGTTCTGCCCATTAGCATCGAATCCATTGGGTTCGTGTTTTGCGCTGATTGTAATCCTCTTCAGGATCTGTCTTGTACAGTTCTGAGAGGTCATCTGGCAGATCTCTTGATGTTTCTCCACGACGCTTTCTGCCACCCTTCCTTGCTGATTTCTCTGAAGCCATGAACTTTAAACTAAAAGGCTTCAATACGTTCAAAGGCTTCAAGGGCTTTCGCTTGCTGGACAGACAGGAACTGGCTTTGGGAGAATTGATATGATGCTGTAAGAATTCTGCAAATGAATGCAGACTATGAGAACTAAGGGATTCTCCCACGGACATGTACATGTGATAGCATTAAGGTGCGAGGGAAGGGGAAGAGGTCATATGCATTCTCAGAAGATTTTGAATATAAATCAGTTTAGAAGACATTGACCTCATCGTGCGAAGACATTCACTCATAGATAAGGAGTTGGTTCCAGATTTGTACGAATCCAGAGATCAGTACAAGTGAGGAATCTAACTACATTGTGAAGCATAAGTGAATATACTAGGCATGTTATGAGATGCAGTATGAGAGAGATCTAACTTGTGTGAATAGAAACTGCTTGTGGTAGAAAGTGACAAAGCCATAGGATCAGCGGTGCCGTAAAAAGGAAGTTTTATTTACCACACTAAGAACTGCTAGACGGAGTGGAAGATGAGGCCGAGCAGTTCGATCGTCCATGCCCTAACTTGGCGACGGAGGACACCTACGGCGACGACGGAGAGGACGATGTCCGCGGTCGGCGTGAAGACGGCGTTGGAGAGGTTGCGGCAGCGAAGCGCTTCGTCGCCGACGTCGTCGAGGGCTAGCGGTGGCGCTAGGGTTCGTGCGAGAGTGGAAGAAGAGATAATGACCGCCGTGAAGTGTGTATTTATAGGTACAGGGGCGGCACTGCGTTATTACATAGGTGCCCCTGGCGATTCGCATCTGAGGAACACGTGGCCATCATGCAGAATTTTGGGGTTTGTTCCACGTCCCACGCACGCCTGGATTGTCGGGTGGTCGTTCCTACTTCTCCGGGTTTTATGTGGAGGAATGAGCATTGAAAGCGGACTTAAGGTTTGTCTCTGTATCTTCTGCTGACAAGGACGCAGAGAAGACATTCGACAGTTTCAATAGAATGCATATGATTTGTTGAGATAGAGTTTGAGATAGAAAGCACAGAGAGGTTAGGGTCCGATCACATTCACTTAGTTCAAAAGATTCAACAAGAAGACATAGCTATAAGTGAATGCTGTAGAGGACAGAACACTAGT
>NC_041382.1:759099221-759121267 GCF_002162155.2 Triticum dicoccoides
AATCAACATAGTGAAGATAATCATGAAGACATGTTGAGATTGAAGCCAAACCAAATGTGAAGACATAGCAAGGTAACGCCATGAGTGAAACACTTCAAATAGAACATTTGGTGGTGGCGTTACCCACCGTATAGGAAGTATTATACCCAGACACGGCGCACAATTATCGTGGCGCCCGAAGTCAAATTCCACATTAATGTATTCACACTTAGAATGTATGTCTTCATTGATTGAAGATATACTTTACTTCGTGTGTTGCACATCTAAGTCATCAATATGCATAAGGGTTAGGATGTGTGCCTGATCACAGGACATTTGAGGATTCCAGGATATTTAGCTCACACCGTAACTTGCAAAATCTCTTCTCATCCAAGGGCTTGGTGAAGATATCTGCCAATTGCTCTTCAGTGTTGACGTGTATGATATCAATATCTTCCTTCACAACATGATCTCTGAGAAAGTGATGATGAATTTCAATGTGCTTTGTCTTTGAGTGCTGAACTGGGTTGTTGACAATCTTGATGGCGCTTTCGTTGTCGCAGTAGAGTGGCACTTGCTTCAGATGAATGCCATAGTCCTTGAGTGTTTGCTTCATCCACAGAAGCTGAGCGCAGCAAGATCCAGCAGCAATGTATTCAGATTCAGCAGTGGAGAGAGATACACAGTTCTGCTTCTTTGAAGACCAACATACAAGTGATCGTCCCAGAAAATGACATGTGCCTGATGTAGACTTGCGATCCACTTTGTCACCAGCATAATCAGCATCCGAGAATCCAACCAGATCATACTCTGAGCCCTTTGGATACCATAATCCTAGAGTTGGGGTGTGAGCCAAATATCGAAGAATTCGCTTCACAGCTAAGTGATGCGACTCCTTTGGTGCCGCTTGGAATCGAGCACACATGCAAACACTAAGCATAATATCTGGCCTAGATGCACATAGATAAAGTAAAGAACCAATCATGGAGTGGTATACCTTTTGATCGAACTCTTTACCATTGTCGTCAGGAACCAGATGATGCTTGGCTAGCATTGGCGTCGTGAAGCCTCTGCAGTCTTGCATACCGAACTTCTTCAGGTAATCTTTGAGATACTTCTCTTGAGATATGAAGATGCCGTTGCGTTGCTATCGTATTTGAAGACCGAGAAAGAACTTCAGCTCTCCCATCATAGACATTTGATATTGCTCTTGCATCATATATCCAAACTCTTCACTATACTTCTGATTGGTGCAGCCGAAGATAATGTCATCCACATATATTTGGCACACAAACAGTTCACCATCATATGTCTCCGTGAAGAGAGTGGGGTCGAGGGAACCAGGTATGAAGCCTTTGCTCTTCAGGAAGTATTTGAGTGTGTAATACCAGGCCCGAGGGGCTTGTTTGAGGCCATACAGTGCCTTGTTGAACTTGTATACCATGTCAGGATGTTTTGGATCTTCAAAGCCAGGTGGTTGTGCAACATACACTTCTTCTTCAATCTTGCCATTGAGAAAGGTGCTCTTCACATCCATTTGATAAAGAAGTATGTTGTGATGATTTGCATAGGCCAGCAGTATGCGTATGGCTTCATGTCTAGCCACAGGAGCAAATGTTTTATCGAAGTCAATGCCTTCCACTTGAGTATATCCTTGAGCAACGAGACGATCTTTGTTTCTAACAACTTGACCGTGCTCATCTTGTTTGTTGTGGTATATCCATTTTGTGCCTATTATGTTGTGCTTCCGAGGATCGGGACGCTTGACCAGTTCCCATACATTATTTAGCTCAAACTGTTGAAGCTCTTCTTGCATAGCTTGAATCCATTCAGGTTCCATGAAGGCTTCTTCAACTTTCTTGGGTTCTGTTATTGAGACGAATGCGAAGTGACCACAGAAATTTTCTAGTTGAGTTTCCCTTGAACAAGTGAGTGGACCAGGCACATTGATGCTATCAATTATTCTTTCAATCTGCACTTCATTGGCAACACGAGGATGTACATGGCGAAGATTTTGCTCTTGCTGATCATTGTCGTTGTTAGAAGGAATGTCTTCAGGCTGAGCATTGTCTTTAGGTTGATCAGGTGCTGGGATGATAAGTTCTTCTTCAGGATGAGCTTCAGAAGGTATAATTTCTCCAGTTCCCATTAGCTTGATTGATTCACTGGATGGAACTTCATCTAGCACATTTGGCAGGTGCTCTATTTGTGAACCGTTGGTCTCATCGAACCGCACATCCACTGTTTCAACCACTTTATAATGAAAGAGATTGAAGACTCTGTAGGAGTGCGAATCCTTTCCATATCCAAGCATAAAACCCTCATGTGCTTTTGGTGCAAACGTTGAGGTGTAATGTGGGTCATTGATCCAGCACCTGGTGCCAAATACTCTGAAGTAACTGACATTTGGCTTCTTGCCAGTAAGGAGCTCATAAGATGTCTTGTTCAGAAGCTTGTGAAGATAAACACGATTGATTGTATGGCATGCAGTATCAATGGCTTCAGGCCAGAATTTTCTTGGAGTCTTGTATTCATCTAGCATCGTTTTGGCCATCTCAATGAGTGTTCTATTCTTGCGTTCGACGACGCCATTCTGCTGTGGTGTGTACGGGGCTGAGAATTCATGTGTGATGCCCAAGGTATCAAGATATGTATCAAGGCCAGTGTTCTTGAATTCAGTGCCATTGTCACTTCTGATATGCTTTATCTTGGCGCCATAGTTGTTCATTGCTCGATTGGCGAAGCGTCTGAAGACATCCTGCACTTCAGTCTTGTAAAGGATTATGTGCACCCAAGTATATCTAGAATAATCATCAACAATGACAAAGCCATAGAGACAAGCAGTAGTAGTAAGAGTTGAGTAATGAGTGGGACCGAAAAGATCCATGTGAAGCAGTTCGAAGGGTCGAGTAGTAGTCATGATTGTCTTCGAGGGATGTTTGGCCCTCATCATCTTTCCTGCCTCACAGGCACCGCATAAGTGATCTTTCTTGAACTTGACGCCCTCGATGCCTATGACATGCTTCTTCTTTGCCAGGGTGTGGAGGTTCCTCATGCCAGCATGCCCAAGCCTCTGATGCCAGAGCCAGCATTCTGAAGCTTTTGCTAGAAGACATACGGCAAGCTGTGGTCCTGCTGAGAAATCTACCACGTACAAATCATCTTTTCGATACCCTTCAAATACTAGAGACTTGTCAGATTCCATTAGAACAAGGCAACGATATTTTCCAAGTATTACGATCATGTTTAAATCGCAAAGCATTGAGACAGAGATTAAGTTGAAGCCAAGGGATTCAGCAAGCATGACTTTATCCATGTGTTGATCCCTTGAGATTGCAACTCTACCTAGACCCAATACCTTACTTTTACCAGTGTCAGCAAATGTGATGTGGCTCTTGTCGGATGGACGTAAGGTTGAGTCCATAAGAAGGCTTATTTTGCCAGTCATGTGATTTGTACACCCACTATCAATAATCCATTCTGAAGACGCTGGTGTTGTACCCTACAGTGCAGTTAGGGGGATAGGCTTCACGAAGAGAATTGTGAAGCAAAAACATTTGACGAACCAGTGGGTTATGAAAGCTTAGATCCAGATTAGGACTAATAGGGAGAGTACCAAGCAATTCAGGAACGAAGTACATAGTAAGACCATTCGGGCATTTGATCTTGCACCCTACAAGATGTTTAAGGTCCCCAGCAATAGCGTCAGACAATTTTGATTTTCTGCTGGAGACCTTTCCCTGCAAAAGAGAGTTAAGCTTTCTTAGCCACCCACATCTTCAAGGGTGGCTTAGAAGCAATAAGTCTAAGTGCAGCATCTGAGATCTTTGTCTTTGGAGCCCTAGCAAACAGTCTTGCAGGCGGACAATAATACTCATAAGAATAAGCAGAATAGTTCTTGGTCTTATGAACATGGCGGTTTGATGAACCGCTCTCATATTCATAGGCATGAGTATGGTTTCCCTGCAAAACATTTGCGTTAGTGCGACTCAGGTGAGTCCTCTGTCTGTATGAAGCCTTTGGGCCGTATGAAGCCTATGGTCTGGGGTTTGTCTTCTTTATTTGTGGTGTCATGATGACATTCACAGGAAGATTTTCCAAACATCTTTTGGGCACCCAGATCTTCTTCATAGGCGGTCCATTCATGCAGTTAGTACCAATGTACCTGGCAAACACTTCACCATTCTGATTCTTAAACAGTTTATAGTTTGCACCAAAGGATTCATCGATGACAATGGGGTTAGCACAAGTGAACCCAGATAGAGTGGATGGATCTGCTGAAAATTCCTTTGTAGCAACCCATGTGGTTTTGGGGTACTGCTCAGGTTTCCAGTAAGAACATCAACATTCATTTTCCTTACGAACCCAACACCCTCTTTCCTCAGGTTTCAGTTCAAGATCTGCTTTTTGAGGACATCACATAGTGTTTGATGCCCTTTAAGACTTTTGTACATCCCTGTTTCAAGCAATGTCTTCAACCTAGCATTCTCATCAGCAATAGCAGTGGAATCCTTAGCAGAGGGGTTAGTTCCCACATCAACAGTTGAAGATATTCCAACAGTAGCAGCAGTAGAACATTCAGCAACAGTAGTAGCATTATCACGCTCAATGCATTTAAGACATGGTGGTTCAAATCCTTCCTGAGCGGAGCTGATCTGTTCGGCGCGAAGTGACTCGTTTTCCTTTTGAAGATCTTCATGAGCCGGTCTCAATTTCTCAAGATCTTGCTTCCTTTGAAGATAATCATAGGAAAGCTTTTCATGAGTTGTTGAGAGCGTTTCATGACGACTTTCAAGTTCCGCATACTTAACGTGAAGAATTTTTATGTCTTCAATTAAGGACTCAGATCGAGTCATTTCAGCACCTAACAGATCATCGCTTCTGTCTAACAGTTTTTGAATATGTTCCATAGCTTTCTGTTGTTCAGTTGCAATTTTAGCAAGTGTTTTGTAGCTGGATTTTGAACCACAATCAGGGTCATCGTCACTAGATGTTTGATAGTGAGTAGTGCATGTGTTTACCTTGGCACCGCGTGCCATGAAGCAGTAGGTAGAAGCGGAGTAGTCCTTGTCATTTGCATCGGTGTCGGTGATGAAGTCATTGTCTTCAGTGTTGAAGATGGACTTGGCAACATATGCTGTAGCCAGACTTGCAACGCCTGAATCGGACTCCTCCTCAGACTCCACCTCCGCCTCCTCAGAAGCGGACTCCTCCTCTGAATCCATTTCCTTGCCAACAAACACACGTGCCTTGCTAGATGAGCTCTTCTTGTGTGATGAAGACTTTGAGGAAGACTTGGAAGAAGACTTTGAGTATTTCTTCTTCTTCTTGTCGCCAGAGTCATATTCCTTGCTCTTCTTCTTCTTTTTGTTCTCATTGTCCCACTGCGGACACTCAGAGATGAAGTGGCCAGGTTTCTTGCACTTGTGACTTGTTTTCTTCTTGTAGTCATGAGCAGAACCTTCATCATTCCTTGAGCTTGATCAGGAAGACTTTCTGAAACCTTTCTTCTTGGTGAATTTTTGGAACTTCTTCACAAGCATAGCAAGTTCCCTTCCAATGTCTTCAGGATCATCCGAACTGCTGTCAGATTCTTCTTCAGATGAGGAGACAGCTTTTGCCTTCAAGGCACGAGTTCGCCCATAGTTTGGACCGTAGATATCTCTTTTCTCAGAAAGCTGAAACTCATGTGTGTTGTGTTGGAAATATGCCCTAGAGGCAATAATAAAAGTATTATTATATTTCATTGTTCATGATAATTGTCTTTTATTCATGCTATAACTGTATTATCCGGAAATCGTAATACACGTGTGAATACTTAGACCACACAATGTCCCTGGTAAGCCTCTAGTTGACCAGCTCGTTGTGATCAACAGATAGTCATGGTTTCCTGACTATGGACATTGGATGTCGTTGATAACGGGATCACATCATTAGGAGAATGATGTGATGGACAAGACCCAATCCTAAGCATAGCATAAAAGATCGTGTAGTTCGTTTTGCTAGAGCTTTGCAAGTGTCAAGTATCTCTTCCTTCGACCATGAGATCGTGTAACTCCCGGATACCGTAAGAGTGCCTTGGGTGTACCAAACGTCACAACGTAACTGGGTGACTATAAAGGTGCATTACAGGTATCTCCGAAAGTAGCTGTTGGGTTGACACGGATCGAGACTGGGATTTGTCACTCCGTATGACGGAGAGGTATCTCTGGGCCCACTCGGTAATGCATCATCATATTGAGCTCAATGTGACCAAGGTGTTGGACACGGGATCATGCATTATGGTACGAGTAAAGTGACTTGCCGGTAACGAGACTGAACAAGGTATTGGGATACCGACGATCGAGTCTCGGGCAAGTAACGTACCGATTGACAAAGGGAATTGCATACAGGGTTTTGGTAGAATCCTCGACATAGTGGTTCATCCGATGACAACATCGAGGAGCATGTGGGAGCCATCATGGGTATCCAGATCCCGCTGATGGTTATTGACTGAGAGAGTCTCGGTCATGTCTGCATGTCTCCCGAACCCGTAGGGTCTACACACTTAAGGTTCAGTTACGCTAGGGTTATAGGGATATGTATATGCAGTAACCTGAATGTTGTTCGGAGTCCCGGATGAGATCCCGGACGTCACGAGGAGTTCCGGAATGGTCCGGAGGTAAAGATTTATATATGGGAAGTCCTGTTTTGGGCATCGGGACAAGTTTCGGGGTTATCGGTATTGTACCGGGACCACCAGAAGGGTCCCGGGGGTCCACCGGGTGGGTCCACCTGTCCCGGGGGGCCACATGGGCTGTAGGGGGGTGCGCCTTGGCCTAATGGGCCAAGGGCACCAGCCCCACATAGGCCCATGCGCCTAGGGTTTAAGGGGGCAAGAGTCCTAGGAGGGTAAGGCACCTCCCCCTTGGCCGCCGCACCCCCTAGGAGATTGGATCTCCTAGGGCCGGCCACCCCCCCTTGGCACCCCTATATATAGTGGGGGAGAGGAGGGACTTCATACCTGAACGCCCTGGCCTTTGGTTGCCTCCTTCTCCCTCCCCAACACCTCCTCCACCTCCATAGTGCTTAGCGAAGCTCTGCCGGAGTACTGCAGCTCCATCAACACCACGCCGTCGTGCTGCTGCTGGTGCCATCTCCCTCAACCTCTCCTCCCTTCCTTGCTGGATCAAGAAGGAGGAGACGTGGCTGTTCCGTACGTGTGTTGAACGCGGAGGTGCCGTCCGTTTGGCGCTGGTCATCGGTGATTTGGATCACGTCGAGTACGACTACATCATCACCTTGCAAGCTTCCGCACGCGATCTACAAGTGGTATGTAGATGCAAACTCTCTCCCTAGACTCGTTGCTTAGATGAACTCATAGATGGATCTTGGTGAAACCGTAGAAAAAATATTAATTTTCTGCAACGTTCCCCGACAGTGGCATCATGAGCTAGGTCTATGCGTAGTTCTCTTTGCACGAGTAGAACACAACTTTGTTGTGGGCGTGGATTTTGTCATCTTACTTGCCTCTACTAGTCTTTTCTTGCTCAACGGTATTGTGGGATGAAGCGGCCCGGACCAACCTTACACGTACTCTTACGTGAGACCGGTTCCACCGACTGACATGCACAAGTTGCATAAGGTGGCTGGCGGGTGTCTGTCTCTCCCACCTTAGTTGGAGCGGAATCGATGAACAGGGCCCTTATGAAGGGTAAATAGAAGTTGACAAAATCACGTTGTGGTGATTCGTAGGTAAGAAAACGTTCTTGCTAGAACCCAATTGCAGCCACGTAAAAGATGCAACAACAATTAGAGGACGTCTAACTTGTTTTTGCAGCGATTGATCATGTGATGTGATATGGCCAGAAGTTGTGATGAATGATGAACTGTGATGTATGAGATCATGTTCTTTGTAATAGGATTCACGACTTGCATGTCGATGAGTATGACAACCGGCAGGAGCCATAGGAGTTGTCATTATTTTTTGTATGACCTGCGTGTCATTGAATAACGCCATGTAAACTACTTTACTTTATTGCTAAACGTTAGTCATAGAAGTAGAAGTAGTCGTTGGCGTGACAACTTCATGAAGACACGATGATGGAGATCATGATGATGGAGATCATGGTGTCAAGCCGGTGACAAGATGATCATGGAGCCCCGAAGATGAAGATCAATGGAGCTATATGATATTGGCCATATCATGTCACAACTATATAATTGCATGTGATGTTTATTATGTATTATGCATCTTGTTTACTTAGGACGACGGTAGTAAATAAGATGATCCCTTATAAAATTTCAAGAAGTGTTCTCCCCTAACTGTGCACCGTTGCTACAGTTCGTCGTTTCTAAGCACCACGTGATGATCGGGTGTGATGGATTCTTACGTTCACATACAACGGGTGTAAGACAGTTTTACACAGCGAAAACACTTAGGGTTAACTTGACGAGCCTAGCATGTGCAGGCATGGCCTCGGAACACGGAGACCGAAAGGTCGAACACGAGTCGTATGGAAGATACGATCAACATGAAAATGTTCACCGACGATGACTAGTCCGTCTCACGTGATGATCGGACACGGACTAGTCGACTCGGATCGTGTAACACTTAGATGACTAAAGGGATGTCCAATCTAAGTGGGAGTTCATAATTTGATTAGAACTTTATTATCATGAACTTAGTCTAAAACCTTTGCAAATATGTCTTGTAGATCAATGGCCAACGCTAATGTCAACATGAACTTCAACGCGTTCCTAGAGAAAACCAAGCTGAAAGATGATGGCAGCAACTATACGGACTGGGTCCGGAACCTGAGGATCATCCTCATAGCTGCCAGGAAACAATATGTCCTAGAAGGACCGCTAGGTGACGCTCCCGTCCCAGAGAACCAAGACATTATGAATGCTTGGCAGTCTCGCGCTGATGATTACTCCCTCGTTCAGTGCGGCATGCTTTACAGCTTAGAACCGGGGCTCCAAAAGTGTTTTGAGCATCACGGAGCATATGAGATGTTCGAAGAGCTGAAACTAGTTTTTCAAGCTCATGCCCGGGTTGAGAGATATGATGTCTCCGACAAGTTCTACAGTTGTAAGATGGAGGAAAACAGTTCTGTCAGTGAGCACATCCTGAAGATGTCTGGGTTGCACAACCGTATGACCCAGCTGAACATTAACCTCCCAGATGAGGCGGTCATTGACAGAATCCTCCAGTCGCTCCCACCAAGCTACAAGAGCTTTGTGATGAACTACAACATGCAGGGAATGGAAAAGACCATTCCTGAAGTGTTCTCGATGCTGAAGTCAGCAGAGGCTGAAATCAAGAAAGAACATCAAGTGTTGATGGTCAATAAGACCACTAAGTTCAAGAAGGGCAAGGGTAAGAAGAACTTCAAGAAGGACGGCAAAGATGTTGCCGCGCCTGGTAAGCCAGTTACCGGGAAGAAGTCAAAGAATGGACCCAAGCCTGAGACTGAGTGCTTTTATTGCAAGGGGAAGGGTCACTGGAAGCGGAACTGCCCCAAATACTTAGCGGATAAGAAGGCCGGCAACACCAAAGGTATATTTGATATACATGTAATTGATGTGTACCTTACCAATACTCGTAGTAACTCCTGGGTATTTGATACCGGTGCCGTTGCTCATATTTGTAACTCACAGCAGGAGCTGCGGAATAAACGGAGACTGGCGAAGGACGAGGTGACGATGCGCGTCGGGAATGGTTCCAGAGTCGATGTGATCGCCGTCGGCACGCTGCCTCTACATTTACCTACGGGATTAGTTTTGAACCTTAATAATTGTTATTTAGTGCCAAGTTTGAGCATGAACATTGTATCTGGATCTCGTTTAATACGAGATAGCTACTCATTTAAGTCTGAGAATAATGGTTGTTCGATTTATATGAGAGATATGTTTTATGGTCATGCTCCGATGGTCAATGGTTTATTCTTAATGAATCTCGAGCGTAATATTACACATGTTCATAGTGTAGATGCCAAAAGATTTAAAGTTGATAACGATAGTCCCACATACTTGTGGCACTGCCGCCTTGGTCACATTGGTGTCAAGCGCATGAAGAAGCTCCATGCCGATGGACTTTTAGAGTCTCTTGATTATGAATCGTTTGACACGTGCGAACCATGCCTCTTAGGTAAAATGACCAAGACTCCGTTCTCCGGAACAATGGAGCGAGCAACCAACTTGTTGGAAATCATACATACCGATGTGTGCGGTCCAACGAGCGTTGAGGCTCGCGGAGGATATCGTTATGTTCTCACTCTCACAGATGACTTGAGTAGATATGGGTATGTCTACTTAATGAAACACAAGTCTGAGACCTTTGAAAAGTTCAAGGAATTTCAGAATGAGGTGGAGAATCAACGTGACCGAAAGATAAAATTCTTACGATCAGATCGTGGAGGAGAATACTTAAGTCACGAATTTGGTACACACTTGAAGAAATGTGGAATCGTTTCACAGCTCACGCCGCCTGGAACACCTCAGCGAAACGGTGTGTCCGAACGTCGTAATCGCACTCTATTGGATATGGTGCGGTCTATGATGTCTCTTACTGATTTACCGCTATCATTTTGGGGATACGCTCTAGAGACAGCTACATTCACTTTAAATAGGGCACCGTCTAAATCCGTTGAGATGACACCGTATGAATTATGGTTTGGAAAGAAACCTAAGCTGTCGTTTCTAAAAGTTTGGGGATGCGAAGCTTATGTCAAGAAACTTCAACCTGAAAAGCTCGAACCCAAGTCGGAAAAATGCTTATTCATAGGATACCCTAAGGAAACTATAGGGTATACCTTCTACTTAAGATCCGAAGGCAAGATCTTTGTTGCCAAGAACGGATGCTTTCTGGAAAAAGAGTTTCTCTCGAAAGAAGTAAGTGGGAGGAAAGTAGAACTCGATGAAGTACTACCTCTTGAGCGGGATAGTGACGCAGCACAGGAAACCGTTCCTGTGATGCCCACACCAACTGAAGAGGAAAACCATGATAATGATCAAAGTACTTCGGATCAAGTTACTGCTGAACTTCGTAGGTCCACAAGGACACGTTCCGCACCAGAGTGGTACGGCAACCCTGTCCTGGAAATCATGTTGTTAGACAACAATGAACCTTCGAACTATGAAGAAGCAATGGCGGGCCCGGATTCCAACAAATGGCTTGAAGCCATGAAATCCGAGATAGAATCCATGTATGAAAACAAAGTATGGACTTTGACAGACTTGCCCGATGATCGGCGAGCGATAGAAAACAAATGGATCTTTAAGAAGAAGACGGACGCGGATGGTAATGTTACCATCTATAAAGCTCGACTTGTCGCTAAGGGTTATCGACAGGTTCAAGGGATTGACTACGACGAGACATTCTCTCCCGTAGCGAAGCTAAAGTCCGTCCGAATCATGTTAGCAATTGCCGCATACTATGATTATGAGATATGGCAGATGGACGTCAAAACAACATTCCTTAACGGGTATCTTAAGGAAGAACTGTATATGATGCAGCCAGAAGGTTTTGTCGATCCTCGGAACGCTAACAAAGTATGCAAGCTCCAGCGATCCATTTATGGACTAGTGCAAGCATCTCGGAGTTGGAACATTCGCTTTGATGAGATGATCAAAGCGTTTGGGTTTATGCAGACTTATGGAGAAGCCTGCGTTTACAAGAAAGTGAGTGGGAGCTCTGTAGCATTTCTCATATTATATGTAGATGACATACTCCTGATGGGAAATAATATAGAATTTCTGGACAGCATTAAGGCCTACTTGAATAAGTGTTTTTCAATGAAGGACCTTGGAGAAGCTGCTTATATGTTAGGCATCAAGATCTATAGAGATAGATCGAGACGCCTCATAGGTCTTTCACAAAGCACATACCTTGATAAGATTTTGAAGAGATTCAGAATGGATCAGTCCAAGAAGGGGTTCTTGCCTATGTTACAAGGTATGAGACTGAGCTCAGCTCAGTCACCGACCACGGCAAAAGATAAAGAAGAGATGAGTGTCATCCCCTATGCTTCAGCCATAGGATCTATTATGTATGCCATGCTGTGTACCAGACCCGATGTAAACCTTGCCGTAAGTTTGGTAGCAAGATACCAAAGTAATCCCGACAAGGAACACTGGACAGCGGTCAAGAATATCCTGAAGTACCTGAAAAGGACAAAGGACATGTTTATCGTTTATGGAGGAGACGAAGAGCTCGTCGTAAAGGGTTACGTCGACGCTAGCTTCGACTCAGATCTGGATGACTCTAAGTCACAAACCGGATACGTGTATATGTTGAATGGTGGAGCAGTAAGCTGGTGCAGCTGCAAGCAGAGCGTCGTGGCGGGATCTACGTGTGAAGCGGAGTACATGGCAGCCTCGGAGGCAGCACATGAAGCGATTTGGGTGAAGGAGTTCATCACCGACCTAGGAGTCATACCCAATGCGTCGGGGCCGATCAAACTCTTCTGTGACAACACTGGAGCTATTGCCCTCGCAAAGGAGCCCAGGTTTCACAAGAAGACCAGGCACATCAAGCGTCGTTTCAACTCCATCCGTGAAAATGTTCAAGATGGAGACATAGAGATTTGCAAAGTGCACACGAATCTGAATGTCGCAGATCCGCTGACTAAACCTCTCTCGCGTGCAAAACATGATCAACACCAGAACTCTATGGGTGTTCGATTCATCACAATGTAACTAGATTAGTGACTCTAGTGCAAGTGGGAGACTGTTGGAAATATGCCCTAGAGGCAATAATAAAAGTATTATTATATTTCATTGTTCATGATAATTGTCTTTTATTCATGCTATAACTGTATTATCCGGAAATCGTAATACACGTGTGAATACTTAGACCACACAATGTCCCTGGTAAGCCTCTAGTTGACCAGCTCGTTGTGATCAACAGATAGTCATGGTTTCCTGACTATGGACATTGGATGTCGTTGATAACGGGATCACATCATTAGGAGAATGATGTGATGGACAAGACCCAATCCTAAGCATAGCATAAAAGATCGTGTAGTTCGTTTTGCTAGAGCTTTGCAAGTGTCAAGTATCTCTTCCTTCGACCATGAGATCGTGTAACTCCCGGATACCGTAAGAGTGCCTTGGGTATACCAAACGTCACAACGTAACTGGGTGACTATAAAGGTGCATTACAGGTATCTCCGAAAGTAGCTGTTGGGTTGACACGGATCGAGACTGGGATTTGTCACTCCGTATGACGGAGAGGTATCTCTGGGCCCACTCGGTAATGCATCATCATATTGAGCTCTGTGACCAAGGTGTTGGACACGGGATCATGCATTACGGTACGAGTAAAGTGACTTGCCGGTAACGAGACTGAACAAGGTATTGGGATACCGACGATCGAGTCTCGGGCAAGTAACGTACCGATTGACAAAGGGAATTGCATACAGGGTTTGATCGAATCCTCGACATAGTGGTTCATCCAATGACAACATCGAGGAGCATGTGGGAGCCATCATGGGTATCCAGATCCCGCTGATGGTTATTGACTGAGAGAGTCTCGGTCATGTCTGCATGTCTCCCGAACCCGTAGGGTCTACACACTTAAGGTTCAGTTACGCTAGGGTTATAGGGATATGTATATGCAGTAACCCGAATGTTGTTCGGAGTCCCGGATGAGATCCCGGACGTCATGAGGAGTTCCGGAATGGTCCGGAGGTAAAGATTTATATATGGGAAGTCCCGTTTCGGGCATCGGGACAAGTTTCGGGGTTATCGGTATTGTACCGGGACCACCGGAAGGGTCCCGGGGGTCCACCGGGTGGGTCCACCTGTCCCGGGGGGCCACATGGGCTGTAGGGGGGTGCGCCTTGGCCTAATGGGCCAAGGGCACCAGCCCCACATAGGCCCATGCGCCTAGGGTTTAAGGGGGCAAGAGTCCTAGGAGGGTAAGGCACCCCCTAGGAGATTGGATCTCCTAGGGCCGGCCACCCCCCCTTGGCACCCCTATATATAGTGGGGGAGAGGAGGGACTTCATACCGGAACGCCCTGGCCTTTGGTTGCCTCCTTCTCCCTCCCCAACACCTCCTCCACCTCCATAGTGCTTAGCGAAGCTCTGCCGGAGTACTGCAGCTCCATCAACACCACGCCGTCGTGCTGCTGCTGGTGCCATCTCCCTCAACCTCTCCTCCCTTCCTTGCTGGATCAAGAAGGAGGAGACGTGGCTGTTCCGTACGTGTGTTGAACGCGGAGGTGCCGTCCGTTTGGCGCTGGTCATCGGTGATTTGGATCACGTCGAGTACGACTACATCATCACCTTGCAAGCTTCCGCACGCGATCTACAAGTGGTATGTAGATGCAAACTCTCTCCCTAGACTCGTTGCTTAGATGAACTCATAGATGGATCTTGGTGAAACCGTAGAAAAAATTTTAATTTTCTGCAACGTTCCCCGACATGTTGAGCCTCTCAAGTATGTCAGACGGATCGAGTGTCTTGAAATCAGGACGTTCTTGAATCATCAGGGCTAGGGTGTCAAACGAACTATCAAGTGATCTCAGTAGTGTCTTGACGACTTCATGTTTGGTGATCTCAGTAGCGCCGAGGGCTTGAAGCTCATTTGTGATGTCAGTGAGTCGGTCAAATGTGAGCTGGACATTCTCATTGTCATTTCACTTGAAGCGGTTGAAGAGGTTGCGACGGACACTGATTCTCTGATCTCTCTGGGTTGAGACGCCTTCATTGACCTTGGAGAGCCAGTCCCAGACCAGCTTAGATGTTTCCAAAGCACTCACACGGCCATACTGTCCTTTGGTCAGATGACCACAGATGATATTCTTGGCAGTAGAGTCCAGTTGAACGAACTTCTTGACATCAGTAGCAGTGACACCTTCTCCAGCCTTGGGAACGCCGTTCTTGACAACATACCATAGTTCGACGTCAATGGCTTCAAGATGCATGCGCATCTTATTCTTCCAGTAGGGATATTCAGTTCCATCGAAGACGGGGCACGCAACGGAGACTTTAATTATCCCTGCAGTTGACATAGCTAAAACTCCAGGTGGTTAAACCGAATCACACAGAACAAGGGAGCACCTTGCTCTGATACTAATTGAAAGTGCGTTATATCAACTAGAGGGGGGTGAATAGGCGATTTTTATGAAAGTCTACAAAACGTGGAAGTTATGAAGACAAACGATAGAAATAAACCTATTACCCTGCAGGGGAAGGTAGACTACACTAGGCAAGCCATAGTCAAGTATTCAATAGAGTGAAAGCACAATGACTAATAGCAGCAATGTAGTAAGGATCAGGTAGGAAGATATTGTGAAGCCACACAGAACACGCAGTCACTCAGTGAAGACAAAAGATAGTGCGAACATACAGTGACTTCATAAGGAGTAACAGTAAGTAAAGGGAAGGGAAGATGAAACCAGTGACTCGCTGAAGACAATGATTTGTTGGACCAGTTCCAGTTGCTATGACAACTGTACGTCTGGTTAGGGCGGCTAGGTATTTAAACCTTAGGACACACAGTCCCGGACACCCAGTCCTGAACACGCAGCTCAGGACACCCAGTCCTCACCGTATTCCCCTTGAGCTAAGGTCACACAGACCTCGCCCAATCACTCTGGTAAGTCTTCAAGGTAGACACCCAAACCTTCACAGACTTCGTTCACCGGCAATCCACAATGTCTCTTGGATGCTCAGAACGCGACGCCTAACCGGCTGGAGGATGCACAGTCCTCAAGTGTAATAAGTCTTCAGATCACACAGACAAGAAGACTTAAGTGATGCCTAATTCTCTTTGGCTCTGGGTGGTTAGGGCTTTATCCTCGCAAGGAATTCTCTCTCAAAGGCTTCGAGGTGGGTTGCTCTCAAACGACAAAAGCCGTACTCTGAATCTGAGCAGCCAACCGTTTATGGTTGTAGGGGGTGGGCTATTTATAGCCACTAGGCAACCCGACCTGATTTGTCCGAAATGACCCTGGTTCACTAAGGAACTGACACGTGTTCCAACAGTCAGATTTCAAACTCATACGGCAACTTTACTTGGGCCACAAGCAAAGCTGACTTGTCCGACTCTGGACAAGATTCGCTCTCAAAGTCTTCACTCGAAGACATATGTTTTGTTTAAGCATCACTTCAGTCATTCTTACTGGTTCTCTTGGACCCCACTTAACAGTACGGTGGTTCCTATGACTCAACACAGAAGAAAAAGAACTATGAAAGATCTAAGTCTTCGAGCTCCATAGGCTTCATGCGGTGTCTTCTCTTGTCATAGTCTTCAATGTGAATATCTTCATATACCACCTTTGACTTCAATGTCTTCATACATTTTTAGGGGTCACCTCTGGTAGGAAAACCGAATCAATGAGGGACTTCTACCTGTGTTATCCTGCAATTCTCACAAACACATTAGTCCCTCAACTAGGTTTGTCGTCAATACTCCAAAACCAACTAGGGGTGGCACTAGATGCACTTACACTTCTGCTTAGCCCTCCAAGCCTTCCCATAAGGAATGACATAATTCCATCTGACCTTCACTGCTGTCTGGATGTGTTTTGCTTCCATATCTTTCTTCTCTACTATCTCAGTATACATGAGTTGCGCAATGAGACTTGAAGTCAGGTTCAGATGCTTGACCAGCAGGTTCGTCCTCACACAATTATATGGGACGACAATGGTGACAACCCAGTGGATGTCATACTTCGGCACGTGCCCGTGCACCTTCCCAGGACAACCTGTTACAACACATTTCATGGTATAGTTTGTTGGACTTGATATGTGTGTCCGGAAAACCCTCTGCGTAGACATAGCCCACCTTATCACCGCATACTTAAATTTTTTCTTTGTATCAAACATAGCCCCTATCTGTACTTGGTTCAGATTATACTGCCATGGAGTCTCATGGCCATCGTTGACCGTAAGGCCGGTGGATATGTCCTGCTCCCATGTAGAAGGAATCGGTACCTCCACTTCATCCTCAGAATTTTCAGAATCCAGTTCCTCCACCAATCCATCCTCGTCGTCTTCCTCCATCACCCTCTGCATTTCATCCCCTTCCTCATCCCCATCAGCAATACCAGAACCAGCTAATATTATCGACTGGCTACTCTACCCAGTATCAGGACCACAAACATTGTGTGGCACGTAGTCTGACTCTTTCTCGGGTTGGCTAGCATCCACATCGTGTGGCTGTGACCCGGATAAAACAATCTCGTTAGCCACTTCACTGCCTTGGCCGGGTTCATACCCCCTGTGGAGTTGTACGGTATTCTCCTCCTTCGGCACAGGTTGCACAAGTGCATATGGGTGGATTCTTCGGTCTCGGCACCGTCTTAACAAGGACAACCAATGCTGGCTCCTATCTACCGGCATCAACTCCCACTTGACATTTTTACAAGATTTGGTCCACAATGCATGAATATTGACGGAACATACTTCAGGATCCAGCCTGAAACTAGTTGTCAACCAGTACTTCAATTGTCTAATGTCCAGTCTGTCCGGGTCTGCTAGTGTCATGACACCATTTTTGAACTCGCTAAGATCAACCCCCAACTCATTATATCGAACATTACCAGCGCCATAGTAAACATTCAGATTTACTGATTCGGACATTTTCACCTGTCAGACATTGCCATCTTCTCATTAATCACAACAAACACTAATATTATCCGCTGCACTAACTAAAATCCGCTAAAATGCCACCACATACAAATTAACACTAACACAATTTTTATTATCCGCTAAACTAACACAATCATTATTATTCTGCTACACTAACACAATTATTACTCCGCCACCACATACAAATTAACACTACAATTCGCAATATAATTTATCTACGCTAACTAAACTATGCAACTCAAAGAAAATTTGTCAGGATATGATTATACCTTAGCGGAGGTGCTTGCACCACCGAACAATGATGGCACCACCGCCACCCCCTCGACGATCGGAGGTTCAACTCCAGTCACCCCAAGTCGCACCTCCTCCTCCACAGCTGCTGCTCCCCCACAACTCCTGCTCCTCCTCATCAACACCTCCTGCCCAACCGCATCTCCTCCTCCCCACCATGGCTCCTCCTCCCCACCATGGCTCCTCCTCCCCAAACGCACACAAAACTATCCCATAGCAAAAAAAACACCGTAAGCCGTTTGAGATTGCTACGATCTACCGATTCAGTGGCTTAGATGTGAAAATGGGTGGCAAACGGAGGAGATCAGCTAGGGGTGGTGAGGTACAGAGAAGAAACGAGAGAGAGAAAGAAGAAACAGAGGCGCACAGGCGAGAGGAAGGAGACGCCGCGCGGTGCCTTATCTGGCACTTTTCGGCCGATGCGTGGCCGAAAAGTACTTCGGCCGTTGCCTGGCCGAAAAGGCCCACTTCGGTCGGCCCCTGGCCGAAGCTACTATTTTCGGCCATACGCGGCCCAGCTAGCGTGTCTTCGGTCAACCGCGGGCCGAAAAGCCCATTTCGGTCGAGCTGCGACCGAAAAGTGCTACTTCGGCCAACACCTGGCCGACGGGCTACTAGTTTTGGTTTTTTTTCATTACATGCTATAGTTCTCGAAAATGCTATATTATATATCATAGTTTTGAAAAAAAATCAAATGCTTGCACCAAGTGGGGAAATTGAATCACCGGAACACGCCCTCAGGAAACATCCAGTGTGGAGGATAAAACACACCGAATTTGCGCCCTGTAGAGACCGTCAGCAGCTTACGGTCCCAACATTGAGAGAAAAAACCAATGCACATGTTACCACGCCAATCTGCAAATCGTCTCCTTATAGGGACAAGGAAGATGCGTCGCCGCGCTGTCAGGAAATGGGAACTAGGAAACTTTACCACCGCCGCGAACAAGGGAACATGATATGTTTGATCAATAGACCTTATTTGGAAAAAAAAGTTTAGTACTATCTTTTAATTTTTATTTTTTGCATGAAAAAATAAATAGTATTCCGTCCATCCGGAAATACTTGTCGGAGACAATACCTAACCTTAGCAGTACGAATCAACAAGCCTTCAGCTTCAGTGGTAGCCTAGTGACAAAATTTCGTGTTTTGACCCTTTTCTGAAACCTATTCAAGATTTGACCCTAGTTTGAAAAAAATTCAAGATCTGACCCTTTTGCTACCGCCAGAGTCCCTGGCGGTAACAGCCTACCGCCATGGTGGCGGTAGGAAACATCGCTACCGCCAACCGAGCTGGTGGTAGCCTGCATAACCCTACCGCCAAGGTGCTTGGCGTTAGGCACGAGCACGTACTGTGTTCAATACTTAGGAGTTTTTTGACGGTAGGGCATGCAACCTTACCGCCAGGGACCTTGGCGGTAGGCTGTTATACCCTACCGCCATGGTCTCTGACGGTAGCAAAAGGGTCATATCTCAAAAAAAATCAAACTAGGGTCAAATCTCAAATAAGTCTCAAAAAAAAGTCAAAACACAAAATTTAGCCTAGCCTGATAGGCCAAAACCAACGGAATAAAGAATGGCGGGGAAATACCCGCATTGTAGCCTCTGCATCTGTACCAACCATGCATATCTAGGTCCATGGCAGCTGGTGCATCTGTACAAGACAAGGATCCCCTGACGTATTGCAGAGTCCACATGGCAGTGCTTCAATGGCACCCTACCGTATGTCAGGGGAGCTTTGTCCATCTGTACATGATGCATCAATATTTAAGCATACATGTATGAAGTGACGTATTATAGAATCCACATGTCAGTAACCCAATAACATCCAACAGTAAGTCAGGGGAGCTTCGTTCATCTGTATATGATGCACCAATATTTAAGTATACATGTACAGAGACGAAAACATATCTAGTTATGTACTCCAAACACATTTAGTATTGCGTATCCTGTCTGTCACCATCCAAAGCAGTATTATAGCCTAGTTGATGGCTTAATTTATTATTATTATCTTGACATCACCATCCCATCCAAACACACTATAGTCTACTAGACCGCCTAGTTTATCATTATCTTGAAGCCAGTATCACTATCCCAATATGCTATAGTCTAAGTTGCCGCTTAGTTCATTATGATGTAGAACTGAAATTTGATTGTTCATTTATTTTCTAAGTCAAATATCTGAAATTTGTTCCAGCCATGTTAGATCTCCAATGTGCTTTGCTTGTTCTGTGCACATGAAAATGCGGAAATTTTGTTCATATGGTCGTTACCCAAAAGTTGACTTCCAATGATTTTAGTTTGCCACTGTGGGATTTTAAGTTTGTGATATGACCATAAAATTTTTGAAATTTGGGCTTATTGATATTCTTGGTGACAAATAACGAATAATAAAGGTACGCAAGGATTGAAATGTTGGAATATTTGGATTATGCTAGAATATGAACTCTGGGATGTGCAAGAGATTTGAATGCGAAATATTCAGACAACAAAATACTTTTGATAGCTGGAAATTATCATTCTCACGGTGACAAATTATGAAGTGTGAAATTTTAGAATCTTTGAGCGATATAAACATCCCAAATGTGAAAAATATAGAAATTGTGTTGCCTTCCTCCGATTGCTGTTATTATTCTTCCAAAAAGGTGCTTAAGGTGTAAAAGTAATATTGCCAAATTAAGTTAACCATTTTTAGTATCTAATACAAACCGTCCACCATCCACCGTGTGTGACAAATATGTTGTATTTGTTATATGTGGATTTTTGTGCAACCAAGGTTTTGCACAAACCTGAAGTTAAGTTGGGTGGCTAGAATGACATGTATGAATATCTTTGTATTTGTCATACGTGGATTTTTTGCAATTGCGGTTTTGCACAAACCTCAAAACTAATTTGGGTGGCTAGAATGGCATGTATGAATATTTTTGTAGGAACAACATTTCAATAACAAAACATTGTTCAGCTTGTGAATCGCTAGAAAGTCGAGTTTTCTCAAAGATTGATTATCATTGTCACATAAATAAAGGTATAAATTCCATGCATGACAAATTTGAGTTATTACATAGCAACACCTAAAGCACTCATACAAATTATATTTTTTTCGTCAATTCAAACTGGTGTTGCTACAATACAAAGGGGAACGACCTTAGTAAGTGTGAGGCCAAACTTATCTTCCATGTCAATCCCATCCCTTTCCAGCTCAGCAGGGAGACCCCACTTAAACTGATGTAACAACGAAGCGAGGATCAAATGCACCATCCTAGTTGCCAATGTCATCCCAGGGCAGATCCGACGTCCGGCACCAAATGGAAGGAGCTCAAAATCCGCACCTCTAAAGTCAATTGTGGAACCCAGGAACCTTTCCGGCATAAATTTCTCAGGTTCATCCCATACATCTTTATCTCGACCTATCGCCCATACGTTTATGAAAACGCGTGAACCTTTCGGTATTGTGTAGCCTGCTATTTTCAGTGTTGCCTCAGGTTGGCGTGGCAACAAGAGTGGAGCAGGAGGATGGAGTCGAAAAGTCTCTTTTATGATAGCTTGAATATAGGGCAACCGAACAATGTCAGCTTCTTCAATGTTTCTTCTTGGGCCGATAACTTGTTCAAGCTCATTGCAAGCCTTAGCTAATGATGATGGATTTTGGAGAAGCTCGGTCATTGCCCATTCCACTGTGCTAGAGCTTGTGTCACTGCCGGCGGCAAACAAATCCTAACATGCAAAGTCACATCAATATAGTCTGTCAAATGTAGCTATTTAGATACTCTAAACAAGCATCACATAATGTACAATGGACAGTTTGCTAAGTGTGCTATATAACAAAAAAAATTGTTTTGAAGTGCACATAGATACTGTATGGATGAATTATATGAGAAATAATTCGCTTATTTTGAACGTTAGATTTGATATTCTTTCTATTGCATTATAGTAGAAGAAGCCACTGTTCGTGGACTTATATTCTTCCACGCTGGATGAAGTGCGGCATGTAAGGGCTATGGTGGGAATT
This sequence comes from Triticum dicoccoides, assembly GCF_002162155.2. NCBI lineage: Eukaryota > Viridiplantae > Streptophyta > Magnoliopsida > Poales > Poaceae > Triticum > Triticum dicoccoides. The sequence continues at coordinate 759,121,083 of NC_041382.1, forward strand.
TGAAATGCAGCAAAATACAATAAGACCAGGTTGAAAGAAAGAAAAACATATGTACTTGAGTTTTAGATGATTCTATCCTTATATAAGAAAAACATATGTACTTGAGCTTTTGAATTTAACATCGTTCATGTTTTCTGTAGCAAGCTTGAAAATCTATTACTATCAATAGATATTAGGATATGAAA